>NW_028186979.1:486439-626344 GCF_003343005.1 Rhea americana | reverse complement strand
GGAGGATGTTATGGGAGACAGCATCCAAAGCCTTGCTGAAGTCAAGGTACACAACGTCCAATGCTCTCCCCTCATCTACCCAGACAGTCATTCCATCASAGAAGGCTATCAGATTGGTTAAGCAGGATTTCCCYTTGCTGAATCCATGCTGACTACCCTTGATCACCTTCTTTTCTGCCATATGCTTAGAGATGACATCCAGSATGAGCTGGTCCATCACCTTTCCAGGGATGGAGGTGAGGCTGACTGGCCTAGAGTTTCCTGGGTCCTCCTTCTTRCCCTTCTTGAAGACTGCAGTGACACTGGATTTCTTCCAGTCCTCAGGCACCTCTCCAGTTCTCTGTGACTTTTCAAAGATGATGGAGAGTGGCCTGGCAACAACATCCGCCAGCTCCCTCAGTACCCGTGGGTGCATCCCATCCAGGCCCATGGATTTGTGGATGTCTAGCCTGCCCAGAAGGTCTTTAATCCTTTCCTCCTCAACCAAAGGAAAGTCTTCCCTTCTCCCGGCTTTCTCCCTCATGTCCAGGCTGCAGGATTCCTGAGGGCTGCCCTTMRCAGTGAAGACTGAAGCAAAGAAGRCATTCAGTAATTCTGCCTTCTCTGTATCCCTTGTCACCAGGGCCCCTGCCCCATTCAGTAGTGGGTCCACATTTTCCCTAGTCCTCCTCTTGCTGCTGATGTATTTGAAGAAGYCCTTCCTGTTGTCCTTGACATCCCTTGCCAGACTCAATTCCAGCTGGGCCTTAGYCTTCCTYGCYGCATCTCTACRTACTCTGACTGCATTCCTACAATTCTCCCAAGYAGCCTGTCCCCTCTTCCACATTCTGTGTACTTTCTTCTTCTGTCTGAATTTGGCCAAGAGCTCCTTGCTCACCCATGCAGGTCTCCTGCCCCTTTTGCTGCACTTCTTACTCATAGGMGTGCACCACTCTTGAGCTTGAAGGAAGYGATGTTTGAATACTGGCCAGCTCTCCTGCAYCCCCCTTCCTTCCAGGACCTTAACCCACGAGATTCCTCCARKTAGGTCTCTGAAGAGCCCAAAGTCCACTCTCCTGAAGTCCAGCGTTGCAATCCTGCTTGTTGCCTTAGTTCTTTCCTGCAGGATCCTGAACTCCACCATCTCGTGGTCATTGCAGCCAAGGCTGCCCCCAGCCTTCACATCTCTAACCAGTCCCTCTCTGTTGGTAAGGGCRAGGTCCAGCAGGAGACCCTTCCTCGCAGTCTCCTCCACCATTTGTGACACGAAGTTATCATCAATGCATTGCAGGAGCCTCCTGGACTGCTTGTGCCTGGCTGTGTAGTCGTTCCAGCAGATTTCTAAAGTTAATCTGCCCTTAATGTGTGGGGAGGGAGGATGGCAGACCGTATCCTCTCAGTGCAGGCTTGGAGTCTCACACTAAGCTGTGGATTTGACAGTTTTGAATAGCAATCCATCAATTAACACACAAATAGAGTCTATGGTCTCCTTGCTGCAGCTCTTTTTCAACATGCGGATGACATCTGTGCCCTTTGCAAAGGATTGCACTGTCAGCTTTAGAGAGCGATAGGTTTCAGGCACAGCTGGGCTTGAATAGGCTGTTGCGAGGCACTTTGGGTGTTATTCCTTCTTCAAGAAGTTATTCTCCAGTGGCGATACAATATTTGTGTCACCCAAACTTTTGAGCAAGTGCATACCAAATCAGGATAGCTGAACAGTGGATAACAGCAAATGGAGGCTCACAGTCACATAATTGTATCACAGCCAAAATAAGAAGTTACACTGTCAGATGCAAAACTCACAGAAAGCAGAACTGACATAACATATACATCAGAGGATTACCAAATGATATCTTCTGGTGTTACTCTCTTTGATGAAAGGTTTGAAAATAGGGGTAAATATTTGTAAAGACTTGTTTAGGGTAAACTGCATTAAATATATGTTATATAAGATGAATTTTCAAGTGAATTCTTAAGCGTTTGGGAGATAATAAAAGAATAATACTTGCAAGCTGGATATTAAGTTCAACTCTTTGACCCAATTTAGCCCTTCAAACTAGATAAGTTGTGTTCTTGGCTGGGAGTGTATTCTAAAATATAATATACATCTAATAATCAGCACTGAGTTCTCATGGAAAAAAAACCCAAAGCATAGATGCTAATCTACATTTTCTTGACTCATTCTTGTACCATGCAATGTTGTTTTCTTTTTTTTTTCTTTTTTTTCCTCAAGGTGATCTTGTTAGAGGCCTATCAGAACATCTGACAGTTGAGGTCCTTAGGGATCATGCTTTCCAATAAAATTATTTAAGATATTTTACACTTAGACAGTACTGCAGGGCTTTCTTTTCATTTACATGTGCAAATAGAACAGTGGGACTGTACATCTAGACATTTAGTTGATCATTTCTTATGTTGGACATATGTTCTTTGAGTTAAATTGAAATGGTTCTGATCCATCTTGGGGTAGGTTTCACAAAATTTTAATATAACAATTAAATTTTAGTCTTGCCTGTTAAGAAAAATAACCTTGGAAACAGTGTATTGTAATAAAAAAAAATGGTATAATCACCCAAGAACTCTTTCCTAATAAATTATTTTCTACTATGTTTTTGGTATTTATATTGATAGAGGAGAACATAATAATTTTGATAGAGGAGAACATAATAATTGTATAATTGTTTCCTATTGATATGAACAATTAAGTAGCTCTCAGTCATTCACTCTGTGGCCTTGTAGAAGTCATTTAGAAGTTCCATAGATTTTTAGGGCCTTCAGGGACCATTAGATCATCTTGTCTGATCTTTCTGCATAACACAGGTCAGAGAATTTCATCTGGTTACTCCTGTATTGAATGGAGTAACTGATATTTGACAAAAACATGTCTTTATGTCACACAGTTTACCTACTTTTTTAAATGGAGAACATTACTACCTGTTAAGTAGCTAAGCTATGAAGATGCATTAATGTTTCTCAGTATACCAAGATACTAAGATTTAATGTGCTATAAAAGTGAACAGTAGAAATATTTCCAATTATGACCTAAACAGGATTTTTTAATCAATGTGATGAATTGGGTACTGGGACAAATTAATCAGTGGTGTATCCAGCACGATGGAGTTTTGCCAATTAAGTTCAGGATTTTTTGTTATAATAGTTGCTGTTAATTTAAGGGGAAAAAAAGATAGTACAAAAAATATATGTTTTAAAAAATGTTAAAAATAAAATGTTAAACCAAAAGTAACTTTAAATATTTCATGTCATTAAATTTAATTAATGTAATGTTCTTTAAGTTTCAGATTAAAAATTCACAGAGATTCTTCCTCCTTTTATCTTCATAAGTCCATGTATGTGCTATTAATTATTTGTTAGGTACTTCCATAAATATCTGATGATATTTATGGTGTGAATATAAAAACAAAATTATTTTCCCTTTGCTGTAATGTCACTGGGACAATATGGGGCTGTTTGACCTGCTTCATGTGCATACCAAAGAGCCTCACTTTGAAGGCGTTTGGTTCTGTAACAGCTACGGTCCTATTCTGCAAAGTGCCYGCAACCTGCTCCATCTTCTTTATTTTTGCATCAGGCTACAATAATTTATAAATAGAGGGAGAAAAAAACCCTTCTCTGATCATCTTTAATAAGAGAACAGGACTAGATAATCAAAGGCATGCTTTCTACCTTCAGTGAATATGATTTTACTAAGAGTTAACCAGGTTTTCTACCAATAGCTTACAATATACATACAGCGGAGGCAAAGTTTTAGAAAAAATACCTCTATCACTGATTTGTATTTCTCTTTGTCTTTGCTGCTTTAATGCTTCCTGTCTTTCAAGTGCCGCACTAAGCAGTTTTGCCCTTGCTACTGTGAGTCGTCAAAAAATGCTCCTGTTTGTTAGTTTAAGAGATTCCCYTTTGAGTAGCTTTTGTGAATTTTTGGGGTGATCAGAATTTCAATTTACAATAAATTCCTTTCACAAATCAGTGCAGTCAAAGTCATTCTATTCTATTATGTATACCGTCTATTTATATTTACCTATAGTCTACATATATGCAGTCTATTTGAAAAATACACAAAGATTATTTGCTGAACAAACAGTAATTGCTATCACAAAGTTGTGTTTAGAGTGGGCATAGTTAAACCTTTGAGAGCAGTAGCACCTACATGCAGTGGACTATTGCATGGTGGACACTAAAACTGGTGAGAATGGCCCCATTCAAATCTTTCTTTTTAAAAGAAATTAAACAGCTTATGTTTAGAGAGATTCAAAATTAAGATTTGTTGTTTTACCTCTGAACAGTTAATATGGCAACAGAAATAAACACTGATAAAGTGTTAAGAATGAAAAGCAAGTTGATTCAATGTGTTCACAATTTGGAGACTGAAATTTTACTTTCAAGGAATTAGTAAAATACCTAGCACTTTTGATTACGACTTCTGCAGTATCCTTTTTGTTCTCTCGTCTGACTGGTTTGACAGTGATTGAAGTAGTTATTCACTTAATATCCTCAGGTTATTGCTTCATTTGTTCCTTCTTCTCTGAAAAGCTGCATCCTTTACCCACTGTTGCTGTAAAGGTGGGGAGGAGGAGAAGACCCACAGGGCTACCGGCCCCAGAGATGATGAGTCTTTGGGAGGCACAGCCAGAACAGCGAAGGGGCCTAAACAGAGCAGGTAAAGAGCTGCRAAGTGCCAAGCTTGACAACTTGACACTTGACAACTCCTATTTTACACAACAATTTTGAAGATGAGGGTGTGGACATCATCTAGGAATTCATCTACTTACACTAGAAGAATAACTACTTCCTTGAAAATTACAGTTTTAAAAGGAAATGCCGACAGTAACATCACCACCATGCTTTGAAAGCTGCAGCCATAATTAGCTTAACTGGCAGGTGATCCAAAAGGTGCTGTTATTCTTGCTTCACAGTTTGTGGTTGCTCCTATATACACAATGAGCACAAGACACTTTCTTTCAAAAACCAAGTGGAAAAAATCAATGATAAACTGTAGAGTTGCTTGTTGCATCACTTAGAACCAACAGATTCAAAAGGTAGGAAATGAATAGCTTCAGGGCCTTGTAAATCTTTAAGTTCTCTGACATGCAAAACCTCTGTGTTCTTCTTACTAAGAACAAGAAAATACGTATTTCATCATGACTGCCTTAACTCTGACCTGTGCATTGTGGCATTTATGTGTTATTTGTGTTATACTGATTTAGAGCAGAATTCATCTTCACTACATTTAGCCATCTAAAGTTAGGGGTTTCATCTGAGCTATTTGTTCAGGTTCCCCTTATAGGAAATGGAGGAAGACAGGTTTCTCCAAAA
Source organism: Rhea americana (assembly GCF_003343005.1). Taxonomy (NCBI): domain Eukaryota; kingdom Metazoa; phylum Chordata; class Aves; order Rheiformes; family Rheidae; genus Rhea; species Rhea americana. Next base: position 621,031 of record NW_028186979.1, on the reverse strand, counting down.
GGCAATTCATCCCATTTTAAGATAGATGTCTGAGATAGCTGGATGAATTGCTTGCTTTTGCAATCTCTCTACATTGCTTATAAAGGAACTTAGATGACTAGCTTAAGCTAAGCATCCAACTTTCACATGGCTAAAAATTAGATGAATCTCTCTCAAATATTTTGTTTTAAGGGGTATATTTAACTGAGAAATATCTGGCGGTCAGTTTCCCATGTGTTATTTTACTAAAGTCTAAAGTGTTACTTCTTTGTAATCATATACCTGGAGTTTAATGAATAACCATAATAACAAATAACAATAAAATTACGTATGGGAAGGAGGTTGATCAATATATGACATTAATGTGCACATAAATCATTCTCACATTCTCTTTCAAAGTACATTCATTTAGACTGCTGGTAGAAAACAAAGCTTTATTTTTCTGAAGCACCAATCATGATGAATTCCTTTTGAAATATTACAGAGCTGCAAGAACTAAGTACTTCTAAAAATCAGGCTGATAATATTGATTTAGGGTCAGAGTTAAGGAGGAGTCATAGTGTATCTGTTTCTGTTTGATAAGAATAGTATTTTGTATTTTACTATGTGGGAGTATGAGATTTTTAATACCCTCAACTATCAATTATCTTGATTTTAAGTGTCTGATTTTGAAAATGATGCAATAGATAACACTATTGCCTCTTAGCAACATCAATTAGTGTTTGAAACAAAGGGTTTGTGCATGTTTGGACTTTTCCCAATGATTTTACATAATCTTGTTAGTTTGTGTGTGCGTGTGCGAAGCACATTAGCGAATGAATCCCCGTTATCAACATTTTTTTAAATGGAGTAGACAGGCCATCAGCTCATTAAATTGTAGGACTGAGCGGTGCTGGGCAAGCTACGAATGCCTCTTGTGGAGTCCTGCCTCTTTCATTGAACACCTGACAAGATGTGCACATCCCCCAGGTAGCTAAGTTAGCCATGCATGCATGCACATCACAGCATGCCTTCCTTCCAAATGCTGGTAGCAAGGGCTAAAAAGTCACAGCAAATTAAGTGTCAGACTCAGTAGTCGTACAGGCAGCAAGTGCCTACCAGACCTCCTACTCCTTTCATGTCAACAAAATGCCCTCTGACCTGGAAGAATATGTCTGTAGTGAGAAATTATTTGCCCTGTATCCCAACTGTTTCTATGACCTGCTCAATTAAAATYGGGTTTGAATGGATTTAAGTACTTTCAGTTGTGTGTTAGCACTAGTTTCATTAACCAGCTACTCCAGAAATTGCAATACTTTCAAAAYCTAGGCCTGTCCATGAGGCCCATGGGAGTATTATGTTCCTGCTAAGAGGAAGGTTCGACCAATACAAATTCATTTTGTTTTTTTTTATTTTCCTTCACTAATTATAGTTATATCCTCTGACCATATTTTGTGCAATATCTCTTCCCTCTCTAAAGTTTGGCACTTGCATATTCAAAACTAAATCACATTCTTCCTTCACAAGAGCTTGGTATGAATAAATTTACATTCAGAACGAGCTGGTGGGACAGAAGAGTGAGTCTGGCATTGTAATGACAGAACCATATTACTTATGTTCATTTCATGACAATTCGTGTTACTATAACCATGTCAAGCCTTATTACCACTCAGTTTACAACAACCATGTTAGATGATGCAGATTCTTTGCCTTGCCTTGCCTTGCCTTGCCTTCTGCTAACTATGATTTTTTTTTAGAGAAATGTAGAGCAAATTCTGTGTTCATGTCACTATGGATGATGTTTGACATTCTGCTCTTTTTACATATGTGATTCTCCCATTTCTGCTGCAGGGTACCTGGCAGAGCAAACAAGCAGAAGTTGCATCCAAGAYACGTGTATAGAAAAAAATCATGGCTTGTATTATTGTATAATACCATAATTTCTCAGGAGCAGGATTCCAAACCAACAGGTTTTTCATTGCATTTAAGTCATTGTCTTTCAGCATATAAAATSCTTCCAATTCAAGAAGGCAGCAATAATGGTTTCTTTCTAACAACAACAAAGTGACTTAAGCTTTTATTCCTGTAAACTTGAAGGAAARCTCATTCAAGAGCACAGACTGACCACTTGTTTGAAGTCCCAGTGAAGAGGTCTGTTCTGATAGGCAAGGACCCCTAAATCCTTAGACTGATTACATATTCGTATTTTGTATATTCATAGTTTAATTCCTGTAGGGAACCTATAGGAAATAAGATGTTAAAAAAATCCCTAAAAATAAATTATTTAATCCTCAAAACTGGCATGTATTTATCACTAGTGTATTGAAAAGRGCAAAATAATGATAAATTACCAGAAGAATATGCACTTCTATGTTAATATTTATACATTTTTTCTTTGAAGTGAATAGAGCAAATATACAGCATAATATTCYAGTGGAAATATATAGATAGCTATAGGTAGATAGCCATATCTTCACAAATTGAGTGTCATAGAAAAAACACAGGAGTAACAAGAATTTCTAAAGAAAAGAACCCAAATATTTGCCGTATTCCTTAGAGTGCTAGGGCCTTGACAACAGAAAACCTTTCAGGTTTGGATCTGTTGTAAACATATCAGAAATATCATTTGTTCTTAGTCTGAGACACATGAGGGTATCATCTGATGTGCTGCGAATGCTGCTCCACGTCCTGTCTTCTCAAGGAATGACTTTTGTTCTTGGCTGGTAAGAAGCAGCCATAGCGAGAGTGGCCAAGGGACTTCTTCCTAGCGGTGGGAAAGGCYGGCTGCTGGCAGAACTGAAGGGCTGGCTGCGGTGATGGCAATCCAATTACGCTCCAGTGCCATCAAATTCCCCTCGGATTTTGTAAATCCCAGATACGCTGAGGCTAAGGGCTGTCAAAGCTGAGCAGCACTGACAGATAGACCGCCCTGGAAGAGCCGCGTGGCTTCTTTCACGCGGCTTCATTCCCTACAGACGCATTTCAGCCAGGAACCTGAGGGCCTCTAGTTGTCAGCCCTGTGAGGCAGAACGAGGTGATAACAAGAATTTTTGCAAGCCTCATGCAAGCCCCAGCATTTCCATTTGCCAGTATAGAGGAGCACAGGGAGCAGGGGAAGCATTTGCCGCTCCTGCTAGCACTGCCTTGTCCGAAGCCGATGTCTGATGCAGCTGTTCTGCCTGCGGGATTCAGATCTCCACCTGCAGCATCTGCTTGTGCAGTATTTCTGACTGCTCGGTGCCTGAAAATCTGGTATGTCACCCCACGAAGCAACAAGACGATACAGCTTGGCAGTTCTGATTTTAAACAAAAAACATCGGATAAATAGATTTATGAGAGGGGAGACCTCAGTGACTTAGGGCACAGCTCTTGGCTTTGTGCATGGTCATCAGCCCGGTAACTTCTGCACATTAACCATCGTGTCCAGTCCACAAGGCTGATGACAAGTGAGGAGAGGAAGGACAAGAGGACATTACAGGGAAGAGAGTTTTACCCAGTAGGCCGTGACATGATTTGCTTTGTCCTTTTCAAACCTTTTAACTCCCTGAAATCAGCAGCAGTCGAGTAAGAACTTTCCCATTTGAGTCTGAGGATTTAACTCCTATGAAGATTTCAGCTATCTGTAATGACTCTGGTGATTTTCTTTATTGTTTTTTTTCCTTTAGCAAATATGAATGTCATTAGACTGTTAAAAAGTTTCCCTCTGGATCTGATGCAAGCTTTATTTACTGAAGCCATTTAAATCTTGAGAAAACACTTTAAAAAAAAAACTGCAGGAGATAATTCTGCATTTGAAGGCAGATGCCTATGATGACCTAACTTTTTAAAGCTTTTTGTTTTCATTGCTAATGTCTTCTGTGATTCTGTCAGTGTTTCAAAGTAGGTTTCCAAGTGCCAGTGAAATAGCTTCATGTTAGGGGGTTATTTTTATAATTCAGTGCATCCAAACTTCATGAAAAATATGCAAATTGCCTTCATTATAACCCATATCTTGTCGCAACATGCAGCATACGTAGTGCCAAAAATGAATGCATTCATGGCATCTTTAGGGTCCTAAGATCCAATTATGTCTTTTGTTGTTCCTTTTTGGCTTTCTGTGTCAGCTGCATACTCTGTAAAGTTACTGATTACTGACCTGTTGGCAACTTTACAAATCAGCTTTGAAATGCAAGCTGTCAGTAGCTCTTGAGTACCCCAGTCCCAGGTTACCAAGGCCGTGAAATGCTGCATTGAATTTTTAATCTGTTTTCCCTCTGCTTCTGCCTAGCTTTTTCCAGGTTAAGGTCAATTTTGAAACCAGCTGAATTCTTTAATAATCACTATCTTTGCAGTCCTCACTGGGTTCAAAAGGAAGAACAATTTTTTCATTGCATTAATATTAACTTTTTTACTGTGGGGGCTTATTACAGTGGCATATTTTCTATTTAAGTATTCATTTTTAGACCACAAAGTGCACTACGGTCTAGCCAAAGTATTGCCTTATGAAGATATGAGTGAACTGAGGATGACACAAAATTTTACTGCCTTCACTTTTAAAATCAAGCAATGCTGTTAGTGTAATCCAGTCTACATTTTTTTCCCTGCAGCCCTACTACTGGGAGAAGAAAACGTGCAACCTCAGCTACATGTCCTTTGGTTCACCTTTCTGAATGTGTCAGCCAGGGTGTATTTAATAATTCCACCATCAAGCTTTTACCTTCATTTTAAAAAGTTGCAGCTTTTTGCCTAAAGCAGGCCAGAGTAGAACAAGCTTCAATTAGAGAGATGAAAATTTGCGCCTAAATGTGAAATAAAACAATTTTCATTTYCTCTTCTATTTTCTCCTGAAAGTATTTATCATTTAAGAATTTTGTTTGATTTAGTGAGCAGGTGCTTATTTGATTTCAGTAGTGAATAATAAAAGCATGCTTTATTTTAAAGGATCCAAGTGTGATTTATTTTGCTAGATATCCTAGAAATTAGTTTTATTTACAGGTTCCTATGCCGTGATGACATACCTAATCCAATAGTCGCCACCTTTTATTTACCACAACTTTTTGCATACTTTTACAGAATCTCATGATAGTGTGGTTATTCACCTTGGGGTGAAAAGACAGCTGTAGTTACCCTTTATTATCAAGGAAATCTGATCAGTAAGAGGTATTGTAATAGCATTTCTGGTTCAATAATCAATAATTTACCATTAAAAAATTCTCATATTTGTTCTTCTCTCGAGTATGTCCATTCTCTTTGAGGCTACAGTTAAAATGACAAGATTTCTAGGCATTAGTAGCAATATTACTGCCTGTAAGCAAACTCTTGAGTTGTTTTTAATATTGTTTGCTCCTCTGCCAGTATGAATCTTGATGTACCTAGTGACAGAAGAAGTATTCAGAGGACTTTCCAGGCCATTTAAACTCTGGAGTCCATTGAAGGTGGATTTATTTAAGGAGGGGAGCAACTCTTCATGCTGCATAAGTAGACGTGTGCTATAGCAAGATTTACTGAAGGTATTATTCTTCAGCTACCTCAAGAGAATCWGAAATCTGGAGACAGTTGGTGCAAAATATCACTAGTGATATATACTGGACATTAAAAAATAAYTGATGATTCATAGATTCATTAATCCACAAAGGAAGGACCTGAACAATTAGGCACAATGTTAACAGTAAGTTCTGTGATTTACAAAGCCTGGCTTCCAGTGGCTTTGTGTAGAGTAAGTTCATGCCTAAAAGTAASCTCTGGTGAAACTTTTCCTGTGACTGAGATTTAATGAGCAGTCCTCCCCTATGCTATTTCTTGTACACTTTGATCAGGTTGCTYTACCTTTACCTTTATGGGTGAAGGGGGAGAAGAAGTAATTTGATCAGTCTCTTCTACCTGATGGCAAGTTCATTTTCTGAAGTCAGGCAGGAGATTAACTGAGATTTTTCCCCTTCTATCTCATTTGGAAGAGACTAGCCAATGTTTTTTTGAGGTGGTAGGATGACTAGTAGAGAGAGAGACACACACACATACATCACTATTTATATAAAGCTTTTTTTATGAAGCTAGACTTAAAAATTATATTCCCAACTGCATTCCTTTGCAACATTTTTCTAGAGATAAAATGTACAAATTATATCTAAAAATGATGATTCATTAATAAAAAAAAAAACAGGACAAAGTGAGACAATCTGCTTCTTTTAATAACCTCTTTCAAAAACCTGAAGAAACTCTGAGGTTTTCCATTAGATTCTTCTTGCTTTCAAACACTGATGTACATTTTACAGYGCTCTGTGAGATCTCCCACCTTACAGGAGATGCATATTGCTGGACTGGTGCGGCTTATGTCTTAGTTTCAACAAAGACTATTTTAACTGTCTCCACAGAGGAGATGAAGACCATCCCACCAGGTCCCAAGCCATTCAGAGTTTTATGGACACAGGAGTCCATGGTGCTAAGCCTCTYCTAAAACAGCAGAGCTGATGAATCCATTACAGATTTCCTGTAAGCAGGCACCTACAAATATGTAGTCAGTGGTCTCAAGTACTGCTTGGCACTTAGTTTATTTTCTAGGTTTTGCTCTGACCTCTGTATTTTGATATTATTTGTATTATTTGTGGGATTATGTGTGAGATTACAAAACTGTAAAGACTTGAATTTCTCATGGGTGATGACATCCCATCATGACAACATGCCAGTACAAACACTGTAATGTAATACCAGACTGYCATGCCATTCAGTGGTATACAGGTACAAAACAGTTTGTTTTAGCTCAGTTCTGGTGAAYTTTGGATGAAAAATATCTAGTCAACCCAACAAAGAGGAACAACTCAAGGAATAGCTGAGCCTGCAGCTCTACAGCCCTGCCAGGAGGGAAGATACCAMCTCTCCTTCTTGCTGTCAGCGCAGCAGTTTAGAGATCACACAGCAGGAATCTTAAGGGTTATACTAAACTTCTTATTTTACTTTTTAATATTTTAAGACCATAACAGGAACAGTTGTTCTAGCTATAGCAGTGACCGAGGACAAAAAACAGGATTTGAAACACATCACTGCATATCATGACCAGCACTCTGGAGTTTGGGGATAACCAAAAATTGCAGCCTGTTATTTGTTTCCCACCCTTTTCTTTAGTTRTGCATGAAGAGATGAGAGGAGATCACAAGAAAACCCGTCTCRTTGCTCATTATGCTTCCTGCTGCTTGGTGCGTATCTGCTCGCATGAGGTATGCATTTGCACGCAGCTTTTTCCTTGCTTTGCCTGTGACAAACCAGAGAGAGAGGATCTCCAAAGAGACTCGTTAAACCTATGAAAGCTGCCACAGTTTGTCACACGTGGCTCTGTGCACACAAGCAGAGCTTTACTTTTATAGCATTCTGCAAGCCTCTCCTTCGGCAACAATAGTAACTCATGTCGCTGCTTCAGTCTCAAGAGAAGCTACTATTAAATGGTAGATGTTAGTTTAATATTAATAATTGTCTTAACTTCATACATCTACAGGTTTTCATCTAGTAAAAGGGAACTATTCATTTTTCCTCATAAAAACAACATTTCTCTGAAGGGAATTTAACAGATGTAATGGAGTTGATGGCAGGTGCAGCATAATGAAAGCAAGACACTTTGAACTGTCAGTGGCTCTCTAACTGCTCTTTGTATTACTCTGGCAGAGGTGCGCCTGCTCCAGTTCASAACAGCTGCTCTCCCACAAGTGCACTCCTGGCTCCCATTCACGGCACTGCAAGGAAAAGCAGGGCTGTGGAAGGAGAGAAAATGCAGAAAAAAAATACCTGGGCCAGGTGAAAAACATCTGTCTGCACATCAGCATAGTTTAGAGCAGTCAAGAGAGCCCATAATGTTTTATAGAACTTGCATATTGTCATTTTTTAAGGGTGAGGACTTAGAAAATGAAGATTCATTAAAGCTATAAAAACRGATGTCAGATGAACACCTCTTTCATCGTTCAGTACACCACTATGGGGAGTGCTGTTCTTCTACAGTATGAGCTCTGTTTTTTCCCTGTTAGCTTTAAATTAGTGCTAGGTCTTCTGCCACTTCCCTAGGAAAAGACATTAATAGATCTTAGCAGCAAGAAATGTTTCCTAAACACTAAACTATAGTTAGCTTTTCTCCCATTTTATTCCATTATAATTATGTTGCTGTTTTGTAATATGTTAAGCATTCTTCTTTGTTCTTGTTTTTTTTATATTCTTCACCTTCTTGTCGTCTGAATGACATGTATTTAATTATCTCTATCTTTCTTCACATATTAGGCTTTTGACCATTTAATCAATTTCGTATGTTTTTTTCTTCACAGTTCCTTCAGCTCTGTCCGTATCTTCCTGGCTGAGACACTCAGAACTGTCTGCAGTATTAATAAAGAATGCATGATGCTGTAGTAAAAAGGTTTCCTGGCATGAGTTTGGGATGACCTGCATAACTCTTGCGGTAAAGTCATAAAGTGAACTGTGCAGCTTACCTGAAATTATTATTAAACCTCCATATCAAGTCATGATGTATTTTCTTTGTCACAGATTGCACAGATACATAATTTTAAAACAACTGCATAGCTGTTTTGTAATAGCATTGCTTCAGGATTATTTTCCTTTCATTTTGAGTTATTCTTAGCTCCTCAACAGAGCTTTTCTGGCAGGATTTGATATCATTAGGCTCAATGTTATTTTAATTCCTATGGAAGTCAATGACAAACTTCACATTGATTAGAATAGGAGAAAAGTTAGGACCATGAGACTTTGAGACACACTCTGTATCATTAAATAATTTTTAAAATATCACTAACACAGAATATACCACAGTCAGTATATAATTAGAGATCTATTTCTCAGCTAGCTGTTTTCCAGTCATGGATGTAGTGCCCTGCTCTGAAATCTCAGTTAAGAAAGGGACATTTGCCATCAAACCCACTGTTTTTATTCCATTACTGATTTTGGATGTTTTGCAAAATAACRTCTTACCATACTGATCTAACTTTGCACTGTACATATTTGAACATACATTTTTGACTACCTTTTGTATAAAATACTAGACCATATTACATAGGCTTATTAACATTCTTTGAGACATGGTGGCCCCAACCCAATAAAGCACTTAAGTATGTACTTAAATTTAAATATATGCGGTATATACTGAAAATCCATCTGCTGAAAGGCTTTCCTGAATAAAGGTGGTCTTAAGCCTATGTCTGAGTACACTACTGAATCACAGTTTGTGAGCTRTATTATACTGAGAATTGAATAGAATCACTCAGAGCACATAAAATTAAGCACATATTTATGATATGTTTACGATTTTGCAGGATCAAGACTTAGTTCACATCCTGGAGCACTTATTCACTTGAAGAACACTTTATTAATGAAGAGATTCAGAATTTGTCCTTTTAAGTGGCAGTTTTAATAAGGAAAACTCAATAAAAAGTGTAAACCACACAGCAAAGATGTTAGTTTAGTTGCCTAAGGCAAACCTTACATCATCATGTTTGTATACAGTAAATAAGCCTATACAGAAGAAAATCCAGTCTGATAAATGGATTACAGAAGCAAGTTTGGTAATGAAACTTTACACATCAACACATATGCATACACCACTGAAGGCAAAACATGTGTGGCTGAAACACTGCTAAAAATAAAGGTTCCTCTGGTTGTCTAATATTTCATTAGTCTTTGATAGGTGCATTTACAGAAAAATGTTTTCTTGTGGTCTCCCTGAAGGAGGGATCTATTGTTTAAATGCTGAAGATGCACACTGACACTCTTCTTGGCAAGTCTTTTCTGTGACATGGGGGGAAACAGGAAATCAAGTCACAAGCAATAAAGCAGGTTAGAATGAGCTGAATATTCACTCTTTGTTTGTATGAAAACCTCAAGCTTTGAGGTTTTTAGGCTCCATGTTAAAAACCTTGAGTTCCCARTCATACCATGATTTCCACTGTTGTGGAACATGCTACAGCACTAGAGCCTGAAAAAACTTAGTACTCAGAGAGATGCACTTCTTGCTTCAGTCATCTGCTTTTAATAGCCTTCTACTCTTTGTCTAAATGGGAAGGGTGGATTTAAGCTTTTCTTGCTTGACACAAAATTCATTAGACGCAGCAGAGCAGGGGAAATTTATATAAAAGTTCTTTCTTTTTATGGACAACTCTCATACCGCATGAGGCTGCTCCTGTCACCAGCCACATGCTTTGACTCGAATACCTGCACTGCCTTGGCTTGCTTTCTGAGCAGTCCTTCTCCGTGAAGAACAGAGAGTACCACAAAGTGGCAAAGGTGAAAACTCACGAAGCCAACAAGCTACTCAGCCAGGCTTTTAGGAAGCAAGCACACAGCTGAGGAAACTACACTGCAGACTTCAGGCTTGAGGTCAAAGAYGTATCATTAGAGACATCATTTCCTGATATTAAAGGCTCCAAATCGTTAGTCTTTTAATACATAATATCAATAGCTGTAATGAAAAATGCGGGTAGGAGGTAGAGAATCCCCTGAATCCTAATGTACTCTCAGCTGTCGGAAGCATAATGCAGCATATATGTCAGCTGTGCTGGAGGAAAACAAAGGGTCAAATGGAGAAAACGAAGAGGTAGGCAGCAGCTAAACCTCTGAACCAGCTCCCCTCTGTTCCCAGGGTCAGCACAGGCTGTGCCGCTGGAAATGTACAGAAATGGCATGTGAGTGGGATTTATGCAGAGTACATGACTGTTCTGGCTTCTGCACAGATCGACATTTCACACTGTGCACAGCAGATGGGAGCTGTGAAGTTCGGCCCAAGCATAGAAGTTTGCATACTTATGCATAAAAGTATATATTGTACATGTGTGTCACTAAGCCCTGGCAAAGTTCCTGCAGGTATTGTCTCACGGGGCTGCGGCCGGGTCCCACCGCATCAGGCCCATGTGCACTTARGCATCCTTTCATTCCTCTGGCATGCTTCCTGGCTGCGGTTTCTCAGCCTGCAAACGGCTGCTTGCAGCCAAGTGGCATTAAACCTTCATCGCTGCTGCCGATTCCTCTCCTACCGGAATTTCTGGCATCTCAGGCCCACTTTTACCAGGGCATGAGCACTGTGGGCATACTGAATTTAAAACTCACTTGCTAAGGACTTCTAGTTGTTGAATGCAGGTGGAAATGTAGACTTTATCTGGGTTCAAACAATTAGTCGCATTTAAAATTATTATCCACAAGCTGTAGCTTGAACAACAACCAGTAAAATAAAATCCTGAAGACCTTTTTCTTTTCTACTCTTCTAAGACCTTACAGGGTGTGAGTCTTCTGAGGAGATGGGGAAATCTTCCTTCTGTCACAGGTTTTCTGAATCATGAATCTGTCAGGTTCAAAGACATAGCATTGATATCATACTAGTTTCTTCACCCTTTTGAGATTTTAGATTGCCTAGTCTACGAGAGAGGCTTGGGAAAAACGGTTTTGCATAGRATGAAGTAACCTGAGTGAAATCCAACAATGTAACACCTCTCTGTTCTGTTATCCGTGGTCAAGAACAGTGTTTCCTGAACCATTTATAAATACAAGGAGTACTTCAGCTATTTTGAAAAAAATCYACTGATTATGTCGGTCAGCATTGCCACAATGATATCCATTTAGAAAAAAGACTGAAATTTTTAAATTATTTTTATTTCCCCTTCTCCCCTCCCTGTTTCTGTTTGTCTGCTCATGTGGGAGAGAGTATGTGTAAATTGTGTAAATGTTAAAAAAAAAATGTATCTTTGCAGTTYTTCAAAGGCAAAATTTAATTTATTTGGCATTAGTATAGGAAATGTGTGATACGGTTTTTGCCTGCATGCCTCTCTGTACATTGAGACATTTCTTCATTCAGTGATTTCATATGGTCAGTCTGAATCTATAAGCTGTAAACCAATAAACTCCCCAAATATGTCTCTGGGGACAAAGACTATGTTAATTTTCAGTGAGAGGATGGCTTTTGGAAAGCTAGACATGAATGCTCAGATAGAAAGTGCTTTTAGAGCCCAACTCTTCAAAAGCTATTTCTACTCAGATGCCCATGAAAATCTGAAATATACTGACACATATGTCTTTCTGCAGCTCTTGGTTCTCTGCAGGGCTAGTGTGAGAAGTGTGGTAGTTCCAGGGAAAGGCTTTGAATCTGGATATTTTTCACTGAAAGAAGCATATCTGCAGATCCATTACATGAGTTAAGATTCCCCAACTCATTTCTAGTCCAATTTTGCAGGCATAAGATGTTTGATAATTATGATATGATTTTCTGAATTAAACCATAAATCCGCCAGCCACAGTAGGTGTCTCACTTGTGCGAGTAGTTATTTCAGCCTTTGCTCTGGGCAAGAAACTGTTTTCCAATATTTGAGTATTGCTCAGGTTTTCAAAGCTGAAGCTTTAGGCCTTTGAGGGGAGGATGGGGAGGATTTGGAGAAGAAGATCAGAGATTCCTAATTTAAGGGTCTTCATTTTCTTCTTGAGAAATGAAGAGCAAGAGACACCACTAGAAGGCAGTTCAGACCTCAAGAGGCTACTAGCAACCCCTGGAGATGCTTTTGCCTCTCTTCATTCACTACAGAAAGAGCCCAAGGTGCTTAGGCCCCTGTTTGGGTGCCTCAGACAAGTGCTTAAAATTAGGTAAGCTGCTTTCTCTCCCGTATGCCCTTTAGTACAGCACAAKGCTACACAGTAATGCAATATTGATGTTCTGTGACAAGTTAAAAGGACAGTAAGGGTAGTGTTCAATCTGAATTATTTTACCTGTTTGATACTGCTTTTCCTTACTGTCTTAACGGTGTAGTGTGTTTTCCTGCCCCAATGACATACAGTTGTATGTATTCTTAATTTTTGCTTTGTACCTTGCATCTAGATTACAGTGTGTGTGTGTCCCCAAAGTGGTATCAGTTGCCTGAAAACTTGATTCCTCAGTGTTGTGTGGCTTGCATAAATGTCAGCTGGTCCAAGGGAGCGGTTTTAAAAGAAACAGAGCTGATCTGACATTCTTCAAAGAGAAGCCTAGGAGACTCATCTCTGCACCTGGGTTTGTTATATACACTGAGCAATGGGAAGAGTGCTATGAATGCTGTCACTCGAGCAGTGAAGAGGGACAGGCAGCCATGTCAAAAATGACAATGTTTCTTTTACTAGTCTTGCAAAAGATGTCTGCAGTGATGTGACTGCAGATGACATCAAACAACATAAGTGGCTGGTTTCTGCAGTAGATTGAAATTCATCCAGTTCCCTGTGTTCACTGTGATGACTTTCAATGCTAATTCTCAGTGAGTGAGGCATGAAATATATTCACAGGCTATACACAGTTAGGATACTTTAAAGTTATTTGAGGTACCTGTGATGTAAACATCTGTGCCTCTTGCTTTCGTGCATTTTTTCCTGGGTTTCAATTATGCAGTCAAAGAAACAYGGAAAGAAAGAGAGAACAAGTTTGCTGATCTAGTTCTTTTCCTTTTTTGAAAAGAATGAGTACTTGGTTGTCTGAGCAGTGGGAAACGTAAGATAGAAGCACACTTTCATCTTCTCCAACAAGGAAGACATCAGCTGAATTGATGCAAATTAGGTGGTTTTGAAAGTGATCCTCAAAGTTCGCTGTGTTCACTGAGCAAAACTGGGGGTCATTTAAACATTCATTTGGAAATCTAAATTATTTGAGATTGTGCAAAAGATGAAAAAGTTTTAGCTTGAGTTTTACTGAGTGAATGTAATGCTCTTTGAAACTGAAGCCTTATCCAGCACTCAGCACAGTGTCCTGCAGCTGCAGCAGCATGTGTGCTTCATTGTATTTGGGATAGGATGTGTCTCAGTCCTGACTTCAGATGACATTCAAACTCTTCGGAATACTTGGAAGAAACAGTCTGCAAAATGCAGAGGGAAAGGAGAGAACAGCCTTTTGTGCAYGTAAGGAAGGTCACAGGAATTGTGACCAGAAATACTCTCTAAGACCTACAGAATAGAAGACTCCAGAGAAAAGTCTAGTTCCCATTACCTTGGTTCTAACTACTCTGAGGTAACTGGGCCTATGGTGGTCTAAACAAAAAGGATTTCTTGTTAATTTGCAGGCTGATATTAAGCCTTTTTTTTTAACCACAGATAAATGTATGTTTGCCTTTTTCATAAATGTGACATCCACTATCTGCACTTTGAGTTGTCAGCTCCCTTGCTATGTACATTTTACTTTTACAGTCGGGTGCGAAAAAAGATAGACATATTCCTGCCATGGTTTTGGAGCTTTGGTGTCTGTACTAATGTTTTTTTCTTAAAAAAGACATAAACAGCCCTGGGAGAAAGGTGCTGGGGCCCCCACCCTTTCCCAGTGAGTAGCCCACGGAGAAGTATATAATGTTTGTTTTCGATCCATTCGCCTTGAATTCTTTTTTGTACAATGAAATAGCTTTTATAGGATAGGTTGTGAACATCTTCACCTTAGAACAGCTATTAAGATGAGAAAAATTAATTTAAATGAAGAAGAGAGCTCTCACAAGTCAGCTGAGTCTTCTAACCATAGAGGGGTTTGACTCATAAGCTTTAGCGGTTCCCACTGGAGAGAYTTTGAGAGGTTAGCACACCTAGTCCTTCTAGTAAATATTGCAGAATTAGTGGTGTGTCTGCTCCTCAGCTAGTTCACAGCACTACCTCTTTGACTGGCATCAGTTCAACTTTGCATCCTTTGCACTGTGGCATTGGAGTGAGCAGCAAACACTCAACACAAAGCCTCTAGCATGGGAGTGGAGAGGACAGACAAGGAGGGCCTCGATGGACCTGCCAGGGCTGGAGAAACAGAGCACTGACTTCTTAATAAGAAGGTGATTCGGGCTCCTCCACAAAGTACTGCAACAGGGGGATGCAGGGGCAGATTTTGCAGAGAAGCCAGTCTGGTAGGAGGGCTCTGACAACACCTGCCAGATGGAGCCTCCCATGGAAGAGTGAGAAATCAGTTGTTTCCGGGTCTGAACTGGGTGTAAGCACACAAGGGCTATTTTGCTCTCTCAAGACTGAGGCACCTCCAGGTGTAGGAGGAAGCAGAATTATAGGCACTTGGATTACAATTCATCTCAGCGAACGCTGGACATTTATCTTATGAATGTTTATATATGAGTTGGTTACACCAGGCTTCCATTGGCATCGATGGTGAAAAATAGGTACTGTCAGGATGTGACTCGTTGAACTAATGATTTCAGCATCTTAAAAGCTTTTTAAAATTTTACTATTAGCCTTCTCTATATTGTTTTTTTTCTTGGTATTACCTAATTATTATTGTTCTGATAAAACTGCAGTRAGAACACTGTCCTCCCTTTAAAAAATTAATTTCTCCAGACATCTGCTTCATAAAGGAGTCATAAGAAGAAAAGAGATTTAAGATTTCTCTCTCTTGTGAAATGCCAGGAAGTAAGGAAGGAAAGCAGAGCTGAATTTAGATGGATCTATAGGCTSTATATATTTGTGACCTGACACACTAGCCATTTGCTCATTAAACCTCTACAGCATTTAATAAAGCAGAATAAAGGCTTTTATTTTATTAATTATTAATTCACCTTTCCATATTTTTAGGGAAGGCTGTAGGAATAAAGTAGTGATGGAGGAAGATAACTGAAGGGATAGCAGTAAATGAGAAACATGATTTCCCTGATTTCTAGCAAAAGCTCTCTTGACTTTATGCTACCACTTTATCTAATTATATCTGATTTTTTCAACAACAAAACATATAGAGAAAGCAAAAGAGAAGAAATCGCAAACAGCTCGGCTCTTTGGAAAAAAAAAATGTTGCTGAAAGCAATTTTCCCCCCTCTTTGTTTACTGGTGAAGGTGAAGCAGTAACTCAACATGCAGGTACAGACGTGATAATTTACTTGTCAGTTATGTGGTGGAAAAATCACTCTTAATGATAATTGTTGTATTGAATTTTTTTTTTCTTTTTAAATCATGAAGGCAACCGAYTATTCTTTTTCAACAGTGCACTCTACTGTTGTTTTTTTCTGGCCCCGATCGTCTTACATGCTCTTTTTTTCACCTGCCAGAGTCAGAGAGGGATCTACTGTGTTTTATCTTTCAGCACAAAGGCTACTTCTGGTCTTGTGTCTGGTCTTCTCTATCCAACTAGCAAAGTTCGCTGTTATTAAGGATGTGCAGACAGAAAATGTATGTATGGAATAATTCACTTGTCAACAGAGCCAACTCTCGTTTTTCTTTATATGGCCATTTCTTGACCACACTAGATCATGATCTTAAGCAGTGACTTTGTATTGAATTTTTAACATAGCTATTGGACTAGTATATAGAGTACATTTAGGTGATTTAATAATGTTTTTAAGCATTCCAAATGGAAAAAAGGGGAGCTGTTTTTTCGGAAAGATGGTGGTTATTTAGTTCAACTGGTTAGAAGAAAAATGCATTTTCTCTTTAGTTTATTTGCTTGTGACAAGTGATATACTATTCAGATAGGGACTGTGTGTAGTTGACTTTACTAGAAATTGTGTACATTAATCCTTTTTGAAAACCTTGACCCTAGAAAGGCAGATGATGCAGCAGTAACTGGATGAGGCACAGAGTAGCCATCTCAGGTGAGAACAGAAAGAAAGTATCTATGAAATGAACAGACATGCAGGCAAGGATTGTAGTTGTCATAATTAATGGTAGCTGCAGATATTAAAATTATACTTTCATCAGGAGAAGTACACCCAGTTGCAGCAAGGATGAATTTCCCTTCACTTCTAATTAAGCAAATAAACTAAAATAGAAAGGAACATTCTGTCACATCTCAGTGCATGCAAGAGGCAAGGTAAATGAAACCCTGGCCTCTTGGCTTGGCTTCTTCCCATGACGTTGACCAGTAAAACATGTGTCCATGAAGAGTTCAAGTCCCAAACAAGCCCTCTCATTAGACAATCTGGTAAGGGCAAGACTTGATGTTAAGGCCATTAGCAAGGCAGCTGCCATCATGGATAACTTACTTGTCATATACACACACAAGTGCCTGTCATCTCCATAGCCTGTCTTCTGCTTCTCAGTGGTTTTATCTGTTAATGATTTGTCTAACTCTCTAGATATTCATGTCCTTTCCAGTCCCTTTCCCACCCTTCATCTAGGTGTACATGGAATTACAATCCAACTACATACTTCCCTCTAGTGTTCTCCCAGTGTTGGCGAAGCATGTGATCCAGCTATTACACTGTGGAGGCAAGCAACAGAACTTGTGCCAGAAGATGAAAAAAGGAGGGAAAAGATCTGCTGCAGGGTCAGAGAGACTAGACATGAAGTCTGGAGAACAGAGTATCCTGCTCSTACTGCTAAATGGTGAGTTTGGTAGAGCGAGGGCTGCGCTTGCAGCTCTCCAAGGGGTTTTACTTCATTCCCCACTCTTACAGCAACAGCTGCCACCCTAAAAGCACTGTTGCTTCTCTAAAAGGCAGCATGTTCTCCATGATCTTGGCGTAGCTCACTAGACATGGGTCATGACCACTTTGTCACCCTCAGCAATTTTCTGTCTTGTTTAACCAGCCCTCTTGATTCCAGCCATGACCACACTGTGGCGGACAGTCAGTCCAGCTGCCATGTTGTAGGCCATTCTTCAGCTGTAAATGAGCAGCTTGTTTGATCTTGCTTAGGGATATCACTATCTCATCCATTTTTAATGTTTCAGCTTTATTAAGGTGCTGAGTAGCCAGATCACACCGGATATTCCTTTTTGCTCCTGTCATCTTTCTGACATGTCTCATCATGCCTCATAGCACGGTCCGTCAGAGTATATTACCCCTCACAGCAAAGCCCTCGTAGAAAAGCAATTTCCAAAATTTGGCAGTCCTTGAAATACTTTATTAAACATAAATAGCAAGAACTTTTTACAGCCTCCTTCTGTGATCCCTGTATCTCCCCAAATCCACTTTATGTACAGTTATGTTACAAAGAGAACTACAGAGAAGCGGCCTATGTGAAATAGGATGTGTTTAATATCACTCTTTCCTTTTCCACCAACAGAGGGAGCAGAGATCTCTCCCCTCTGGAGCTTCTGGCCATAAGGCTTAGTTATGTGAGACCAGTAACTTCACTGTTGCTTTTGCACATGTTAGGGTTAGTGGTCAGTTGACTATAGGTTTGTAATATTTACAAAATTACGGAGCAGCATAAGCTAGCATAGACTGTGTGAAATTAAATCAGAATAGCTGATGTATTGTRGATTGAATGAATTTTGCACCAATTATGACATGCTAAGCCACTCGTATCAAAATTTTGCAATGTGGTGCATTCCCTTAAGGACTAGTGATGAGATCTGTTAATTGCATTATATTATCCACTGGTAACTGCACCATTAATGCATGTCAGTGCCACTCCTGACAGGGTTGGCTTGAGGGGTTTTTACTGCCGTAGGCAAACTGGGAAGTGTGTGCCACTCTTAGCCACATTTACTTCCACAGTAAACAGTCAAAACAGTCAGTTGTATCTAGGTCTCAATTTTAAATTATACACCAGTGACTTATTTAAGTAATTAGGGCCATATTATCCACCCCAACAGTCAAAAAATGTTTTATGAAGAGGAATCTTCATAAGAGTAATTACATTTCTTTCCTGATCCTTTGTGGACCATGAAGTACTTCTGAGTTCACACTGCTTGGTGAGGACTTGGCAGATATAARAAAGAGCAAGGCTGAGAACAACAGATATTTGTTGCCCAAGGCCATGTGCTCTCTGTGGCATCCAACCCTGGCTGACCTGCAGGGAAATTCCCCCAAAAGTTGACACTGGATATGTCAGTATTATCTCTCCCGAATTCTTCTCTGTGATATTTGCATCTTACGTTACTCCCAGATTACTGCTGGGCCTCTGCAAATTCCTTCTGCCTAGTCAAAATATTGTTTCCATTGTAGAGTTATCCTTCATCAGAAATTTGAAAAGCTTTTGTTGAGCTTTTTAATGGCTTGCTTAATGTTACCTGAAGAACTAGCCTACCCTTCCCTGTACAAAGCTATCTCACGATGACAATACTGTTGTGCTGACCGGGTGTCTTGACCTGGCATACGTTTGCTACTCTACTCCACTRGCTGCAGAGGATATATTCTCCGTTCTTTTGGTTATTATGCATAAAGAAATAMAAAGTTGTTGGCTGTATGCAGGCTTTATGTTCTGTCAAACTTCCTTCTGAATGTAAAGCTGTGTGCAAGAGAAAGTGGATATTCCCTCCTCTTCTTTTTTTTACCCTCAGTTCTGTTATTTGCCATGTGGCAGAGGGGAGAGAGTTAAGGTGAGGAAATGTCTTATGGTAGGTTAGAAACAAGAATTCGCATATGCAGAGTGATAAATTGTTTAACGTAATCCTCAGGTTAGGAACATTCTGTATTAGTTCTGAGTAGGAATTAGATTATTTAGTACAACTAATAAAAATACAGATTTCTGGCCTGTTTATCCCTGATGCAGGCTGAAAAGTTAAAAATATCTAAATTTATTTGGAATCAGAAAGTCATAAAAATCAATTTGTAAATAGCGTAATATCTACTGTAATATTTTAAATGAAATTAATTATTCCTGAAGTCTTAGGTTGAAACATTTCATCCCATTGCACTTAATCAATTTGAAATGTTTAATATTCAGCTGATGCAGAATAACTTTTCAGTCTCCAAAGAAATGCTTTCTGGCCATTGTACTTCACTTGCCTTATGTTACCTTGCCTTATGCAAAGGGCTAACTGGCTGAACTACATTTACCATTAGGGTTGCCAGCCATGTGACTCAGAATATCCTACAAGACTTGGTCATACGGAATCATACAGAGCATCACAGCATCACTGAATATATTGCCAGCCCAGGAAGTCCATCAGAAATTGTGGAGTTTTGTAGCATCTGCATCACAGTTCCAGTGGGACTCCCACGAGATGCTGAGCAGATGCAACTTGACATTAGTGTGATTCAAATGAAACATTTCTGCTCAATAAACCAAAGCATTTTGAATGGGTGGGACTACCCTGGAACAAATAACTTTGCTTTTGTCAGACAGCTCCGGTGGAACCATTCTTTCTCTATACAGTTAGCATAAACCGTTTAACTAAAATTTCCCTGAAAATTCTAATATTTGCATTGCAAGAGAAAGTGTGCATGTGCATGCATGTATATGTACATGTATATATATATATACATATATATACATATATATACATATATATATATGTAAAAATATATATGTAGAAATATAACAAAGCTGGTATATGTCTCTTCTCTTTTTCATTTACCTGAGAGTCTTAGCTGTGTTTTAGAGTAGAGGGCAAGACATGCCTCTAGACTTTTAAAATGAAACTTATTGTATTAGACAAAAAGGTTCCTGTAGTTATGAGCATTGAWTTWTTTWTTTWTTTTTTACTTTTTTAAGACTGAGACTGTGTCACCTTGAAAAGTGAGTTGATTATGCAGTGCAAAATATGCATTAGAAAGTGCTTGGACAAAAGGACTAGCTGGCTCTAGGGATCAGTAATCTAATGTGGAACCTTTCACCTCTTAGTCACCAGCCTGACTCCAGTATAGGTGAGTAATAAAAACACAAATCTCTCAGCATCTGGCAGCGATTTGGATGAATAAATAAATTGAGCTGATAATATCAATGCAGTTTTGTCCGAAAAAAAGTCTATATAATAATTAGCCTGCTTTTTTGATATCTCAGCAAACAGACCAACGACTGAAAGGGCAGGGGGATTGAAAATAACAGGGGGTTGTGCTTCCCGCTCTGAATTATCCCAAAGCATTTTATCATTTAATATCTGAAGTCACATTCCAGTGTATATCTCCCTGCAAATGCCAGAAACTAGGGTCTGCTTAAATCCAGTGAATCACTGTGCGTGATAAGGACACTATACGGAATGGATTTGTTTTTATTTAAAATTTCCTAAAGAGGGAGTTCTGGGGCTCTGCTTGAAAAACAGGTATGCAGGGGAGCGACGGTGCTGAACTGGCTCCAGGACTGCCTTTCCCCAGTTACTTGGCAACATGGCCCTGGCTCTCCCTCTACGCCACAGTCCCCAGGACCTGCTTTTGGTTGGGGTTAATTAGATGTTGCTTAGTGCATTCCCTGGCTAACGCTAAAATCTTCTGGGAGCTTTCTTGTGGCCTAAGGCTGAACTCACAATAACTATGCTAATGAATTAATGGGAACAAGCAGGAAAAGGGCGAGTTACAGAAAACTATCTGTCTTTTTAACCCCTATGTAAGCCAGTGTTAATGCAGGGCTGGCAAACTCCGACRTCTTGCTGGACATGAGCTGGCTTCCCGCGGAGGTGCTTGGATGTATCTGCRTTGCACTCCCTTGCATTTTGGTTCCAGCAGCACGATGCAGAGGCACCCAAGCTGGGTCTGGAAGCAGTACAGAAGTATTTATGCAGAGCTTAAGCTAATAAGCTCCGCCAGACCTGGGCTAGCCTGTGCAGAGCCAGCATGGATGTCTCTGCAATTATGGCACCATTTATCAGCAAACTGGATAATCTGCCAGTGGAATAATGGAGAGCTGACTGTATATTGAATGTTTGTTTGCAATGAAAATTACGTGTTAGGGTTTTGACTCTAAAGCATCAGTGGATTAAAGTCAGACAGCTGACAAGATTTCTGCTCCTATCTGTCTGCCAGCCTCCTCCTTGGAGTTTGCAGCCCCTGCAACAGGGATGGCTTAAAAGCTCATGAAACAGCTTCTGAGTAGTTCATAATCTGTTTTGTTTTGCTTCATTTTGCTCTTCTCTTTTGTTTTAGGGTTTTTTTTTAGTTTTTTTTTCTTTGCAGAATGGTGGAAGTGATGACTAGTATGGTAGTATTCATGTTAGAAGTTTCAATAGTATGGGAGACGGATTCAGACATCTTGGACTCATTCCATTCTGGCTTCTGCAGGTATGCCAGTTTTTTGGATTCAGCTGTTAGAAAGGCAAACTTTGTCTTGCTTCTAGCGGCATTCACGTTTTAATGGCCTAATTGTGGTTACAGAAAGGATGATGAACATCCTTCTATGCCCGCCTCAAACTTTGTCTGCTTTTGAGTTCTCCGGATGAATGCCCTGCAGGCTTGACACCCGTGATTCAGTGTGCTGAGTGGAGGAACCATCAAGATGTGATACATAGGCAGAGCTTTGGGAGTCATAATCCAAATAAGACAAAGATATAATAGTTGCAAGGATAAGAGGGTAAACTAGGAAAACCAGCTTCAAATGTTCTATCTCAAAAGTTTTAAAGTAATATACATGACTGAAGGGTAGATACTGTCCTTCTCGTGCTTCAGAAAGGCTGCATTTTGCTTTCTCCTGAGAGCCAGAGCACATGTATATATACGTGGTTCTGTGGGAAGCTTTAGAAGGGCTGGAATAAGTAATATTTAAACTCAATAATAAAATAAATAGTTTGGCAGTACAATATTTCCTGACATTCCCTATTGGCATGATATGGCAATCAGGGGAGATCAAATGTTTAATCTGAGAACAGATTAGTGGACAGGACAGACAAGGTTAAATATAGGTTTACTTTATTTGCATTCGCACATTTCCTGCCAGCTTAAATGACAATGGAGTTTACTACTCACAGCAAAAAAAGCAGAGCCCAAACAAGTACGAGAAAAATGAGCCACATCAGGCCTCAAGTTCTTAGTGCTTGTTAGCAGTAGGTGGGACAGTCTTTGCAGAGTCTTTGCTGAGTGTTATCTGTTTGCCTGTGACTGCCATTCATGCACAAAATGAAGATTAGATATGAATTTTTGTGGCTGAGGATTTTACGCTACAGTCTGTCACCACACCACATTAGTGCAATGCTTTCACCAGGTTTTGCACCTATTTTTCAATGGGGGTACATATAAGCTGTTATGTTCTATTTTTTTCGGTTTGCCTGTTGAAGTGAATGCAGTTTTCTCCCCTACCTTTAAGAAACAAAGACTGATGCCCGGAGCAGGATCCCAGATGGCGTTGAGGTCTGCTTGTCCTACCCAGGTTTCCTGCGCTAACCAGGAGCCCTAGGACTCMTCTGGCATGGGTGTGCTACTTGCTGTTCAAGTTGTGCTGCCTTTCTTCACACCCCTGGGCGTACGCTATGCACTTAACAGTGTACCTTCATCTGCAAAAGATCTAATTCTAAATATATATTCTCCATTTACCTTTTTTTAATAATGTGGTCCATGAAAGAAGACATCAGAATGGAAATTGCTTTTGGAAAACTTAATAAACTTGTCACCTCTATCACGTGTCTGAAGTTTTTGTCTGCTGCTCTCACATTTATAAGAAATTTCAACGTCAAGGGCCCAATTCTTATGTGCATCAACRGCTATTTAGTTAGAGTACCTTGATACCCACCCATTTTAGAGTCCCTTCGCATTAAGTAAAGTGGTCTCAGAGTARAGGAAAACTTGGCTCATGTATTGGTATTTTCTCAAGATACTGAAAAAAAAGCAAAAAAATTGATTTAATACCTGTATTTTCTTCTAGGTAGCAACAAAAGCCTTATAAAAACCTATTGATAACTGAGAGGCTGCAGAGTTCATATTACTTGTCTTTGATAATCCAAACCTGGCAGGTATTTGATGGACTATCATAGACAGGGCTTTCTTATGATTTGCTTAAATTCCAGGTTTAGCTACTGTTATTATAAACCACGGATACGGTAGCAATGCTAAGGCACTCATCAGACCCAAGATCCCATTGTGCTATGCAATGTATAAACTTGGAGCAGTTCTGTGTGTTATTTTTGAAAATACTTTGGGTTYTGTGCTGGATCATGCTTGCTAGAATTAATGGTTGGGATGCTGGACTTCAGACATTTTCCCTTTGGCAGATACTGCTTTTCAGTTATAAGCATGTTAAGGCCCTTGCAACCAAAGAAATAAGGAATGTGCTTCATCTAAAGAAACATAATAATTTGTATATTTATAGCACACCCCATGTAAACATTCTCAGGATGCAGAACCATCATTAAAAACATCTCATTAATTATGAACATCACATTCTCAACAAAATTACATACAGATTTTTAAACAAAAAACAATATAGCAGTGGAGATAATTAAAAAATGTATTTTTTCAAAAGTGACCTTAGGTGTTTCTTAGAAGTGGATGGAGGAAATAAGTTGGATTTCATAGAGCTGTATCTATGTGTTTTCCTCCCTCATGGTAGCCRCAGCAAAATGCCTAGTACCTGAAGGTCTTCCCTGGAGGAGTATGGACTCATTCTCACCACAGAAGTATGCTCCTAGAGGGATGCTTGAAAGCATCAGTTGAAGTTTCTACGTGGCAACAGACTGTCTTATGCCAGAGTGAGTATAGTCCGGCTGACATTTGATGCAGACAGAAAGCTTTTTTGGACTCTAGGACTCCTTGCATGATAATGTAGATAAAGTCAATATGTCTCACAGGATCTGAGCATTTATTAAGTGCTGCTGTGGTGCAAATATGGTTCTAATATAGCAATTAAACAAGTCAGTGGAAAAAGCAGCATGACTTCAGTRAAGACTGTTTCAGTCTCTTGAGCACTTATTTTAAATACAGATATGTTCAAGCTTATTGCTATAAGGTGAAATAGTCTGTGCACTACTCGGCCAAAGCAATCTATGATTATTCTGACATTGTTGCTCTGCAAAATCTTGTTCTCTTAAAAGGTGAGTRTTAGGACAGTTGTGCAAGTCTTCTGTATTTCAGAGCCACTGAATTCATAACTTAGTAAATGAAATACTTCAGTCCTTCTAGATGGGAATTTTTTTTATTTGCCTACATAAGCTACAAAATAGAGAGTCTTTCATTTTCAAAAGGCACGTAGTCTGCACAAARGAAGAACCATGAGCTCTGTACATGGAAAACCTTTATGAAATAGGGCMTTCCATATRACAGCCACGTAGCAAACAGAAATGYTCTTGTTGCAATGTCTTCAATGTCTGAAAAACAAAATTCAGGTCCAAAGTTGTTGGTTCAAAGTTGTTAGTTCAAAGAAGTGAAATTGCCTTGAAATATTTGTTCTTGTAAACTTCATAATTTAATATTTTGGGATAAAAAAGGTACAGTACAGGAATATTTGGACTTACCGACTTCATTTTTCTTGGAAAAATTAGTGCTTATTAGTGTTTGATTTTCAGCAAGCCTTTTGACCCATGTTTTGATTATTCTTTTGGTGTCTGTCTTTGTAATCCAAATGTTCAAAGGTGCCAAGTACCAAACTGTTCCCSCAAGTGGACTTCTAGGGGTTCTAGAGCTGAATGCATCCAAAATCTTGAGCTAAGAGGTAGAAAGYGTGATATTTAAAACCACAGATGAAACYGAAAAAAATTTGTCCAGTCCCACTTGCAATGTAATTTACCATACTATGCAACAAGAATACTGGAGGATGATTCCCTATCTGCATTCTATTATCAGGCAGATTTTTTTTTCAGTGCTTCCACAACCATACATTTATTCTCAATAGCAAAATTCAGATTTAWGTAAGAAAATCTTGAGAACCCATTGTGAGATGTGGCTGAAGAGCTGGGAAAACATTCTTTCTTTTCTTCTTTTATTTGTTAATAAAAATATTTTAGGCTACAGTTAATGAAGGGCACTTGAAATAAGAAAGGAACAATTTTAAATTGTAGTTCTCTTGCAATGCAGAACAGTGTTTATAATAGTTTGTCCATGCATTTATTCAAATATATGAAAATGTATGCAAATTTACACCCCACTATTTTGTGGTGAGATATAGCATGAGGGATATTTCAGACTATTTAGACTAGTTAAAAACTGTCATTGACTTCTGTTGTAATAGGATCCAAACACCATAGCTTGTAATAGCTTTTACAATCCTCAACTTAAAGAGAGCAGAAGACAGCGAAGTAATATTATCCAGAAATTTAAAAGGAAAGGAAAGAAGAACAATCATGTTTATGGTACATAATATAACAAAAAAATCCCTTTACTCATTTTTTAGGGTTTTTTTGTGACATAGTTAGGCATGTAATTACCTGTTTACCAGGTAACAGTCTAGACATTCAGCACTTCAATAAATTGTTGATTGCATTAACATGAAATTCAAGAGAATTATTACCACCCTAAATAATAATTACATTTATTGCAAATCTTAAATGACCCTTTTAAAAAATTATCAGTTACTAAAACACACTCTTTCCCCTAAAGGACACAATAAATTGCTGAAGCAACCTCCAGTTCTGCAGAAGAGGAGTCTGATTAACAGCCTTTTCCAATATGGCAGCAGAGGTAAGAACCTGGGAGGGTCAGAACTGAAATCTAAGTATCTTTTTTCTCAGCTATTTGGGGAAGAAAAGTCTGTGTAGTAGTTTGAGCTGTATCTGCACTTGGATTGAGCAATTGTGTGAAGGCAGAGAATTGCCTGGCATTATCTTATGACTCACTTGACAGAGCTTACCCCTGCTTTTCATTACCTGAGAGCAGATCATTACAAAACATACAAGTAGTATAATTTTATAGCAATCTATTTTGAACTAGCAAATTAAATAGGAAGAAGAGAGGAAATGGAATGCAGCAGGCATAATGCTTTTAAAATGTTTTTTAGAGAAATAGGAGCCCAGTAGAAGCAYGGGAGAGGGTCCAGGTTAGGGCATGGAAGCCCTTTCGCTCTTCTGAAATGACGGGACTAACAGCACAAGCTTGACTCACGCTGGCAAACCCTCTCACCAGTAAAGAGAGTTTTACAAAATGCCTGTATATGTAGGTGTCTTAGGTGAAACACAGTTTAAATTGTGGGCACTAACAGGTGGCAGATAATTGGGTGTATGTGTGCGGGGARGTGAATGTCCAAAACTGCACTTTTGAACTCTCAAGCAGAAAGAAGCCTGCTACTTCCTAGCTGCAGCCAGTATGGGCTTGTTATTAATTTTGACAATGCCTGGACAAAACAAAAAGAAATGTCCTGAAATCTCCAATTAATAAGGAGACAGGAGAYAGACTCGCGGCTGAGGAGGCCACTCATGCGCTGCACTTTTGCAGGTATATTGGGAAGACCCTGGGCTGAGTGGTCCAGAAAGAAGAGGATGAAAAGGARGGTTCCCAAAAGTGGTCTCAAAGAAAAAAGGAGCCTGGAAAGAAGGTGCAGATCCAGACCAGAGGGGGAGGTTGGAAGTGGGGGACAGTCCTGGAGGTCAGGGAGATGTGGAGACGGATGCTGGGAGGTGCCTAGGGGCCATGGCTGGTGATGGCCGAGATGGTGGCTGCAAGTGGTGGCACAGCAGGAACCGAAGTGACTTTCCACCCAACCTTCCTGGGCCAGCAGCAACCTCCATGCCAGGGAGAGAAGTCGAGGGCTCATGAATGCAGCCTTGGAGTGAGGGAGTGAGTGTGGAGGCATGAAATAATCACAGAG
The DNA here is from genome assembly GCF_003343005.1 of Rhea americana. Lineage (NCBI taxonomy): Eukaryota > Metazoa > Chordata > Aves > Rheiformes > Rheidae > Rhea > Rhea americana. The sequence continues at coordinate 593,818 of NW_028186979.1, read as the reverse complement.
GGTAAAAGCACTAATCTCATTGTTTTTTCAGTAATCCCCAGTATCCAGACCCATGGTGGGGGTGTCGTTTACTCTGTCTCACCCATGACAGTGGGAGAACAAGGTGAACAGCGGAAAGGCTCTGAAGTGTGGCTTGGGGTGTTCTGAGTGCTGCATTTTTATTAAGTGCGTGAAGAAGCGCAAACTGAATAAATAGCATTCACTTCTAAATTCAGGTCTGAAGAAACTCCCTAGTAACATTTATGGGGAGAGGATTTAATTAGAGGGAGTTGAACTTTGTAGGCAATGTATGTCCTCACGTTCAATTTGTTTGGAGAACAGAGGATAATGAAATCTGTATTCAGGCTGCACCTAAAAGATCCCCCACTCCCCACTCCCTGGTTTGCTGTAATCTCGGCTTGCCTCTTGGCCTCTGCTTGCTCCAAATAAGTGCCAAAAAGCTGCAARTCCCAAATGTGATACACAGCAAGTTTTATGGCATCCTCCTGAAATATGTTGAATAGTCAAATGYAGCCTGGCTGAAGCATCTCCAAGACATACATAAAATCCATAATTAATAGAGGACTAGTAATATAAAAGAATATAGAGACAGCTCTGAGTCCAGTAAAGGACTTAATAGTAAGACCCTTAAATTGACTTAGCAGTGTGGCACTCAAAGCTGCCTTGGAGAAAATGTTATCCACAAAGTTGCAGGCATTTTTACACATAAAGAAATCTTTAGGCAAAAAATGTAAAATGCCTCAGAATGCTTGAAGGCCAAAGRGCATTTTTGGCATTCTGGTAGCTCTTAACTCAAAACTAACAGGGTGTCTTTCCATGAGATACAGGTACCTTGTGTGTAGAAAGAAAAACGGTCCCAAATGCCAAGACAAAACTCCTGCACACTGGGACTGTAGCTGCTTAGGACAGGCGAAAGGAAAAGCTGAGCAGAGAGAAGAGCCTGACCTGCACCCTGCACAGGCACGTGGCTGCCAGCAGCAGGGCTGCCCCCTTTTCTTTGAGACTACTTTTGGGAACCCTCCTTTTCATCCTCTTCTTTCTGGACCACTCAGCCAGGGGTCTTCCCAGTCTATATGCAGAAGCACTGTACATGAGCAGCCTGGTCATCCGTCGGTCCATCTCACGTCTCTTTATTAATTGAAGATTTCAGGACATTTCTTTTTGTTTTGTCCAGGAATTGTCAAATGCAGGGCTGCACTCCATGAGCACCAGAGCCTCCTGCAGCGGATGCTCCGGTCGCTCCTTCAAAGGAGATTACTTTAATTTATCTTTAAAGACAGCTGGTGGAGGAGGCAATTGCTGGTGGAGGATGCTCCATTGATTAGGAACAAATGTAGGCTCTGACACAACCGGATGCAGCATCCTCCTGAAGAGCTCAAGCCAACGCGTGCAGCTTTTCGCTGCACGGTAATGGGGGACACTCTCTACCTTGTCTGTAATTGCCTTTCTGTGCAAAAACAAATGCATGCTTAGTGTAGGCAGGGAATGTGACCGCAGCCCGGCGTGTCGGGCTGTCACCCAGGGGGACAGATCTCAGTTCCAGTCTGTGCTGCCTTCGGTATTCATGGGTTTTTCAGAGTGACGGGCTCCCAGGCAGCCAGAGCTTTACAGAGGATGTGTGCAGTCCTGCTGATAGACTGAGCTCCCCAAAGGCCAAACAGCCTTTGCACCCTGAACAGTCTGGCTCCAGCACAGCAGACGGTGCTTTTTAAATAGAGAAAACACAAACTGACTAGGAATCCAAAGTAGAAATAAAAGAAGTTTATAAAGCTGGTCTCCTCTGCCCACTGCGTCCTTGCTTCTAGCCAGATCAGTAACTTTCAGAGGTGCAGTCTTTCCTGCTCCATAGGAAGTTTATCTGCCTTACTACTACAGATCTGCTCCCTGCTGCTCTCAACAGCCTCTTTGCAGGAGCCACCAGCTCCCAGCTCCTCGCTGCACCAGTAACGCAGGGCTCTTGCTCCAAGGGCAGGAGCAAGCTCCCTTTCTGCTGAGAAAGTGTCAGCTGACACGGTCACTCTTCATAAGGGAATGTAGGCTGCAAACCAGGAACGCCTGGCGAAGTAAATGCTGCCTGTCACACAGAGAGATAGCTACCGAATCAAAACAGAAGTCACACTGCTGCAGGGACCAGCTTGCACAATTTACACCTCTCTTATTGCAAAGTGTTAAACATTAATGTACTTCCTTCTGTGCTTTCTGGCCATACACAAGCAGGGAAGAGCTGACTGCYCATCACAGCACGGGTTTCCCAGGAGCTAGAAGCACTCACTGAGCTTTGTGGCCACTGTGAAAACCCTGGAGTTAATCAGAAGCAAGGACACACTGGGCAGGGGGAAGAGATGTTCAGAAAACCTTTTATTTTTGTTCTGTTTGACCTCATCAACTGGAGTTTTCTATAATTCATAAGTTAGTTATCGTAWTTGCTATTCTAAGAAAAATATTGCTTTTCAAAAACTGGCTGGGGGAGCTTATGATCAGGACAAGCCCAGGTAGATCCATCACAGACCTCTGGCCTGCTCAGAGTCTCACTGTACTTGCTGCCTAGATGAGTGCTGCAACCACAAGGTATAAACCATATAAATTACAAGTTTTAAAAAGTAAAGTGTTTGCAACTGTTTTCTAGTGCTCCTGCTGGGATATAGGACAGGAACTTGGATGACTCAGGTCCCCATCTGCCTCTCAGTATGGTTTTTGCAGGAGCCTTGTGCCATACTGCTCCAATTGAAGAAGTCTGGGGGTTTGTGTGTAGCAAAAATGTAGGCTTCTTGGGAGCTTTCAGGTCAAATGTGGTAGCATTTAATGAATTTAGTGTCTCCTCAGTTAAGCCACGGAATTGCTCAGTTAAGCCACGGAATTGCTAAAGCCACTTCTTTAAAGTGTGTATACCTTTCTGTGATCTGGTCCAAGTAAATTCTTCTGAAGCACAAAAGGGGAGCATTGAAGCCATAAAGGTAAATCCATGTTTTGGAAAAGCTTCCATTTCTTTTTCACAAAAAACTGGTCCTGTTCTGTAAAGGATGGACTTACAGTAAAGAATTAACAATTCCTCTTACCAATAAGCTTGGTTTAAGCTTGAGCAATCACTTGACCTCTCTGCCATGTTGCCCCCCTCAAAAAGCTGCAATAGTACTGTTAAATGTGATGAGCTTGAACAAGGGGAGCCTTTAATTGATCTAAGTTCTTAAGAYAGGAGATGTTAAAGATAACTGACTGTATATCTCAGATAGCTCTTGTTCATTTTATCTAGCAATACCAATAGCATTCTTTTCAGTTCTTTTTATCACGCTTTGTCTATTCTTCTTCATTAAAGCCAATTAGAAAAATTTCTAACTGCAATGAAATAGCTTTGAAATAATTACTAGCAAATCATGAATACCAGTCATGTGAGTGTTAATGAAAAGCTGTTCTGTTTCTTAAATTAGCTATCTCAGTATTTTCTGTAGTAAATTTTTCTTTTTTCTTTTTCTAATCAAGTTTAAAAAGTACAATAAAATAGTAGTGGAACAGGGATGTTATGAAAAAATCTTAGTGAACAGAGTAATTTTAGCATTTAGAAGAGATTTTTGCAATGAATTTTTGGAGTTACCACTCAGGACCRTATTTTAGGAAATAAAATAGTAACTTAAGTTAACACTATTTGTAGACATTTCATTTTAGAATATACGAGGTCAAAATTTACTTTTCTGTTTCCCTTAGATGACTAAAGGATGAATATTACTCCCACGCCATTAGGTTGGTTTCAGCTCTGTGATTTTCACCAGTGGCATTTTATACGCCTTTATATATATATTTATTAAAGTTTAAGGTTAAGTTAAGGGAATCCAATGATAATGAAGATGAAAGTCTTACCACTAGAGATGTATGAAGATGTCACAAACAGTTATTGTCTCAAGACAAGAACGCTTGCCAAGCTTGATTTTGTTGTATGCCTATAGCAAATAGAAAAAAAAAGGATGTGATACAGTCACCAAGGATGGAAGAATAGRAGTAGTGGCTCTTCTGTTAAATTTTAAAACTTTTTCTTCTTCTGGTCAAACTGAAAAGCACATGGATGTGATATCACAGGGGTAACTAGGAGACTCATGTGCTGTTACCTAAAGCTCAAGTGTGAAGGACATGAGGAATTTTATACACACTACACTTCTTTAGGCCTAACATGAATGCTTTTTGGAATTTCTCTCATTCATTTCCTTGAATTCTTAAGAATCAAATTCCTGAAAACCCTTACTTAGAAACAGAATTGTTTGTGAGTCTGAATATTTCCTACGGGCTTTAGGCATAGCCCTCTTCCCCCAGGCACGTGTGACCTCCAAAGCGTTGTGCCTTCAGGAGGCACTGGGTGCAGGATGCAGACTTTCACATGTCTCGTCCACTGCTCATACAGGTCCCAGACACTTAATCTTGTGAAAAAATGACCTTTCATGAAGTTTAAGTGAATAACTTGAATGCCAAAGGTTGTTTGATATAGGAGCAAGTCAGAGGAGCTTTCTCTCTGTCTAAAATGTTTCCCTAAATGAAGCTAATCGAACTTCTAAATTCAAAAGGCAGACAGTGCTGCTAGTGCACCTAGTGCAGCTGTAGTGCACGCCTGGTCAACATTTGCATGTGCCCAGGAGCTCCACTCAGACATTTTAGCTGGTGGTGATGGACAAGCAGCAGCTATTGATGTCTATTGTGGAACTTAATGATATTAGAAAACTCCCATTTTTGTGAAAAATCAGATGACTGGAACTGTCTAATTAACATTATTTGAGACAAAAGACATTGCGTAGATTTTCTAGGATTTTATATTTTTCTTTAAAAGATTATTTCTGAATGAAAGCCAGCACAGTGTGATTTTACCATGCAGGATTTTAAATCTTGTTCCTTCCTACCAAAAGCTGGCAGTACTGAAAGCTGTGCTTCACGACCTAAGTATTACGTATGAGGACAGCAGCCCTATTAAGATAAAAGTTCCAAGGAGTGAAGATGGTTGAGTTTATTACCTAAACCCATCCCGTCAGGCCTTCTGCTAAGGGTAGAGCTTCTGCTTATGGAAAGCCACTATACATACTTTCTGGTTTGTAGCAATGCTTTTCATTTTAATCTAGCTATATTTGTTCCTGTGCTTTTATTCCAACCCAACAAAAATGAATTCTTAGCAATACGGGAATATATTCCCTAATGCCCTGCAGAAAATACACTTTGAGCTATATGGGCTTCTGTAGAGGGARTATGAACCTTTTATGTACTAGGGAAAGACAAGGAAAAAATGGAAAAGAACAAGAGAGATTTTTCTGACTAGCAGTAGTTATAATGAATAAGAGTATTTTCTATTCACAGAGCAGGTAAACTGAGCTCTGCTCTTCTTCAGGTTTGATCGAAAGCAAGAGCTGCAGCATAGGGTCTCCATGGAACTGAAGTGTGAGAAGGTCGCTAACTGACCTGGCCTTAAAAAGAAGAAACAAGCTTTTGATACTTGTTTACTGACCCACTCTCTAGGTCATATATATATATATATATTTAATGGCTCAGTGTGGAAGTGTGCATTAGCAGAATATATAGTATTGTTGTAAAAGGAGCAGGTAAATCTTCATCAAAATATTATAGATTGTAGCACTAGCTTAAATCCTGCAAGCTGTATTATTAATGTGCAAGCCTACATTAACGATAATGGGGTTTCACTTGTCTAAGAAGGCGAGGGAGGGAGGTGGGCCATGTGACTGGCATGAGGTGATTTTTGTGGTACTTTTTTTTCCTTCATGGTCTAATGCATTGAATATAAAACAGAAAAATGCCACTGGAGGGAAAAAAAAAATCTCTGCACTGTCTTGATTAGCCATTTGTGTTGCTTGCTTGCTGCTGAGTTAACGTTCCTCCCTGGGCCACATGGCTCTGTCCAGCCGTGTCGGCTGTTACGGCAGGCAGACACCCCTATTCCAGTAAAGGATTTGCGTGCTTCAAGACGGGCACTGCAACACCTTTTGGACACTGCTGCAATGCTCAGATTAGGCTCTTCAGCTGCTTACAGGTAAGCACCTGGCCTAGACGTGTGTGTCAAATGAGTTATACCGTACTTTTTATCTTTGAGGAGCTTTTGCTTTTGAGAAACAGTTCAGAGCACTCAGTAAGCTTTACTTTCAGACACAAAGAGGAACACCATCTCTACTCATGTTCATTGGCTAGAACATCTGCTAGGGAGTTGAAATTTCGAGTTCAACATCATSCAGCTGAAGTGATTTTCACCCACATCTCCTATCTCGCTGCCCTAGCCGCAGCAGTCTGCAACACAGGCAGAGCAGCTGAGGGCTTTCCACCGTGCCTCTCACTGAGGCTGTGTCACCGCAGGAGAGAAAGAAGTTCCTCCAGCTCAGAAAGTTGGAGCAGAGAAAGGAATAGGGCTTTGAGGCTCAGCAGCAGGTCCATCACCAAGGATAGCAAGTCTTGGCTCTTCCATTCTGCTTATATCAGAGCTGACAGGCAATGTGTATAAAACAGTCCCATGGATTTCAGGAAATTATTTGTTTAAACCTTGGTCACAACTTACTGTCCATGCCAGGGGACTAGCAATCCCTGAGTTCACCTGTGTTATGTACGCCGTGTTAGRTACATCACATCTTGCAGCACGAAATGTGCTGTTGCTCCAGCCCCTTGCTGGTAAGCAGATGCCTTGATCCTATCTGACTGCACAGGCTTTATAGCAAGGTCATTGAAGAAGAAGAAGGAAATGTCTGTTCCCACCGGCCTTGTTCTTCATAGCAAGYGGGGACCTGTGCCTGATTTCGCTGTTCCTGGGCAGCAAAGGAAGCTATAAACTGCTCTATGTTAGACACGTTCCTTGTATATAAGCTCCTTATATAAATAAACAATCAAAAAACTCCTACTTTCTTTTCCTCAAAGGTGATACAAAAGCCCTTCTACTTTATAAATATACAAATGCTGAAAATTATCCAGACTGCTGCTGTTGCCACTTTATCAAAAAACAGCTCTTGAATATGATTATGTAATTACATAGCCATAGAGGGCTATTAAATATTCTTGCTATGAGGAAATCATGTATCTCTGATGATGGACAGTGATTTAATAAAACATAATGCTGATCCGCCTGTTTGTCAGATGTATTTGCGTAATTGTGTACTACTGGAACTTAGTACTATTTGTGTATTTGATTGTAATGAATTGATCTATTTTAACACTATATTCTGTAGTGCATGATATATATCTAATACTCTTGTATTACCATAAAGATCCTCATTGTTTTTACAAAATCTGGGCAGGAAAGGGATTAATATAGAGAAAGTACACATTGCACTTAAAAAGGCTTCCCTTCCCTTCTACTGAAATTTTTTATTTTTAATTGAAATTTTCTTGAAGATTTATGTTGTTATTTTCATCTGTGTAAATAAATTTTCCTCTAAATAAATAGGAAATAAAATGTGATAAACACTAATCAGTCATTTTCTGATAATTTCTTTGAACACTAGAGAATCTGACCTACATTATTTAGGTACAAGGTAAAATGCACTAAAATGCGACTGCTCTCCAGGATGCTGCTGGATAAAATGATGACAGTTGTGCTACTGAGCATCTTTGTACAATTCTCTGTGTGCCCAGACATATGATTCATTTCTCCATTTCTTACTTGAACCAGTCATAAGCAAATGTGGACTATTTTTGCTTATACACATAAATCTACTAAAGCTTTAGTAGCAAGTGGGTTTAAATAATTTAGATTGAATTTCCACTTTAGGAAGACCAGTGACTTTGGAGTCTGGGGGAGGGGCTGGTACCAAGTACAATTTGTTGCAGTGCCTGCTGAAATGTCTCTCCCAGCACTCCCATCTCCATCTAAAATTCTGTTTCTGGAGGCTTTTATAATATTTGTAAACTGCACGTTGTGAAGCTATAGAAAGATGTGCTTGAAAATGAGTGACTTTGGATCTGCTTGGTAGATTGCTGTCAGCTCAAAATTCTGGCTAGAGTAGAACTGTCTCTTCTTTTTCATGGGTGATGCAGTTATTCACACAATTTTTATCTATCACACAATATCCATTCATTTTCACTGAAATTACTGGTTATCCTACTGCATAACAAATAAGGAATGCATGGTTAAAATCATGGTTGATTACTTATTTATTATCATATTCTCATAGTTTATCTGACTTGATCAATGTCAAACATTTTAATCAAAAAATTGCATTTACCTTGCTCTTGAAATTCAGCTTTGAATTGAATTTACACAGGAAATTTTTAGCACCATAGCTGTCAATGTGCTKCATTATTACTGTTGAATATGTGTTTACAGGATTTTGTGTTTCTGGAGTACCTTGTATTATGTATCTTCTACTCTTCATTGCTGTGTTTATATCCCATTTATGGATGGCCATGAACTCTGGATGTATGCTCTGATAACTGTACAATTGATTATGCCATATACATCTGATTTTTATTTAGTCAAGGAATACTTTAATCAACATGTTTACATAAAAGAATAATTGTTGAAAGAGTTGAGAATCAGCTAGATCCTCAAGAAAAAGGTTTCTAGAACCAGAGGTTCTAGAAACTGGTTTAAAGTATGAGCTTTGAAAAGCAACTTTGTTTGGATGCAGGTAATGTTTTTGAGGTTGTTTTTCTTACAGTCTGTCTGGGAGGGAATCAAACATTTTCATTTTGACTTAATAGATATTTATAATAATAAACTTGTTGTAAGAACCTATGCCCATGCACTACTCTTCAGTCCTAAGGAAATAYGGTTTTATAAGGCATGAGTACAGAGCTGTCTCTGAGTCCTAGCAGCTCTTTCTAGGCCAGACAAATGAGTAAATATGCCATTATTTATGAATCATTACATGAGTGCCCCATGGGATGGAAGATCTGAACTTGGTTCCCTTCGTGCCCAGATGTCTATTGGTCTCAGTGGGAATTTGCAGAGCGTCAAAGGTGGAATCATATTTTGCATGCAATAGCCCAAGCAAATGCAAATCTTTCACTCATCTTGAGGTCTTTGTCTGTCTCATGACAGACCACAGTTTAGAAGATAACTCCCTACATGATTTAACTGGGAAATGCTGAGAAAATGGATTAATAGTGACCAGATGGAGAGCGAGGTGATGCCCAGGGTCCCTGGAGAGGAAAGAATGGGGGACRCACTAGCATGGTGGGCACTATGCAGGCAGTGTCAGTGGTGTCTCTGGAAGATGACCAAAAAGGGTATGAAGGAGAGTGACACAAGTCTTCTCAGTTTTCTAGCCTGGGGTGGAAATACAAGGAGCTCAGAGTGCTCATTCTACAGAGTAAACTGCAAGATGTGCCTCTATATTATAATATTGTAACATGTATGATGGTGAAAGTGCAAACCAGTCTCCTTTGTCGCTGAGGTAATGCTATGGTGAATATTTTTCCGTGAAGAAAACTCAATAAACTTAAAATTGTATCAACACATTTGAAGTATATATACAGCATTTGCAAGCCTGAAATAACTCAGTWACCCTTTAGCCGCTGGTGTAGGGAGGATTAGAGTCATATCTACTACATATAGTAATCAATGCATACTAAATGCCTATCAGGTACCTCAGATGTCTGTCCAAACTTAGCTAGTTTTGAGTTGAGCTGGGAGAACATTTAAGGGGGAGGTAGGACCCCCAGGCAGGAGATCACACTGGCAGGGTAGCTCCTTGTGCCGAGCACCAGCAGGGAGTACCCCTGCAAAGAGGTGGCAAAGGTGGGACTGCTGGAGGCACTTCTGAGCAGCCAGTTTGGGAATCAGCTATGATTTAGCAGGTGGCTTTGCTGAGCATGACTGTACAGCAGTTATCCTATTCCTGCCTAAAACCTCAGTGATGATGTTATACTTGCCCTTTTTCACATGTGTTTTCTAAAAAAAAAAAAAAAAAAAAAAAAAAAAAATCCATATATAAAAGAAATTGAAGAAATTGCAAGTAACTGTGCCTTCAGTAATAATTGTGCTACTCTCAGGGACACTATTCTGTTAGCACAGTCAGTGCAGCTTGCTTTATTTTAATATGTAGAAGTCTAGATATAACTCTTGGTAATTAAGAGAGAACATCCTGACATCTTGCTGTCATGATGATGGCTCTGTTGGATTCATACCTGTGGTAGAAAAAATGGATTCCTATTTTAAGTATTCCCCTCATGCTCACATTTAAACTGGACAACATTTAAACTGGACACATGAGCAACAGTAACAGTTTGCTTGAAACCTCCTCTAGTAAATACACATTATCTAGCTGAAAAGTTGAGGCTATGAGCAATTGTGGTAGCATCTGAGCCTCTTCCACTCACAATCAATGACCAGAGTGACATCCCTCTGGCACTTCTCCACACCAACCATGAACTGCACAGCAATTCCTAATGCCTGCTGTCCTCCTCATAACACACAAACTGAGAAATGAAACTGCTGGCTGTTTACTATCATTTACAATTTTGAGTGAGCGTTCCCTGCCAAATGTCTGCTGGGTTTTATGCTCTTGGTGTGTCGGACTTGGCTTCCTATAAATGAAATACGATGTGGCCACTGCACTATTGATTATGTATCTTCTCTCAAGTAGTACAGTATTTTGTTAGGCAGTAATTGAAGATTTCTCAAATATTCTGCTGCAGTGGTTAAATCTGCACTTTCTTCGAGGCAAATTTTTAGAGCATTTCTGTTTTGGTTGAGCCAGTCCCCTCAAGAGCTATGTACCCCTGCCAGGGCAAACACAGTGTATGTAAGGTTTAGTGAAACACATCTCCTGAGGGCTCTAGCTTGGCTTTAGGGTAGAGAAAAGAGAGTGTATGAAGCACAATGTTTGGCTCAAATTTAGCTTTGCTTTTGCCTCTAGAGAATAAGACCATAGCACATACAAGCACAACAGAATATGCACTAAACCAGTGGAAACCTATTTCCTGCTTATTCCTTTAAAACAGAATAGGTGCCACACTGAAGAACTCCCACCAGACGCTCTCCCTTGTAGCAACCAGTGTCTGCAACCTCGTATTGATTCCCTCCCAGAGGAACTGCATACATACAGAGTCCCCAGCACAAAAGAAAAGGTTGGACGCARGGTCCCTGGAGAGCAGTAAGTTGACTCTCAAATGAGGAGCCATCCTAAAGATGCAGAAAGGTTCCAGACTATTACAATGATTCCAAACAATATATGTATTTCTTTTATTTCTGGGCCATGTCCTTGGTACCATGTTAAAGTTACTCGTTAGTTTCAACCAGGAATAGTGGTTTAGAAAATTCACACATGTAGTTCAGTGTTAGTAACAAGATTTGTTCTTGCATGTTATTAAACCTTTCTAGACAGTCGAAGAATCTCAGGTAAAGTTAAAATGTCTGCAGGCTGAATCTCAGAAGAAAATATCTGGAAAAAAAAGTAAAATAACTTTTCATATTTTTTGTATAAAAAGGAGTTCTGTGAGACAGCAATGTGTAATACATACATACATATATATAGTATACATATATAGTATATATTTTTGGAATAGGCTTTATGTTGATTTACTAGAAATCTGTCAATTGATTAAATCAAGTTAATGGAGTTGAATAGCCTCTCTGAGAATTTAAAAATCTTTCAGATGCAAGGCGGTGTCCAGCAAAGACACTGTTTACTGCATGATGTACAGCGTGTGCCAGGATTTGCTGACATGTCAGAGTGCTATCTATCTCCTGTCACCTTCATGCTCGCTGAGTAGTAGACACAGTGTGGAGTATGCACACCACGTAACAGCAGGTGTCTCAATTCCCTGTATTTGCTGGAGACTCAAGTAGTTCTGTCTTCATTGCAGGGYAGGTTGACTCTGTTTTGTACTTTTATAGACTTTAATCCAGGTCTTGGCCTTCTTGAGCCAAGGAGTCCTGGGACAGTGCTCCTGCCTTTCTGGATCCCTGTGTCCCCCAAGGGAAACATGGGTGTATGGGAGATCCCGTGCAATGCAGGTCCCCAAGTCTGGATGTGGCTGGGCTATACTTGGGGAACGGGACTGCAGAACATATTGTAGACGGCAGCTCCAGGGTGTTGTACATGCAGTTGCTGACTAGAGGAAGTGGTGTCTCTACAGGGTGATTCTGGAATTCAAGACAGCGGTTATCTCCTAGCTTAAGTGTATGCGGGCAGCACTGAAGTTGTTTGCTTTTCTCTTTAACTATATAAGAGCCTACTTTCTTAAGCTAGGCATGTTAGTTTAGATAATTATCCTTCCCTTTCCCCCTCTAGCGATGAAGAAAGGCAGAATCTGCTGAAAATCAGTATGCTTTGTGGGATGAGGTCAGTGTTAGCAATATCAGAACTGAAAAAAGCACAAGCATTTGTCTTGTTGGCATTTATAGATGAAAGTTTGTTTGCCATTTGCATTTCTTTGTATTTTACTGTTTTAGGATTAAAATGCACATTGAAACTCAGCTGAATCCATAAAGCATCAGCTACAGAAAATCATGTTCAGTCACAAACTTTACAAAATTTTAATGAAGCCACAGCTAAATTCAAAGTTGAGTTAGCTGTGCTGTTATTTTGTAATGAAAGTGCTGCACTGCACTTGTCAAATGGAGACGAGTACTGCTGCTTCTATGATTAGTAAACATGGGAGACGCACTGAGCCAAATCCATCCCTAGGGCAATTTCACTGAAGTCAAAGTTACCCTGGGGATGACTCTGACTTGTTGAACTCAATGTTTTTAGAACTAGCACCATAATTTCTTCAACATACAGCTAGAAAAAAAAAGATTCATGAATTAAAGGTTGAGTTGTATGAATGCAGTTTAGCAGAAGGGAGGAAAGGTGTGAAAAACAAACTGGACCCAAACAACATTCTAGCTGTATTTTCTGAAGCTTCAGCTGAACCCCCACCACCACCTTATCTCCCTAATCTGAGCCAGATTCAGAAGATGAGAAAAGGATGTCAGTGGAGGGACCTATGGGTCACACCTCAAAGCTTCTGCAAATCCTGCCCTGAGTTTTAATTTTCTTGGTTACAATATTTTTTCTTTGTTTCTTTGTTACAGTGTCCAAAAATAAAATGCTTTTGAGCTTGTGGAATATTTTCCTTAAATACAATTGTTGCTTCTTTGTTTTGATGATAWAAAAATATTTCTGTGTTTTTAAATCAGTTTAAGCCAAGTTATTCATTTCTCCATCTCAGGTTTTCAGTTTAGCAGCTAAACCAACAGAATTAATGATTTACATAACACATGGGTTATATAGCACTATTATTTTTCTTTCAGTGTAAATGACTGTATTTTGAACTCTATCCTACTTTGAACTGTTATCATTGGGATWTTTTTTGGCTACAGCAACAGTAGCTTTCCCAGAGGGTTTCTCCTGTAGCAGATCATCAGAATTAGTAGTACTAATACCTGCAAATCTTTAAATATGTGTTGTCAGGGCACAGCAAGGGCCAGCTGCTCCCTAAGGGCCAGGAGCCTTGAAGGTTTCCTGTTGCAGCGGGGCAGGGGCTGGCAGCCAGCACGCACCCCATGAGGGAGCAGGGCAGACCAAGAGATTGTGGCCAGCTTCATCCAAGAGCTGAGATTTCCAGGCAAGTTCACAGTGATGAGGCATGTCTAAAGTCAAACCAGGAGGAAGTTAATATGGTGGTCAGGGTCTGGACCAAATCCAGTGATTGCTGAGCAGGTCCATGGTGACAAGGCAGGTGGGTCTCTTGAGTGACATGGCTCAGTAAAAACAGTCTGATCTTTCACAGGTGTTAAGACCATAAATAGTCACAAAAAATGAGTGGCTCTTATCAAAATGCTAGTTAAGAGAGATGAAACCCTAGAAGATGGGAATAGTATCTAAAGGTGTCTCTTTCAGGCCCATACAATACTGTATAGATTCTTCAAAAATATTCCTGAACAATTTTTACRGGAATGCAGGAATGACACAACTCAGAGACGTTAGTATTGAGGCAGGAAACCTGAACAGAATGAGGAGAAGGTGTTCAGTAAATCCATGTACCTAGAGACAAAAAGAACCAAGAGCAGTTGAAAAGATATGACTGAGCAGACATTTTCTTGAAAGGATGACCTTGAATCTCTTTTCCATTTTCACTGGATACTATTGGCCAGAGTGAAAAATCTGAATGGCGTGTACTATTTCACTAGATTGCAYGGGATCCTGCAGAAAGGGCAGAGGTGGTGCATCATAAAGATCTCACCAGAGCAGATCAGCCAGCCGCTGTCAGCAGGCAGGATGGTCAAACGAGATAAATAACCGTTGCTCTTTACTGTAGAGTGGATAATCACGTTGATGTTTTCTTTCTCAGTTCCGTTGTTTGCACTGCCTCTGTTCTGGAGATGAATTCCATCGGTCTGCATATATCCATCAAGCTATTCGAGCGCTATTTTACAGTTTTTGTATTGCTATGACCACTGTGCCTGGGTACTGAGGAGATATTGAATGCAACCCAGCACTCTAGCTAGTTCAGGTAGTTAGAAAGTGTCCATTTTAAAGCATAATCCACTGCAAAGTTGCTAGTGTGCGGCTAACTAATAATTGTGTATAATAAGATTTAAAAAAATATAATATGCCTGTAGTTTCTATGCATAGAGTCAAAACAGCTTAGAAAATACAATTAATTCACTCTCAAAAGCAAATTACTAGGGGAAGGGGACTATTTCTTTTTAACCTTTCTTGCTTTTTTACACTTGTATGTTGCTTTAAAATATAAAAAATGGTGAACTTCTGCAGAAGAGAAAAAAAAACGTGATTTTGCAAAGGGAGATGTAACCATGGAGTTATTTTGTGGAACTATATTACATTGTAATCTACTGAAAAAGCTTGCAGGTTTTAACACTGACTGTGTTTTCTTATGATAAACACTTGTCAATATAACACTATCTTATGCCTGCTATATCTTGTTTCCACCATGACCTTTCAAACCACATGCATGTTTTTTTCTCTCCCTCTGAGAAAACCTCAACAACATTCTAATCATCATGAAGAGCAATTAACTGTCTTCCAGCAGCTGTGCTACACAGCTCATCAGGGAAGGGGATAAAACTTGTTCCGTAGTGCAGATCCATCTACCCAGGCACAGCAAACGAATCCAGCCCAGGAAGACTTTTTTAAATATGAAAAATTGGTACTTCCACAAAGTTTAGAAGCTTTGAGTAAAGTGCAAACGTATGTGTTCCAGTAAAGAGAAGCTTCATTCCTGCTAGCTCCACAGTCTCTATACGATAATGTATTAGTTTCAATAATGCCTTTTTTTAAAGGTCAGCATTTGAAGAACAGCACGTATTTGTTGACATCATTGTAAAAAGCAGTCTTGCCCTGACTGAGCAAAACTTTGTGGCAGTGATATTCTGTGCTCCAGAAAGAGAAATAGCTTCTTGAATGTACAATTGCTGAAAGGGCACTGTGGAGATTTACAGAAACAGTAGCTGGAGATTAATTGTATGAAGTAGTATTTGGCCCTATAGTTGTTACAAAATCATGGCTAAATGGCGTTGTGCTTCAACTCACTTATTGAAGTTCTTGCAGTTTTTGTCTGTAAGCAAGTGAAACTGTAGTAAACACTGAGCAAGTAAAATTAATCTGTACCCCAAACATTTTAATAAATAAAAAGATGAAGGCAAAAATCAGTACAGAGTAGTTAACTCTTGAGAATTGTTCTTTGCATTGCAAAAAAATCAAGCTATTGGGTTGCTATTAGTTTCCTGAAATTGTAAGGTTTTTTGTGATTTGTAATTGGAAGTATGCATGAAGGAGGTGTATGCTCCTTTTCCATAGATGTATGTTTTGAACAAACAAAAGTATTTTTTTAGTTCCATCTGATCATTTTATTAGTTGTAGTGAATTACCTTTGCAGTTTGTTCAGAAGTGTAATCTAGATAAATAAAATGTCTATGGTGTTTCTAATATACAGTAAAAATGCAACTATAATCAACCTAAAGCAGGTTGTTCCTAAAGAAACTTTCCGCAGTTCTCTGAAAAAAGATCCATATAAACTGCCTGGAAAAAAAAGTCTTGTGATTAGTGCAACACATACAAATATGTGAGTAATGATTTTGTGAATTGAAGTTAATTAGCCCATGGGAACTTTATTGCCGTGGCTTAATTTCTTCCAAAGCCATTTTAGTGTGTTTGTGGTACAACCAGGTATYCACGAGCTACGCTCCAATTTGCAATATAGACAAGGCCTGAATGTTTCTCATCGACTCAAAGATGAAATAAATGAATAAATATTTGACCCTGAATATGTTTAGCTTTTCCATACCTCTTATTTCACTTAGCTATTTTTGTATAGGAAAAGTGGTGAGCTGAATTACCTAAAACCAATACTACTGTGTGATGTGCTTGATTTCTATTAGATGGTTGACATGTGAGCAACAGCAGGAATCAGACTCTGGTCTCAGGGAAAATCTTAATTTGTATCTTCTGCCAAGAAATGTTTTTTTGCTCATTATATCTATATATCTCGTTTGCCTGTGTGTTCTTGTGACAAAGTTGATTGAGACTGTGATGAATTTCTGCAAATGGTTAAAGTATTTTAAAAAGTGGGTTTTTTGGAGATAAGCACAACAGTAATTCCTTTTTAGAAGAGGTGCTGAGAATATAAAAATCTCACTGAGAATCAGGCTATTGACTTGCAATTTGATTTTGATTCCTGAAGAATTGTATTTGCTGTTTGGTTGTGAAAGAAATCAGTGAAATGTCCRTTCTAAATTGTAGTATTTCTTTGCTGTAAAAGATTTTTTTTTATCAGAAAATTCACTGAGCATGAAATGTGTTSTATGAATCACTTCAGTTCCTGCCTGTCTTGGTGTAAACCAAGACAGAGGTGATTTTTAGTTGCTTTTATCTGGATTTCTGGTATCTTTGGATGCATTAGGAAGAGTGTTGCCAGCAGGTTGAAGGAGGTGATCCTGCCYCTCTGCTCAGCCCTGGGGAGGMCTCATCTCGAGTACTGTGTCCAGTTCTGGGCTCCCCASKACAAGAGAGACATGGATGCTCCAGCCCAAGACTGAGGGGGGATYTTACCAAGGTCTATAAGTACCTGAAGGGAAGGTGTCAAGGGGATGGGGACAAACTCTTTTCAGTTGTCCCATGTGACAGGACAAGAGGCAATGGGCAGAAATTGAAGCACAGGAAGTTCCGCCTGAGCGTGAGGGGGAATTTCTTCCCTGTGAGAGTGACSGAGCACTGGCACAGGTTGCCCAGAGAGGTTGTGGAGTCTCCTTCTSTGGAGATCTTCAAGGCCCGCCTGGATGCAACCCTGCCTAACATGCTGTAGGTGACCCTGCTTGAGCAGGGRGGTTGGMCTAGATGATCTCCAGAGGTCCCTTCCAACCYTACYRATTCTRTGATTCTGGAGAACTTCTGCTGGGACATGGGGCTTTCATGTTCTGCAGTGTGAAGGCAGATTCTGAGCTATTGTCTTCCCTGACACCTGAAACTTTGCAGACCTGGGTGTGAGTTGATTCTTGAAAGTCCCCGTTTCAACTTTGTGTTAAAGCTCATAACTTTATTATTGATTCATGTGAAATGTTAACTTTTTTCAGTCCAATTTTGACCACAGTCACATTTCAAAAAATTGAATTTCTTTCGGCTAATCCCATACTGTATATTTTATAAATATTACTTATTTATACTGACACTTTCTGAAAAACAAATTTTGCTCATTGTGAAATATGTTATGACCCATGCTGATGTGCAAGGTTAGGTGCCTAAAATTAGGCCTTAGAAGCCTCAGCTCCCTTTTGTTCAGTAGTCTAACTGCGAGTTTAAACACAGACACATCAGATATTTCTGAGTTCGCTCAGCCCTTGTGTGTATGCATTTCAATAGGAAACTAGGTGCAAAGTACGGTGATCACCAAGTGTCAGGCGTACACCTCTTTATATAATCCACCTTACATAAACTCCTGAAGCTCAAGCTTCATGTGAACTAAGTTAAGGATAAGATTAGCATGTGATTCTGTACCAGGTAGGCTAAAAAATTTATTGGTATGCCTTCCAGTGAAATTGGAATTGGGGAGAYCTCTGAAGAGAAGATTTATAAGATCTGGAAAAAAAGCAGGTTAAAGACAAATTTCAATATGAAGAAGCAGGAAACTTCATAGCATATTTGTTATATTTGGCACAGAAACAAAATTTTGTTTTATTACAAATAGAAATTTAAAAGTAACTGTTACTGTTGAGGCCATTTTGCTATTTAAAAATGCAGGGTTGAGTTGCCTATAAACTTGCCAGATTCCAGGGTTTTTTTCTGAAAATCTTKTGAGTATTTTAGTGGATTTGGGGAGGGAGTTAGTGAAAAGAGCTGAGCTATGTCTGAGACTAAAACTTGAGATGCATGGTATTGTTCATGGCAATATTTAGCTTTTTCCTAGGAAACTTGGCATTCTCATGCAATAAGGCAGGATGTGAAATTTGGGAGGTAAGTGTTGCTTCTGTACAGGACTCAGCTTTTGTCCTTTCTTTAGGAAATTTACTCTAGATTGGCTTAATTAMTACCCTTAAAAAAAAAATCTTAGTCTGCATTTGCTCAGAGTTAACTTGTAGGACCTATTCCATATTCTTCAGGTTCCTTCCCCTTAGCATGCCTCAGCTCAGGATATGCAAGGCCCACGGGTTTTTTTCCRTACAGTAGCAACAGGATGACTCAAATTCTGCTGAAATTCCACACCATGGATTTTTATCAGACGTGCCATTAAAAATATGCAAATCAGTCTGCTGTAGGATCTACTAGGACACTTGAATTGTTAAAACTCAACACAATGAAGGGTCCATTGATAGCCATGGGCTAGCCCCCTATCTCCTTGAACAAATCGAACATATCCAGCTTAACAAGATTTAGAAAGCCTAAGTAGAAAGCAGTGTATTCTCTGCATATTGTGGGGAACAGCTCTGCCACGCAGTGAATGTAACAGCCATCTGCTTGGCCAAGCGAGCTGATGGCCTCTAGAGTAAATTGCTCAAATTAGATAGTCATAGTTATATGCCTGGGAGCTATAAGATTTCATGCCCTCTGGGGGGTGAGGACTTACTGACCACTGAGTTATTGAGGATAGCTGGAGACAGAGCCAGTGGACAGTCAGTTATGCAAAATCTCTGCGGACTGTTGATTTTGTTTCTGTAAGATGCATCTGGAAATGATATGCTTGCTGGATGTATATGTCCAGAAACCTGTTCCAAAGTTAGTGGCAGATAAAAACTTGATATTTTTTTCCTATTTTCAGGAGTTTGGAGGGGGTCTTTTATATATAAGAGACTATATCATTGTCTCCATTATGGATAGGCGAATCTCAGTCTACCTTCCAGGCCATTGAGGAAATGGACTTTGACTGCACAACTAAATTACCTGGGTATGAGCAGAAGCATGTCTTGTTGATGCTTCTGAAATCCCTTATCACGGTTCACTAGGTCATCCTAAAGATCATCCTAGCATATTAAGGCAAAGTAAACAGTGACTGGTTTCTCTACAGCCCTGTGCTAGAGACCAGACTGTTTCTTGCACAACATAAGTGCTCCTTTATGACCTGCAATAGTAACAGGTCTGCCAAATCCCAAACTGAGACAGGCAATACATTCTAAAATACCAATGCCGGTGCTTGTCAAATGGCAGAGGGCTTTTGCTCTTAGAGTTTGGGTAATTATAGATTTTGGATATGATAATTGAGGAATTTGGAAAAAAATAAAACTAGATGGAATAAATTGTTTCTCTGTTGATTCAGACTGGTGAACATCATATCTTTGGAAAGCTGGGGAAAGTCCAATTCATGATGAACCTTCACCCCACAAARCAGTATTGGAAAAATGCCTGGGTTAAGACTTGTTCCAAATCCAAAAGATATTTTTTTGGCTTAGGTGGTCATCTTTCAGAAATTTAAGGATTACATTTTGACCCAGGATACTACTCCATAAGCAGCTGTCTCCTTTGACAGTGATGCAATCTATACCTAGAATGAAGAGTCCCACTTGTAATAGCAAAAAGCCTAGAATAGCTATCCACAAAGCACAGCTCTCACTATCAACATGATTAATGTGCTGTCCTTTTTTGTGAGATAGTTCTTTTCTGACTCAGTAGCTGACTTACCCCATYGTACAATCCTGAGGACAAAGAGGCAGGCAGGTTCCTTTCTGGACATTATGGGACTAATTTAGATAGATTGGTTGAAACATTTCCATCCTAGCTCCCCTACTGATAAACTTAATTATGATCTTGAAGATGACAGTTCAGAGAGAGGTCTGAGAGTAAACTTCCAGGGCTCCCAAAGAGAAACTCTTTGTCCACCTTTACCCAAATAAGGGGTCCAGATAGTCAAAGAAGTGTCAGAAATATCAATAAATAGCATTCACGCTGCTGGGGAGAATACTTAACTCATAATTGTTACAACAGGAGGAGAAAGTGTTCAG
Organism: Rhea americana; assembly: GCF_003343005.1. NCBI lineage: Eukaryota > Metazoa > Chordata > Aves > Rheiformes > Rheidae > Rhea > Rhea americana. The sequence continues at coordinate 573,477 of NW_028186979.1, read as the reverse complement.
TCATTGAGACAGAGCGCCTAGCAGCAAAATGGCCTATTTAGTTACTGAAATACAAATAGTATCTACTGCATGACTATTTCGTTTCTTCATTGTGGATCATGCATTGCTTTAGTGAATTTATTCAATAAAAGCACAAATAGCAGATTTCTGTTATGCAGTCCCTTATCTTGAGATACACTTCAACACTGCTTGTCCACCAAAGTGACTTTTGTTGCAGTCTGATATCAAAAGTATGTAGAGACACATGGTGCCATGTTGACGAGTCCTCAAGACTCACAGGCTCAGACAAGCTCGGGTAGAAGATRCAGTGGACATTACCTGGAAGATATGACCAAAAGTTGTCAGCGGGGAAGTGGCCACTGCCTGTGAGAATTCTCACTGAAGTTAGAGCAGCTGACCTAGATGACATCTTATCTCTCTGGTTCCCCAGACCACACTATAGAATTATAGAGCTGGGTCCAATTGAAAACAAACAAATGCAACCCCCCCCCCCCTTTTCCTATATTGTGCCATTCTGTGGTAATCTTTTGTCCACCTAGGATGGTAAAATGTCTGTGAGTAGGAAACAGCACAAATATATGTTTGAGATCAGGCTGAATACGTGTGAAAGCAAATCCTGATAGCATGCAAATAGCAAGAGACTTGCTTTTCACTTTGTGAGGAATCACCTCTATAGGGTAATTTGTATGGATTAGGTCACATATAAGAAACTAAGGAGAGAAGGTATCTGCTTTGTATCACCCTGGAGTTTGGCTCATTGATTGGTGAGATTTGCTCAGTGGGACTGAAAAGCTGGAATAAAAAGTGATTGCAAGCACAAATGATGTTGACTGTTTTCAATGTGCAAGAAAAGTGCTACAGCAAAACAAACRTTATGACTAAGTAAGGACAACAGAATGAGGGGTAGGAAGAGAGGAAACTGTCTTAAGATAGTTTTATTTGGTAGTAGCTGAGCTGAGATTAAGGCTTTATTTTTAATTAACAATTGAGGTCAGCCTATGTAGGGAAAAATGTACAGAAATGATTTCTGGAGGTCAATCAAGTAGCAGAATCTGTGTATGCAAAGTACGTTTGCAGCTTCATTGCAGTTGTTTTTTGCAAAAACTTTCTGCATGGTAGTTCAACCAACATTTCATTCAAGCTAACATCTGGTTTGCTTTCCCTTGAGGCTACGATACACTACTTTCTTGCCCCTCTTGAGTCCTCTTGTCAAAAAACTGAAACCTAAAACCTAAGTTGCTCATATCATAACTGAAGTAACTCCTTTCCTTTTCATTCTTTACTTGTCTCCAGTGGGAAATCACAAGGAGCAACACCCTTCCATAAAAATAAAAACATGATTATGAATCATTAATATTTCTAAATATACAGATTTCTTACTTCAACAGTGTGACTTACCTTTAGAAGCTCTCTTGACAATATAATTTTTAAAGAAAGACTCTGAGAAAGACACAGCTGACCTGTTTCTGAAGACTTCTCAATCCAGGGGCATCTATGTTAAGATACAGAAGGCAAAGCTGAGACTAGCTTTGTGTTAAACATCACTGCATGAACAGATTTATCAACAACAAAGGGCAGCTGGGCACAGTCAGTGGTTACTCCAAATAAATCACATCTCCTGAACATTRGATAAGATAAATACCAAGCAAATGCACCTCATTTCACCATTCTTGCATGTCAGGTTAGTTCTTGCATAGATTCTTGGAGCTACCCATCATCAGCTTCAAAAAAAACTACTAATTTTTTTTTATCAAACAGGCAGCATTGAAGTGTATACCTGAGATTTTAAAGGATGCTCTGAAAAGCATTCAGACATGCTCAGAAAACAATTATGTCTGATTTGCAGATTGGAAGCTGATTGGAAGTTACATAGTTGTTCCCATTGGTCYGAGTTTGTTCTAGAAGTCTGCTTTGTCTGTGGTTCAAGGAATAACCTTACCCTGGTCAAAGTGTATGCAGCTGTAAAGGACGATGCATACCCTACAAGAAAACATAGATCTGAGGAGCAGAATTACTAGTTAGTTTGTTCCAAAATCTTGATTCTGCTGAAGGCTATAGTTCAGAGTTTGTAGCTATGTTGGCTAAGGTTGTTGCTTAATATATTTCCAGTTAATATATTTGCAGTTAATGTATTTCAGCTGAGTATAAAACATGTTTAGAATTAGCAGAAGAGACTTTCTTTCCATTTCAGTGCAAATCCAATTAGGTTACTTAAACTATGGACTAGCGGTATAGTCAGTTACCATGGCAGAGCTAGGAGCTCCGATATGAAGATTTCTCTGCTATGAGTGCTTATTAGCCTATTTCTATTCAAAATAATGAAACAGGATAATTAATCCRTCATTGAAAGTATTTGACCTAACTTAGCTGACTTTGCTCTGTCAGAGTATAGGAGCATTTAGGGAGTCAGATACATCTGGAAAATGACTTAAAAAGTTGTTCGTCACCATCTTACAGCTGTTAACTTTCATTTTTCACCCTAAACGCTGTGCTGCTAACATCCTTGCAAGAGGCATCATACCAAAAGGTGTTATCAGTTCTTTGGCTTTCGGCTCTGAAAGTAGCTATAATCAAAAGCTACAGTTGTAATGGCAAGGAAGTTTAATCATGTGAACCGACAGCAAAGTAAGGCTCAAACCCAAATACCCACTTTGGCATATGTGGAACAGTACACTTACAAGAATCTCCCTCTGGTAAGCTTTGCATATCAGGTACAACTTTAGCAATTACACCTTGGGTCAGGTGGAGTCCTGCAGAGGAAAGAAGAGTGTGCTCCTTGCCTGAGAGCTCCTGAGCATGGGCAGGGTGGAGATAGGCCAAGGAAAAGAGACAGCAAGTAGGGAAGCTGGGAGATTCATAAGAAGTGGAGAAAGACACACAGGTTTAGAAATGATTAAAGGAAGTGACCTGAAGTAGTCTGTAGAGTTTGCTGAAATTCAGAAAGCCACTAAAAGTTGATGTAGTAGAAAGCAACACTTTAGTTCTTTACTCTCTTAGAAGGACATGGGGGTAGGAGAAAGATCACAATGTTTTCTTTTAATGRCTCAGCCACCAAGCTAGAGTTTCTCTGTTTAAAGAGTTACTTTTTTTCCAGTTTGTAGTTTATGAAAACACAGCTTTAGAGACTGAAGCCTTTTGCTGTTTTGGTAAGTTCACTTTAAAAAGGCTCTGAGTGAGAGATGGTTCTGTCTCCTACACATGCATATCTCACTTTATCAACCTCAGTAAATACCAACATAGAAATTGTGTGACAGTATAGGTGTGGGACTTAGCAGAAGTATTCCATACAGGTGGCATATAGGGTAGGTTTCATCTTAACTAACATTAGATGTCTCTATCTGAGTTGCCTAGATGTCTGCTGTGCTCCAGAAGTGCTTATTTCTTTACATATATTACATACATAATAATACATCAAGTATAGAAGAGGTTTARACAGGTAGATCAGATGGAGAGGTCTAAGATGCTAAGAGTTACTTGAGGCAAATGCCATCACTAGTGGTAATCGTTAACAACAGAAGCAATTAACCATTATTTACTAAAAATGTTAGCAGACTGTAAAGCCCATCATTTTAGCACGCATATATGTTTTGATACACGCATATATGGGCTTGATACAGGAATTTTAACACTTCAACTACAAGGAAGAGTAGCTTAAATTATTACAGAAGTCCCCCCTGTACTTGAAACTCATGACTTATTGTAGTGCTCACTGAAGTAATTTCTACTCTGTCTTATATAGGACCTGAATTTCATCCTAGAAGTCTGTAAGTTGCTGTTTCTGCACTTGACATCTACTGCTTACTGTTTTATCCAGGATGCTATGCTAAACCCTTTGTGGGTAAAACAGTCACAGGTTCACAGAAYGTGATCCTGATTGATTGAAATCTTTGGCTTTTATGGCAATTTCAATAATCTACCAATGATAACAATTAATTTTCACTTCATATTGCCATTTTAATACACTAATGTCTTTTGAGCCACTGCCTTATTCCACTGAAATGTCACCCTTTTATTTCACTACCAAAAATGAATGTAAAAAATAAAGGCTAAAATTTTCTAGCAGATGTCTCTRGAAATGTACAGTTAAGCTCCTTAAGATACTGTATGACCAATTCTTTAATGAGCATACAGACCTTTTCAGGGCATACAACTTGGGAATTCTTAAAACATCATCATAAAATTGAGTTATACAGCCAATAAGGTTTCTGTAAAAACAAAACACATTATATTCCTGGTCTGGATTGAATGTGACACTAATTGCAGACACTATTGCTTCTGGCCCATTGCCTCAGGGTACCGTTGTTTTAAAAGCATTCTCAAAAGACAATAGTGTCTTCAGACTGGGGAAACTGGGATTTGAATTTCTAGTAGCAAAGTGACTATCCTTTGGCTTTTTTACTCCAAAGAGGAACAGAAGAAGTCTCTAAGTAATCCTAAAAGCAGACCACAGTTATTAGTGTCTCAACAATCTTTGAAGAAATTGAAAAAATTAGTCGCAAAAGTGTCATAAATTCTCAGAGTTATTACAAAAAAAAGTAAAACTGTCAATGGTAGATTTGTTATAGAAAYCTGAAACTAGATTTTAGCATAAAACTGACAGTTTCACATTAAAAAGCCTCTATCATCTTTTCAAACTTTATAATCCTTGTGACTTATTCTTAGCTTTCCAACTAAGGTTTTCCARCTTCTTATATGTTGTGGATGTACATACATATACAGAGACATCTATATGTGCACGTRTGTCTACATGTATATGTCTGTACGTATAAATGTACATTTATACCCTGGCCCTCATAGAACAAGAGAGTTCTAGAGACCAAGGGTTCAGTTTGACAGTATTGCAGTATCAGTGAGTCAGAATTAAGAAGTTCTTTGAATTATAATTCAGAAAATCAAGGTGATTTAGTGGCTTGGATGGTGGACTAAGCTTAGAAGATATGTGCTCTATTCTGTGCTAAACCACAACATTTAGGCAGATCAGTTTCTTGTCTTGTCTCTGGTAATGTTGTTGACCACTTCTGTAAAGTGTTTTGAAATCTACTACTAGTAAGTACCAAAAAAGAGTAATTTAGAGATAAACTGAGATTCATATTTTTTCAAAAATCATATAGAGGCTGAATTGCACAGGAATGATGACTATGTCTTCTTTCTTTTCCCCTCCAAGTCTTCCTTTTTAATCATGTCTGTAGTTTCCTCTCAAAAGCTCAAAAAAAGTCTTAATTTACCAGATTAAGTTTTATGATGTGCAAACAYTTAAAATTAAGTCTGTTCCAGAGACTCTTTAGGACCAGCATTCAACATGAATTGTTGAACCTCCCCATTTAAAGTTGGCTGCATGGGACAATGGCTCCAAGCGGAACAATGTGCCATTGTTCAAGCACCCTCACAGAGAAGAAGGATTTTCTTACATTCAAATGGAATTTCCTATGTTTTAGTTAGTACCCATTGCCTCTCATCCTAGAATTACTTTAAAGAATAAAAGATTTGGTTCGCGAAAATTTATCCAAACAGATGTTTTTAACTTAAGAAAAACTAAATTGTTTTTCAACTAAAAAGTGTACAGAAACATTCCAGCCAGCTCAGTATCAACAAGCTGTCCTTCGTACTGTAATTTTTGGCCACTGTGGACTCTGTTATCATTMACTCTTACAGAAAATTATAGATACGCACCTTCAAAAATGAAAGGGTCAATAAATGTACAATGATTATAATGACAAACCGAATAGCCATATTGCTATCAGACAAAACGTAGTTCTAATCTTCCTGTCTCTGAAACTAAAATTCACTAACAGCAATCCTACAAAAAATCTATGGCTTTCAAACAGCGATCAGTAATTTTAAGTCATATAAATAGCAACTACAGCAACTTTGATCTAATAATGATTGTTCACTGATAAAAACAAAGGGGAAAATGTTCAAAGGTGCAAAAGGCAATACAGCTGACAGTCACTGAGATCTAGACACATAATTCCATCTTTGCTTTGAGAAATTCTCCCTTAAACAAGAGTACACAGAGTGAAGGGGGGAAAAAAATTAAAAGCTTGTTTACATAAAACAGCAGTACTGGCTGAAAGCAAAGGCCTGTCTTGACAAGTATCCTGTTTCTGACAATGACTAACAGTCAATAAGTTCTAGCRATAAATTCCCTAGTTTAGTCATGCACTAAGTGAAAAGGTAGGCTAATTCTGCTAATTCTAAACATTTTGGCTGGTGTTTTTTTTTTGTATACCCCTAGTTCTTGTTATGAGAATAATCATTTCATGAGTTGCATGGAGAAGGTGAYCAGGAACTTACAGACCTTCAACATATCCCCTCTTAAGCATCTCTTTTTGAAGGTGAGCAGTGCTAACCTGTTTAGTTGAGCTCATCTTCCATTACTGGAGGAATGGCAATGCAAAGGAAGAGCACTAGTCTGTTCCATGAAAGGCTATGTGTCTTCCTCCTGCTACTTGTCGTTTGCTGCTTCGGATCCAAAAGCAGTGCTCTGTGAGCACTGTACAGTACATCATCTTCCATTCTTGTTTAAGAAAGCCTTTGAGAGCAATTCTGATATAAAAGGAACTGTAGTTTCRTGCCTTTTGTCTCTTGTGACCTCATTTTCTCTATACTTTTGGCAATATATGAAAATTGTAATAATAATAAATCTGCTGTCTTCAAAAGGCTCCCACATTGCACTTTCTTTCTGGTCCCAGCATTTGACTGCTTCCGGTTGACACCTCAGAGTTCTCGTCTCCAAAGTTAAGGAATAATCCTCTTGTATTTCTTTTTCTTCCAACTTGCCTGTGTGAGTCATTTATAGATGAAATTTTAAGCTTTTAATGTAATGTCACATGAAATCAGAGCTCAGATATTTAGATGAACCCATTTTTGAAAAGTTTGGAGTCCATGAACACTGTGAGGAACAGTACTTTTAGTAAATTGCTTGTGATATGAGACAAATCAGCTTCTGTATGCTCCTGTTTCTCTTCTATAATCTGTGTTGTGGCCCATTGCCTTTGTCACCGAGCTCTACTGAACAAACTCATTAACTCTTACAACTTGACTTTCTTCGAAAAATTTTAAATTTAAAGCAAAAAAGCACATGGGTTGGAGCTTGGGTGATTTGTGTCTGGAATTCTCATCTACTGGTATAATCTTCAGTGATCTTGCATTTTCCACCRTCAAGAAGTGATATGAGAAAATCATTTGATTTTTTTAAAGGAAGACTGAAATGAATATTTTCCTCTCAAATATAAATTTACAGCTGGTCATTAAGTAATAAAGGAACTGCTTATGCCTCTCTTTGTATAGAGTTATGCATTTGAATCATAAATTAACCTGTTTGTGCAGAGTTTGCTGGCTGGAATGATTTGAATTTGATCCTCTGGAGGGAAAATATTAAAAGTTTAGGAGGAGACACATTAACCTTAATTTTGACTCAGTTTTGCTGAGACATACAYGGGTAATTAACATCCATTCATCAACTCTGTTGCCCCTATCACAGGCTTGTAGAAGCAAAATTAAAGGAAGAAAAGTTAGTTCCCATAAAATAAAGCGGACATGCATCTTTTTTGTGTCTACACTTCTTTTTATCTTAAGTACATAAGTTTTAAGTTTAATAACTTTGCAAATACCTCAAAGAGGGTAAAAAGCTTTSAAAATATTACAAAACCACTGCATTTTACATGAAAATAGACATTTACTCAGGCTATTGAAACAAACAAATAAGCTTTAAAATAATAGTATATATAGAATACTATATATCATATAATATTTAAAATACTATTTTTCATGTTGGAGAAAGATGTGAACATTAACCAAGAAGGTGTTCTTCCATAGAGCTGTTTTATGGTATTAAGTTTAATTGTGCCCACTGTCTTCTAGGTGGCGGTCCTCTGGCCTTCCAGCAGGAAGCATGGCCTAGTAACTTTCTAAGAATTTGATTCCTCCATATGTCATAAAAGACTCTTCATAAAYGCAGAATTACATCTTTCCTGATCATAGAATCACAGAATCAGTAACGTTGGAAGGATCCTCTGGAGATCATCTAGTCCAACCTCCCTGCTCATCAGGGTCACCTASAGCATGGTTGACAGGGCTGCATCCAGGCGGGCCTTGAAGATCTCCAGAGAAGGAGACTCCACAACCTCTCTGGGCAACCTGTGCCAGGGCACCATCACTCTCACAGGGAAGAAATTCCCTCTCACGATCAGGTGGAACTTCCTGTGCTTCAATTTCTGCCCATTGCCTCTTGTCCTGTCACATGGGACAACTGAAAAGAGTTTGTCCCTGTCCYCTTGACACCCTCCCTTCAGGTACTTGTACACCTTGAGAAGATCCCCCCTCAGTCTTCTCTTCCCCAGGCTGAAAAGGCCCAGCTCTCACAGCCCTTCCTCATAGGGCAGATGCTCCAGCCCTCYGATCATCTTTGTAGCCCTATGCTGGATTCTCTCCAGTAGCTCCATGTCTCTCTTGTAGTGGGGAGCCCAGAACTGGACACAGCACTCGAGATGAGGCCTCCCCAGGGCTGAGGAGAGGGGCAGGATCACCTCCCTCGACCTGCTGGCAACACTCTTCCCAATGCACCCCAGGACACCACTGGCCTTCTTGGCCACAAGGGCACATTGCTGGCTCATGGTCAATCTGTCATCCTCCAGCACTCCCAGGTCCTTCTCTGCAGAGCTGCTCTCCAGAAGGTCAGCTCCCAGCTTGTACTGGTGCCTGGGGTTRTYTTTCCCTAGGTGCAGGACTCTGCACTTGCCCTTGTTGAACCTCAGGAAGTTCCTCTCCACCCAACTCTCCAGCCTGTCCAGGTCTCTCTTAATGGCAGCACAGCCCTCAGGTGTGTCAGCCACTCCTCCCAGCTTGGTATCATCAGCAAACTTGCTGAGGAGGCACTCTGTCCCCACATCCAGGTCACTGATGAAAAAGTTGAACAGGATGGGACCCAGTCCTGAGCCCTGGGGGATGTCACTAGCCATAGGCCTCCAAATAGACTCCACGCCACTGATGATGACTCTCTGAGCTCTGCCTTTCAGCCAGTTCTCAATCCACATCACTGTCCACTCATCTAACCAACACGGCCTGAACTTCTCTAGGAGGATGTTATGGGAGAAAGCGTCAAAAGCCTTGCTGAAGTCAAGGTACACAACGTCCACTGCTCTCCCCTCATCTACCCAGACACTCATTCCATCACAGAAGGCTATCAGATTGGTTAAGCAGGATTTCCCTTTGCTGAATCCATGCTGGCTACTCCTCATCACCTTCTTCTCCTCCATAGGTCTGGAGATGACATCCACAATGAGCTGTTCCATCACCTTTCCAAGGATGGAGGTGAGGCTGACTGGCCTAGAGTTGCCTGGGTCCTCCTTCTTGCCCTTCTTGAAGACTGCAGTGACATTGGATTTCTTCCAGTCCTCAGGCACCTCTCCAGTTCTCCATGACCTTTCAAAGATGATGGAGAGCAGCCTGGCAACAACACCCGCCAGCTTCCTCAGTACCTGTGGGTGCATCCCATCTGGGCCCATGGATTTGTGGATGTCTAGCCTGCCCAGAAGGTCTCTAATCCTATCCTCCTCAACCAAAGGAAAGTCTTCCTTTCTCCAGACTTTCTCCCTCACATCCAGGCTGCAGGATTCCTGAGGGCTGCCCTTAACAGTGAAGACTGAAGCAAAGAAGGCATTCAGTAATTCTGCCTTCTCTGTTTCCCTTGTCACCAGGGCCCCTGCCCCATTCAGTAGCAGGCCCACATTTTCCCTAGTCCTCCTCTTGCTGCTGATGTATTTGAAGAAGCCCTTCCTATTGTCCTTAATATCCCTTGCCAGAATCAATTCCAACAGGGCCTTAGCCTTCCTCGCCRCATCTCTACATACTCTGACTGCAAAATACTCTGACTGATAAAATGGAAGACGAACTACGGCAAACTTTGCTCAAGTATGAGAGAAAAAGTGTAATATCCCAGGGATTYATAGCTATAAACTGAAGAGTGAAAACACACTTTCCTATATGTTTCTATTTAAATAGGTAGGAAACTCAATTTTSATATGAATTTTTCTATCTTTATACTAATTATTGATAAATTCAATATAAACATAAGAAATATATGAAGTGTATGTGGTMTAGCTGATTGAAGTTGTGGGTGGAAAATATGTTCTCTTTCTTCCCAGGTTTGTTCCTTAACTGGGGGGAAGGCACAAAAAAACTTTGTTTCAATTTGTCATGTCATAAATGTTATATCTAAAAGTCAARCAAATGARCAAAAAGCTTGCAGCARCTAAAGCATTTTCTTTCAATTTCARTCTTGAAACTTTAAACTCTAAAATAGTAGTAGATTTACTTTAAGACATTTCTTTAAACTAGAAGATCATTTTTCCCCAAAAATGTAAAAAAGATGAACATTTAGACCAAAGTTTCATTGAAAAAATTCCAACTGATATGATCTAATAAGGAAAAGACAATGTTGCAGAAAGAGAGTAGCTGGCTGTACCTGTGTCTAATGGTTACAGCACGAGTAGATTTTTAGGGGAGGTGTCTGATACTTTGGATGATAGTTTTGAAGTAAGGAATCAAAGATCAGGAAAAAGCACTAAGACAAGCTGCTCAACTTGGGGGATATATGTGGGAAAGCAGGACAAAGAGAAAAGRTCTAAAATAATGGTTCATATATCTTCTGTAAAGTGGATGTAAAAAATAAGTGACGGTAGTTGAAGAAACACTGCTTACAAGGGCAGTCTCCTATAGATARAGGTTTTTAAGGGTGTCACAGTACAAGGACAAAATATATGTATTGATTTGAATAGAACTCTCTAAAGTATTAAAAATTACTTTTTTCCTGACAGAAAGGAATTTAAGAACCATTGCTGCTTGGAAAGRCTTGGTTTTCTGGCCAGAGAGTTCACCCACAGGCTTTATTGTGGACCCTTAACTTGGAGAGCTTTAACAAGTGAGTTTATACCTATCCATCTGTCTCTCTATAAATATACATATGTTCATAATAATCCACTATTTATTATACATAGTACTAGAACACAAAGTGTGACCAAAAAAGGCTGTGTAAAATAAATGCAATGCAAATAGCAGTACTCTCACTCACCAAATAATCAATTTTTAATGGTTATCAAGTTGATGTTAGTTAAACAAGAGAGCATACAACAAACAGGAAACAGCGTCAGGTACAAAGGAGTATAGAAACATTYAGGAGACAAAACAGGAAGCCCAAAGCCCAGCTGGAGTTAGAACTGCCTAATGAGACCTAGTGAAGTGTATCAAGAAGAGATTCTRTAAGTGTGTTAACAGCAAAAGGAAGTTCAGAGAAAATGTGGGTCTAYTGATGAAAAGGCAGAGATAGCCTAGTGACAGATGACACTGGTAAGGCTGAAGTGCTCCATGCACTCCCCTCAGTCCCCATCAGAAAAGCCTGAGACCAGATCCCTGCACATACTAGGCAGACCCAAGTCTGGGAAGGACAGAAGAATCCCTCAAGAGAGGGATTGCAACAGGTCAGAGACTACTTGGAGAAGAAACTCTGGTATATTCGGATTCCTGGAGCTGGATGAGATTCAYGTGAAAGTGTTGAAACTCCTAGCTGAGGTCTTTCTGAAGCTGCTACCTATTTGTGGCCAAAAACTGTGGCAATCTGAGAAGACCCCTTACAAATAGAAAAGGCAAACATAATGCCCATCTTTATGAATGGCAGGGACAGCTATCCAAAGATTACAAGCTCGCCATATTCATCTGAGTTGCTGGAAACAGAAAAGGATTTTTCTAAACATTGAAGGAGAAGTAAGTAAGAAAGCTTTAGCAAGGACTGATCATGCTTATCAGCCCGATCACCTTCAACAATGAAGTGACTAGCTATATGGTTGAGGTGAGAGTYGTGCATGTTATGTAATTTACTTTAATTTTAGCAAGGCTTTGACACACTCTCCCAGAGCACTCTGATTTGTAAGCTGAAGAATTAGGCGTTGAATGAATGGACTTCTAAATGGACTGTATATTGGCTTGACCTCTGTGCTCAGGGGTTAGTAATCACTGGTTCAATAACCTGTGGCAGCAGATAATGAGCACAGTATCCAGTGAGGAGATGCTGGGACTAAGATTGTTCAGTATCTTTGTCAACAGACTGGATGATAAGACAAAAATGCATTCTTAGCAAATTTGCAGGAGACGTTAAATTGAAGCGGGTGGTTGACACAGTAAACAGAACTTCAGTGCAGAGGGATCTTAATCAGGAGACAGAGCCAAAAGCAAACCCAAGCAGCTAACCCAGGAGAAGCTCAAAGCTGTGTTTCTGAGGTGGTATAACCTCCTGCATCAGTATAGCTGTGAGCTGGCTGTCTGATAGCAGCCTGCCCAAAAGAACCTGGTRGGAATAGCAGAAACCAAGTTGAATATGAGCCAGTAGTGTATTTTCATCATATATGAGGCAAACTATATATTGGGCTACACTAGGAGAATTATGACTAATAGATTAAGAAAAATTATTATTCACCTCTACTTGGTGAGGCCACACATGAGGTATTATGTCCAGTAATTCAAAAGGAATGTGGAGAAACTGGAGAAGATCTGGCAGAGAGCTAACAAGATGATCAGGAGCCTATAGCATACAGTCTGAGAGGAGAAGCTGAGGGACCCRGGCTTGCTGATGGGCAACAGCTACAAGCTGCAGTTTGGAAGGTTTAGATGGGCCAATACGAATATCTTTTTCTAGAAATGGAATGCTGAAAAGTGATAGTTCATCACTAAAACACATTATCCAGAGGGACTGTGGAGTCTCCGTTCCTGCTGGTTTTCAAGATGGGATAAAGCTGATCTGATTTAATGTTGGTATTGCTCTGCTTTGAATGGGAGATTGGATCAAATACTATCCAGAGGTCCTTCCAATGAACATTTTTATGATTCTAATTTCTTGCTTCCAATTTCTAAATTCTGATTCTAATTTCTTGCTTCTTAATGCACTGAGTTCTTCCACAGCTTCAATGTTCCTAAGCACAAAGGAAATTACTTTATTTTGCATCTATGCAGGCAATGTTTTTGCAAAGAGAGTGGAACTTTACATTTACTTACAAGAAARGGGAAATAAAAGTGATGCAGAAGTTAGAGCTGATTTGCCATTTATATAATTGAGGTGGTATCTATTAATGGAGGAAATATCTGATGCATGAATTTGGGTAAGAAAATAGATATTTTGTTTCTCTGCTCCATTCACTTGGGGGATCAGGATCACGGTGGTGGAATTATCTAGTAACTTTAAGAGCTATGGATGCTCTCATCAGTAAGATCTCCGTAAGCAGAAGCTGTCAAATAAGTAGACTGCAAAGAAGTGTTCTATATTACCAGCTACTAAAAGAACACTTTGGGTTATAAATATCCATAAGCTTTAATGGAGAAGAGAACTGTGCCTGTCAGCGAAAAAAAAAATACTATCAACCTGTGATGCCCTACACAAATAATGTCAAACTTGGGGCACGATGCAGATTAAGGTGCACTTTAAGCCATCTACTAAATGGAGTATTAGCTGGAAACTGGATCTTGCCATCAATGAAACATAATTTAATACATCTAAGGCCAGTTATTGGTTCACCTATCTCAGCTGTAGAGGCAGTGAAGGCAAAAAAGTCCTTTTGACTGTAAGAAAGTTGTTTCTTTTCTGTTACTGAGTATAACAGTAAGTTTTATTCCTGATTGTGCTTCATGGCAGTATCTTGCAAAAAAGTATTTTTAGCCTTGAACACAAGAACACTCCCTGCTTCTCTGAAAAAAATAGCATTGTACCCCAATGGAACATTAGCAATACTTCTATAATGTGCTATGTCAGAGAAAGCAGTAAAGAATGTAWGGTGTCTGATGTGAGCAACTGATAGGCAATGTAGTAGGTAGACAATCTGGGTTTATGATACCTCTTTCAGTTCTAGTCTAGCTTTTGCTATTAACTTGTCATTTGAGCTTTAGCAASATATGTGATCTCACTTTACTTTATCATTCGCCACATTAAAAATGAGGTTAATAATACTTACTCACCTTTTATAACATCTTGAGAACTCTAGGAACCAAAAATGCCAGGTATTTTGACTGGCAGAACATCCCCAGGAAATATGGAGACAAACCTTAAAAAAATCACTGTTARGTTTGATAGATTTCCATAATTGCTCATGGTAGAGGAGTTTCTTTGATTGAAAATATCCACTCCAACTTATATTTATACTCAGACATCCAAAGACTCTCCAAAATTTGATGCCTGGAAACAGAAACWAAAGAAGAAACTAAAGGCCACGTAGCTTAGAAGAGACAAGGACAGAGTTAAGAAACTGCAGAGAAAATAGCCAGTAACGAGAATGGAGTCGTGCAGAGTTTGGAAGGCAGGAATGAGAATAATGAAGATAATGAGAGGTTAATGAATGGATCATAAGAGAGGCTGTCCATAATGTAGATGATTACTAGAGCAGCATTTTGGATGAAATTAATAACGCAAGAGTGAGAAAAGCCAGAGATGAGGCAGCAGTAGATAAAGCAACTGAAGATGATCAAGTCTGGACTTTTTTTTGCATTGATATCAAACAAAAATAGGTAGATTTAGTAAAGGGAAATAACAAGGAATAAAAAGGATTAGAAACACTTTTAGGAATAAAAAGATCGAGGGAGAGAAGAAGAGAGAACATCTGCATGGTGTAAGCTTATGAAAGTCAAAGAAGAAAAAAGAATAGAYAGGCTGGGAGAAGAGACCTGAGAAGGCTGGTTTTAGCCTGAGCAGTCAGGTAGAAGGTCTTATCCTCACCAGGCTCTCAGTGCCTAAACAAATATGTACTGCCTGTTGGTTGTACCCTGCAGGAATTCCATGCATACCACACAATGAACTAAACCTCGTTCATCATTTGGAGAATTTTTACAGAAATACTGCAGATGAGCTGAACTTGTTTGCTAATTTTGATAGATAAGTATAGATAAGATTAGCCATTAATCTATAGCAATCTAACCCTTAAACTCAAAAATTTTAAAAATAAATTCTTGTTATTCTATTCCTTATCTTACACACAAATGGACAAAAGTAACGCTTCCCCATTTTAAAGATRTGTGTTTCTTCTTCCCTTTTTTTAACCTCATCTTTTACACCACTAAGACAAATATTTATAGCAGTAAGACTAAAGGTCTGGCCTGCATATGTGATGGGAAAAATTATGTACAAAATGAAATACTTTATAAATATATGGAGTTATTTTATTGCTGAATAAATACTGCATAGATGAAGATAAAGTATATTAGAAATATGTTTCCAGTATATCAAGAAGAAAATAAGTGTTAAAGACACGTATTGATAAATGATGATCGAAGTGACTCAGAGTGCTTTTGAAATCTTGCAACTGGCAAGATGTAACAGTTCAGGTGCGTCCTGTTGTMAGCTATGTAGGCCATACAGCAGTCCAAGCAATGTGGTTTTAGTATGAAAGGATGAGAATGTGAAAAAATCTGGAGGTAGTTGAGATACGAAGGATTTTTTTCAATGCTATTGCATCCATTGTAAAGTATCCCTTGAATTGTTTTTCTCCCTTGCTTCCCATCCCACACACATTAAAAGAAGCACTTCAGTTCCAGTCTTGCAGTGCCTTCTTGATATGAGAATAAAAAGCATCACTGATCTCTCCTTATCCCAGCATACCTGTCACCTTCCTAGGGAAGACAGTAATGTGCACAAGGGTGCATAATGCAGAGAGTTACTGGCACCCRCTCTGAGTATTGCATCAGAGTAGAGGAATCTTACTAGCTCAGACTATCTAGCTCTACCATTCAGAATCTGATGGCCAGCAACACACTTCCTATACTTCTGCCCTAAAATGTGATTTTTGTTCTCCCTTCCAAATAGCCTTTTGTTGTTTGTAAGTATTCTGATTTTAGGTTTTTTCATCAGGCATATAAACATCTAGCCAGTATGTAACACTTGTTAAACCATAAGCTTAAGCAGCATTCTGTGACACTGATGAAAATCACAGCCTTGTTACAGAATGAGGAAATATTTGCTCTTATCTGTTTGAATTTGGCACCTTCTGATTTTATTGAATATTTCTGTTCTTATGCTAGGAAGTATTCATAACAAGTACAGTCATGAAGCACTTCACATACTGGACAGAATTCCTGCATTTGGAGCTGGCTTAGAGATGAATGGTAGTTTAAAAAAAAAATACAGGACTTCCTACAGTTACCCCTTTTCACATTTAAGTTCTACATATGAAAAGAAGTGGTAAAAATTACATTGTACAACCACATCACGATAGAATTATCAGTGAAAAAGGTCTGTCAGTAACATGATCACTTTAGATAGCATATGTAAACATATATTTCAAAAACTAATTTTCCTTATGCTTTCAGTCTAATCACAAAAATTCCAGACTGGGTGGGCCAAATTTGCAAATAAAATGGGTATCTTCAAGAAAATGAGAGCAGTGGAATGATAACATTTTATTATCTTGTTTTAGGACACTTTCTTAGTTTATTTTTTCTGTAAAAAAAGACTAATCAAGGATAATTGAGATCTGTCACTGGATTCTAGTGGGTTCTACCTAGATTTTGTACATAGCAAAATAAAAAGGAAGCCCAAAGCTGCCCAAAAGAAAGGAACATACTGAGTTGTTTGTGGTTTCTTAGACCTCAAGCAAAGAGCAGGCTTTTACAGATTTTTAATACAGGGAAACTTAGAATCTATTTTATCTGTTCAGTTGTTCCAAAAGCAAATGACAATATTGCTGTGCACAGTAGCACAGAATGGCCAGTCCTTCATCAAGGAAAGACTTCATATCACAAGAACTGGTACTACAGTATCACTTGGAATGAATGATATTTTTCTGATTTTGTAACCAGAACAATCTTTAATCCATGTAAGTACTCTAGAAATAACTTAAGTTCATTACTCCCTTCATGTTCAATTACTGGAGCACAGCTATTAGATTGCACTTGCCTTTGCAAAGGTGTACCAGCACAATAGATAAATCTCAATGCAATGAGACAGTCAAACATTTTAGTCTGCAAGACTGTTAATGATGGAAACCAAACTTTTATTTTGCCTCAAAGGTTTAGCACATTTATTAGTCACATGAAAATCAAGTACTGGTATAGATGTGAAATATAATGCTATGTTTACAGAATCACTTTCAGATAGAGCTGTCCTTTAGCAGTATGGGTATCTAGGCTAAGC
Organism: Rhea americana; assembly: GCF_003343005.1. NCBI lineage: Eukaryota > Metazoa > Chordata > Aves > Rheiformes > Rheidae > Rhea > Rhea americana. Next base: position 556,316 of record NW_028186979.1, on the reverse strand, counting down.
TAATATTCTAGGCATCCTCAGCAGGCATTGAAAAGAACTAAGATGGGATAAATTGTTCTTTAGGGGTGTCAAATAAAGAAGTGTGAGAAAAGGGGATGCATTAGCCTCTGAAAGTGTGTTTCTCTTTACTGATAAGAGAGGGAGTCTGCTCTAGACTAGACTAGATGCCAAAGTTTTAAAAAGCTCAAGTCTGCTGGGCTGGATCCAACACTAGCTGACTAACTGAAAAAGATTTGAATCTGATATTTCACTTAGTTTTAACCTACTTTCCTGATCTAGTTTTGGGTCAATACAGCACTGCTAATCCTGATATACCCGAAGAGTCTAATTGAAGTTAGTTGGACTGCTCACATTCTTACTGCTAAGTACATACTCAGACACTCACAGACTGGGAGCTTTATCACCATTCTTTGCACAACTAATTGTGTTGGCTTTTACTGTGATTTTAGTGATTTTCTTCTGGTGTATGTTCACTGACTTTAACAGAGGTGCAAATTCACTACTGTTAATAGAGGGCTCTCTGACTTATTCTGCTGTTAATAAAAAGAGGATCAATCCTTTTGAATATTATAACGAGGCAATGAAGCTAATGAGCTTGAAATAGTATGTGGGTTCTGGAAGCTCTATAGCATAAAGCTTAAAAGCATAAAGCATAAAGCTAAAGATCTGATTTTAGTATGACAGGAATCATTTCATAATTCCTTAAACTTATGTGGTTATTTTACACAATTAACAAGTTGAAAATGCCTTTCTATATAAACTTTTWAAAGAGTTGTCTTGTTACTCCTCCTTTGCTGACAACCTGTTTTAGTAAAGTGCATTAAATGTAAAATTAAATAAATCTTTTCTTTAAAACAACAGCAGGTTATCTACAGGAGAGCAAGGACAGACAGAGAGGGGCTTCTTTATGTTTTGATAGAAGGTAAAGGCCAGAGACCCACTGTTCTTAACTGGAAAAAGCTTATGTGTTTTCTTTCAGTTTGAAATGATTGGTTAATTTTTTTCCCCCTAGAAAAGGAAACGGTTAAGAGGGCCTCCCTGTTGTTAAGAGGACAGACAATTGCTATTGATTACAGTATTATCTAATGGCAAGGAGGGAGCTTGGCTCCCTGCTGCTGACTTCAGCTGCAAAGTCAACTGCAGCTGAATCCTGAGGAAGAAAACTACAGAGCATTTTGCTCACTGAGAAATGGAAATGGAAGGAAAAGGATTATGCCATGGAGAAAGTAATAGTGAACATTAATTTAGGAAAGATCCATTTTCCTAGTATTTAATTAGCTGGCACTATATGTTCAAATATTGCCTTTAAGATGCAATATGCTTACAGGTTACTATTGCAGGAAGTCACGTACATGCACTATTCAGAGATGGGGCCAACTGTTGTTCAAAAAATAAAACCTGTGCTAGTATGAATAAGTAATAAGCTAAGGTTCAGTTGTGCACTGACTTTCTGTATGACTTACTAACTTTGAGCTTGTCACTTACTGTTTTCTAAAGACTAGTCAATGGGCCTAACAAGTGGTAAGCAATGAAAAAAGGAGAATGATGGAATCTGTTTAAGAAAAGGCAGGTCAAGCATGAATACAGCTAGATGAGTCTGAGTTCTTGCCAGCTGTCTATGTATCTGTTATGGGATTGCAGTCTTCTCAAACACAATGGCAGGATAAGTGAAAGCAAAGCTATAAGAGATCAAAGAATTACTTCAGAAATGAATTTAGTATGGTCATTCCAGTTTTTAGATTTTAATGAGTCTCATGTTTGATTTGAATATTTTACAAACATTGGAATTAGATGTAATTCCATCTGAGACACATTAAAGACTGTTACTCTTTGAATTAGACTTTGAATAATAGAATAACAGGCCTGGATGGGACCTCAAGAGGCCATCTCTTCCATCTCCCAGCTCTAATGCAAATTTATCTACACTTACATTATTTCTGACAGATGTTTGTTCTTAAAAACCTCCAATGATGGAGGCTTTACAGTCTCCCAGGCCATTATCTTCCAGGGTATCTCTATCCTTACCATTAGAATTTGTTTCCTAATGCCTAACCTTGCTATAATTTAAATCCATTACTTCTCAGTCTAATTCACTGAAGATGTAGAGAACAAATTGTTCGTTTTYTCTTTGTGCAAGCTTTTCATGTATTTGAAGACTGTTATCATACCTTGCCTGCTAATTACATACTGAGAACCCTTTGGCTTTGAGAGAGAAAACACAACTGACCATTTGTAAAGGCAGAGAATTTATATAACAGAACAGCAATATGATCTAGAAAGCAAGAATCCCAGGCACCCAAGTGATTACACTAACTGATCATTATGCCTTTGATTGGATTTCTTCCACCCAGTCCATCCTTGGAAGATGAGGGATCATAAACACTTCTTTGTAGTTCCCTTCTTGCTGCAATATTAGTGATTCTGAATTCCTTGGCCAATCCTTCTTTATTTATAACCCCCATTGCTTGGGAAAGGGCACGTGCTAACTGTTAATGCTTCTCTGTTAGGCAGTATTTGTTAAACTTACTAAATATATAGCTATCATAAGCTACATTGATCTACCCACAGAACCCAAATGAGGAAGAAAGAAGACTATATATTCTTTTTCCTATTTTATATCCTAACCTACACCAATAGCGACTACCTTCTCAATTAATTTTACTGCAAATCTGTTAAATATCTCAGTTCCCCTCTGGCTAAATCAGCAGCTTATGATGGTTCATCTAAAGTTTAGGCCTGTAATCCTCTTCTTACTGGCTGTGTGACCTTCTTGCAAGCCACTACTCTAAGCTGGCATATTTCAATATCTCAAATGTATTAATTTTCATAATAAAGTAACAAGAACTGCTTATTGCCTTTTTTAGGGTGTTTTACAAATAAATCATCAGAGCATCAAATGAGTTTATTTTAGAGAGTACTCTTTATTTTTTGTCCTTCTCCATTACATGTTTTACTACTTTGCCAGAAATGTAATGGGCAAAGTATTTAGGATACTATTTTCCCCTTGGATACATAGTTTCCTATTACTTTTTCCCCACAGTGATACAATTGACAAACCTGCCCTCCGGCAATCCTAAAAGAATCCTGTTGCTTGGTCTTGCAAGACCATATGGACTTGGTGGTCTAGACAGCATGTGTGTAGCCTGTCTCTGTAGCCTCCACAAATTTATTACAAAACCAGCAACACAATTACTGTATAAATATTTCAAACAATCTGATGGTAGCAGGATGTTACCTTAAGTTTAATACTTTTGTGGCTATGGCAATTATTCTACAGTAAGGTTTTTCCCAGAGTTTTATTAGCAAATGTACTTTACAAAAATCACTTTGAATTTTTAAAATCAGYTTATTTTTCATGCTTTTAAAAGCCTTTTTAATACTGTTTGCATTAAATCTTTCAGAAGTCTCTGCTCATTGCTACATCTCTGATTTAGTTGTTTTATACCCCACTGCTGGTTTACTAGTAGGGATATCTAATCTGCAATATTTTCAATCTAATAAATAGTTATTTGTGGAATCATGCAGCCTTGGTCTTCCATGGAAAAGTGTTTTTGTTCTGATTCTTGCACTACATCCCTCTCTAGGTGACACTAATGATAGCTTTATTTTGAAGTCAACAGAGTGGTGGTATATGTAAGCAACACAGTGAGACATCACGTAACAGTTCAGGTGACTAGTGTTGGGATTGATATGAAGGAGCAGCTCAAATGTATGGAGCTTTTGTATAGGACATACAACAAGCTGGGTGAGAATTTATGATTCAGGATCAGAGGGAAGTCAGTGAGGGTGACATTGTGGAGGAGTGTATTACAGACCACTAATCAGCCTGTGCAAGTGGCTGAAGTCTTCTTAAAACAACTCGAGGAAGTCTTTGGATCCTGTGATCGTGGTTCTCATAAGACTTAAAACCCCCCTCACATTTGTTGAAAGGGCAACATGGTGGCAAGCTTTTCTGTAGTTTTCTGGATGGTACCAGGGATAAATTCTTAATACAGGCAATGGAGGGGAAAACTGGGGTAACRTACAGCTGGATCTACCATTCACTAGCAAAGAAGAACTGGTTAGGAATGTAATAATCACTGGAAGCCTTGGCCATAGGGACCACGGAATGATGTAGTTCAAGATCCTGAGGGGAATGAGGAAGGCAAGCAGCACAGTATAGATCCTGGACTTTAGGAAAGTAGACTTCAGCAGAAAAATGGGTRGGGATGGGAAGCAACTCCAGAGAGTAAAGAAGCTCAGGGAATGTAGCAGGTCTGTAAGTACATCATCCTTCAAGCACATGAATGGTTCATTCTGATATGCAGGCAATCAAGCAGACTTAGTAAGTAGACCAGCTTGGCCAAACAGGGAACTCACGACTCCAATGTAAAAAGGCAGTATATAGGAAGTGGAAGCAAGGACAGGCCACAAAGGAAGAATTTGGAAACACTGCATGAGCTTGTAGGAATGGTTGTAGTACAGCCAAAACTCAGCTGGAATTGAGATTTACAGGGGAAGTTAAGGACATCAAGAAGAGCTTGGACATTAGTAGTAAAAAGATCAACAAGGAAAACGTACAATGATTGCTGAATAAGAGGGGCAATTCAGTGACAGTAGATACAGATAAGGCTGTGTTACTCAAGTTTTCACAAGCATTCTCTCACAGATCTCTAGTAAAGGATCAAGTCAGGGAGTACTTGTGAGAACTTGACCCATACAAGTCCATAGACCAGATGGGCTGCAGCAAAACTCAAAAAAAATTCCAAAAGGACAACCCAGGTAACTACAGGCTGGTCAGCCACACTTCAATCCCTCAGAAAATCATGGAACAAGTACTCTAGAAACACATTTCTGGGAACATGAAGAAGAAGAATGAGGTAATTGAGCACATCCGTATCAAATCTGCAGATGACATCAATCTAGGGGTTATAGTTGATGGGTTGAGGGCAGAGCTGCCATCTAGAGGGACCTAGTCAAGTGGACCAACAAGATCAGGTGTTGGAGCAGTTACCAAGTGAGGAGAGACTGAGGGAACTGGGCAGTCTCTTCAGTGTGAAGACGAGACAGTTTTGTGGGGACATAACAGCAGTTTTCAATATCTAAGAGGAGGATATGAGAAGACAGCAAGGTTTATCACAGTAATGCATGGTAGGAGAATGAGAGACAAGGGATATGAACTGGAAGAAGCGAATTTCCAACAGGTCATAAGGTGAAACTTTTTCACTTTTTTCACCATGAGGAGAGCCAAGTAATAGAGCAAGTTGCCGAGAGAGGTTGTGCAGTCCTCCACACTTGGAGATTTTCAAGATAAGACTGAGTGAAACTTTGTGCAACCTGGTTTGATGTCATAGCTGACTCAGCTTTGCGCAGGAGTTTACACTAAGTGCTGCCTGAGGTCCCTTCCAACCTGAATTATCCTATAATTCTATTTAAAAACATTCTYTTTTTTCCCCTGAAACAAGTGGAAATATACTCTTTTTTAGGTAAAAGTGTTTCATTGGAGTTACCATTCTTTAAAAGCATACAGTGCCCTGATGCTTCCAACTACTTTTTAACACAAATAAAWTTTTAAACTTACTGGCCTTGATGGATTACTGAATTATTACTTGTGGGTCTTCTTATGAGAAGCCCTTTTTACCACTGTGATTGTGGGTTATACAGTTGATGGAACTACAGTGTAAATTTTATACATCTTAACTATACGAAGAACTCACCATGTTTAATACTTTTTAGCAGTTCCATGAACATAGGTTGCCACTTTATTTATGAAGAGTCTAAATTACGTTCTAAGTCAAGACTTTACTATAGCATTTTCTACAATGTTATTTAATACTTCTTTTCCTCAAGAGCGCATTAATATCCATGATATATTTTGCCTCAGACTGAAACTTCTGGCCATTATCCAATATGTTGTTTRTTAACAGTGTCTACACTGTTAACAGAGTAACAGTCTGCATAAACCAACACTAGCACAATACTYTGTTGACTAGAACTAGCTAAAACCTTCCTTGGCTTACAGTCTTGACAGTTCAGCTGGATGGGCTGCTAGCTTCCCTATTGGACATCCTCATTTCTTTTACAGTCTGTATTTGCAATCACAGTAGCATTGCTTATCACATGTATTCTGAGTCAGTACAGGTTTTATTCTTAGGTAGGATTTTACTACAGGTGGATCTATCTAAATATAATAGCTGAATTCTAGCTTCCTATAGGATGAGTTTTAAAGTGTGTGTGTGGGGGGGTTGTTTCTTTTTTTGTTGTTGTTTGTTTGTTTTCTCTTGGAATACAAGCTTTATTTCTCACATGGAAAGAGGGAACTTGTACAGTCCCTTTCCCAGAGCAAGATCTTTATTCTGACTCTGTGACTATCCTTCTGTTCATCAGCATGAACATTTACCTAAGCAATTGCACATTAGCTGCCCAACTGATTTTTCTGGGGATCAAGCATTATGTTGTGGCATGACAAGTCCRTAGAAAAACTGAGGTATTTTTGGAGCAAACATTTCTATCTTATATGGTCTGTWCCTTTTTTTAATCTTAGTGTCAAATACATGAGACATATGGTATTGGTCTTAGTTTTCATTCTTTCATCGTGGTTCAACACATGTTTGGCTCCTGGCCAAATGGCACAGACTAGCTGCATACACGTTACATAACACTTGGCCTTCAGTCTCCCCTAGGCCATTGCAGTTACGTTAAAGTCACAAGTCATAGTTTATACYCTTTTTAGTTCAAAGTGTCTGAAATAATGTGAGAGCCATACTGCAGCCTCTTAGTGTAGGACTTTTCTAACACAAAACTGAGCGTGGTTTAGAACGCTCTGCTGTGTGGCATAAGGGTATGAAGGAGCACACCAGGGTGAAAATTTTCTGATATTGTTGGAGAGTCAAGGCTGGTAGTGGATAGTAGGAATGGTCCCTGGCAATTGCCCTGAAACATGCCTGGGCTTTATTTTGCAGGATGCTACTTAGTACCAGCCAAACTGAGCAGAATGAAGCCTACTAATAGTTAAGCAGTGCGGAAAACCTGTGGTCCTATGCTGGAACTCAAGCTCTCTTTTACTTAGCATTACGTACATATGTATGTATGTATACACACACAGATACCTATATATATATATATATATATATATATATGTGTATATATATATGTGTGTGTGTGTGTGTGTGTGTGTGTGTGTGTGTGTGTGTATGTCTCCCTGGTGCAAATGCAGACACAGACATTCTGTCACTGTATCTATAAAACTAGGTGCATGCTGAAACCTTTGTATAGCCTCTGCCCCATCTAATTGTTTGCTATGTTTGGTCACTCTCAACTAAGCTGCTGTGTACAGCTATCTTTTCTGAATAGGTTTCAATAAGATCCTGTCTGAAGCTTGTCCCCAAAAGAACTCAAAAGCTGTGACATTTGTAAGCAGTAAGAATACAGTTCCTTCTATCTGTTGTTTCTCTGACTGCCCACCTTCTGGCTCCACATATAACATATTTATGACCATAGGCTGGTAAAATAAAGTTTTTGTTAGTTTGATTTTAAGTCTTACTGCTAATGAGAAGCATCAAAAAATCTGAATCACATATATGAGCAGAAAGCATCAAAACTCTGCAGAACTTTCAGGGCAGTAAGGCTACATTCTTTCCTAGGTAGAAGAGAGCTTGTGGTATCTTTCTGGTGAGGACAATTTGGTGAAGAGTATGTTGTCAGGCCTTGCACTCGGAATCACCATGATCCTCCTGCAATAGCAACCATTACTAGTTGGTATTTGTCCATGACCAATTCTGTCACTGGAGATGTTCAATAAAGCAATTAATAATCCATCCTCACTTACCATGTCACTCTGTCTGGTTTTATCAATAGCAAGATGGATCACTACTGCTATTCTGATGTTTAAAACGAACCCCTTGATTATTGGTACCTTCATGGTCTGATCTAGATTGAAATCCACTCTTGCTAAGAGGGATGCTATCTTTGAAAAGGAAGATTTTGTCTCATTGTTTGGATGCCAGTGTCTATTTTTCTGCAGTCTACATTGTTCTGATCTCATTCACTAGAGCCTACAGTTGCACCTAACATTATCTGACTGTCATTCTCAAAAGTTTTTCGTTCTATCACCACTTCAAGCAAATCTCATATTTCTGAATCTTTTCCATTGGCTCCTAGAAAGCTCTCCTCATTTTTGTGATGAGTGGTGTGTTTTATCTCTTTGTTTGCATTGTGCATTATGCTCCTTTCACAACGTGTGACTGGGAAGGAATGAATAAGGCTTGTCTGCCTGATCCTGGCTGCTGTATTCTTGATCACATGGAATCTTTTGTGGAAAGGTGTCTGGCCTTTCCATGAGAGCAACTGAGCATTGCATGAGAAAAGGAGCAAGGCGGGGGAAGTTAATGGGGTACGGGGTGGTCAAAACGAGGTGTGAAAAATTCTGCAAGCAAGCAGCTCTACTTCTTAGATGTGGCTGAATACAGAAAAGACCAAACACATAACTAGACCTCCTGAGTCACAGAAGGAAATATGCTTGCTAAGGACCTGAGAGGACTCTGTAGTGTTTCTTACATCCAGGAAGTGACTGAAGTTGTTGGATAGAAAGCAAAAAGGAGGAAAGAATCTACTTTGTGAGGGCAGGGTGGGCCTGAGTAAGATTTCTTTAAAATTTTATTTTTATATTCTCTCCCTAACAGATCTGAATTTTTATATTTATAAACTTCATTTTCTCATTCCTCTTGCAATGAAAACCTAAATTTGAGGATTTACAGGTTTTATCMTTTAAGGAGAGGATATGGGCAGCTCTAGCTCAGAGCTCATGAACAGCTCCCATCATACCACCCATTTAAAATTGTCTTCATTAAGCTTTGATTTGGTTTTATGTCCCCAAGCAACTCTTTTCTTCCAGTTGGCAGAAAGGGTTTCTCATGGGTTTGTAGCCCCTCAAACCCATACAGCTTCCTCTTTGTAATCACTGCCTCTCAGAGTTACTCTTCATATCTCTCCATGATGAGASGTAATCTCCTCTCAACCCGATCAGACTTTCATCCTTGGGTCAGGGTGATGTCAGTGGTGGGGTTTATCTCCCGCAGTGCTCAAGCAAATCCAAAAAACACAGACAATGCTTCTTTTTATAACTAATCATTTGAGTCCCTGCTGCTAAGACAACTGTTTTGCTGGTTACATGAATATTTGGGAAAAACAACTACAACCTCTCCAAGTTTGAAGAATTCCAGTCTGACCTATTTTACATCTCTTACGGTTCACTATGGATAGAAGAATCAGTGCCATCACAGGAATGCCTTTGTAAAGTGCTACACTAAAAAATTTCAAACAAAAACAACTTGCAAATACCTCTGCCTATCATTTACTTTTATTGCTATCATGTCTCCAAAAGTAGGTGTGAAACTCCAGTGAATCCAGAGATAAGGGAAAATAGCTCTATGGATTCTGTTCTCTGGATTAAAAATGGCATCTAACAGTGATGACAGACAAATTGACTTAATAAGCTTTTTGAGACTTTCTTTTACACACAAACAGTATATATAAATGTATSTGATGGATAAACATACTTTGCAATAAGGACCTAGAGTGAATGGTTCGGATGCTACAGATTTCATTAGGACAACTGTTCATGATGAACACCTCCTCTATGGGATGAGGAAAAACAGATAGAAGAAGGAAAAGCACCTGATTCTCATTTAGTGAGAGTATTTGYTTTCTTCTCAGTGCCACTGTTTCCATTCCCACTTTTTTATTGATTTTATATTTCCAAATTGTAGGTTCCTCTGCAGAGGAAATGTGTTACTAATACATAGCCCAAACAGACACTGTCACTGGCCCTTTTAGAGATTTCTTGAAAATAAATAATTTGACTTTGTGCAGTTTTTACAGGAAATTGTAAAGCTGAGATATGAAATGCCAAAAGAAAGTCTGTTATAACTTTGCATTTCTACTACTGACTGGGAAGAGAGATAAACCGAGAAACTGTCCTTTGTCCATTTTGACAGAGATTTTGAGTAGGCCTGGGGAAATTTCTAAGCTTTTGGACCTCTGCATCTTTGATACTGCAACCTGTCACAAATTATAATACAAGCCACTGGTCAGGGAGGTGAGAAGCAGGCAGCTCAGAGCTTAAAACAAAAGGTAGCCATGCTGTTAAGTTCATTACTTCTCACCTATAATTCTTCCCTTTGATTTTATTTAATCTGATAAACCTAGCAAGTTGCTGCCAGGTGGATCTCCTACACAAGTCTGCCTCAAGATTTCATTTCATTTTATTTCTAGCGTCATCGTTCAGTCATCTCTGTTTTCTCAAGCTAATTAGCCCGCTGTTTACAAGGTGCACATTTCTTAACATATGGTACAGTTGCACTGCATGTGTGCCGTATTTTCATTTTTCTAGTCTGAATCTTATATTTTTGATGCAGTATGTCAGAAATATCAGGCGTCCGTCTTACAGAACAGCACTCACAGCTTCATATTGAAATATGCCCTAATTATACTTTCGAATTCCTTACTTCCCCATGTTTTCAATTAAGACATCACAGCCATTACAGTACTGTGACAACAGATTGTGATTTAAAGATGCTAGTATTTGGAGGTCAGAATTCAGCAAGACATAAAAGTCACTGGAATTAAGCGTTTAAAATAATTAAGATTAAAAAAATGTACCTTTCCAATTCAGTGGAGCAAAGATAAACCCCATATAAAAATCCTCCACATGGCGTGATACTGTCTCTTTGAAACACTGGCATTGCATGCAGCTATTATAAATCTTCTTCCTGGGTAAGACTGCAGAGGGAGGACCTGCCTGGCAACACAAAGGAAGAAGCCGGTCTGTTTGCGTGTCTGAGAGAGACAGGGAGAGGGTGGAGGGGGAGCGAGATGTGCACACGCACACAGCTGAATACAGAAAGATTCACTCCTTCTGTACAGCCCACAGACCATCTATGCCTAGATGATTCTAGTCCACCATTTGCATGATAGATTAGCCTTTCAAGCTGTCTTTTCGTATAAACTGAGTGACTGTCGTTCTCACTTTCAGCTAAGCTCATCTGCAAGCGGTTTTGCTGCTGTTTATCTCCAGCAAGTCTTCATTTCTAGCTAATATTAACCTTTATAGCAATGACAACAGTACATTCAGAACTGTATGCACACTGAAATTATACCCTAACCACTGTAGAACATGAATGTAAACTGCTCTAGTTAAATAAAAATACATTCTTATATGGTTTGTTGTATTGACCTAGAGRTTTTTCTTTTTTTTTCTCCCCCAGACAGATTTAAGCTAAACTGAAAAAAAGAGAAGTATTAATTCTGGAATAAGAGTGTTCATAAGAGCTGTTATACTGCATCAGCCTCATTGTGCTGGCATAACTGATAAAGCCCGTTGTGCCGAACAGCTGTTGGGCTCCTCGAGCTTTGGAGAGGTGCAGAGGTAAMCTTAAATTCTTTCTAAAGCAAATCCCTCAGATGATTTCTACCTCCCTCGTTCTCCCTAAAAAAAAGMCTTCAACTCCCCCTATAGGATTAGTTCTCTTTCTGTACCTCCCCCCTTCCAGGCTGTGTCTAGCCTGAATTGCTGTCAGTCATCTGGTTACTTCCAGCTCCTCCAGACATACCCTCCAGCCGACACACATATCCCTGCTAGCTCCTGGCTGAATCAAGAACAGACAGCTGGAAGACAGGTAGTGTGAGGAACATATCTGAGACGACCAAACATTTTTAGTGGAAGCAAAGCACCTATTCATTAATACAATATACTATTTCCTTAGCATAAAGGAAAATAATATAATTTTTTCCCTTTTTTTTTCGTATAGCYGATTTTTATGATACTATAAACACAGAGGAATTACAAAATTTCAAGTAGTTATATAACAAGAGGAGTAACCACCAAATAAGCAAATGTCTGTGATGAAATGTACAGTTATGTTCTAACATTTGACTCAGCTGTGAATACTCCAATCTCTTTATGATAAAAGCGCAGCATGATAGCCGAATTCTAATAACAGAAAAAGTACATTGCACAGTGAAGGTGAGAATCATACCAAAATAGTTGTGAACCTTTTCCAGCTTGTGAGTAGAATACTGAGCACCTAAAGAGCTCAGCTATTTTTCAGTAGTGGTGAGCAGCCACAACAGCTATTGACTTAATGCTTGGCTCATTTAAAATGCAAGCCTTATTTAGATACTTAATATAGATTTAGGTGCCTGACTGTAAACACTTGATTAAAAATATTGGCCTTGCTTTACAAATAAAGGTCAAAGGAAACATGCATTACTGTGCAGTGGAATGCAAAAGAAAAGAGAAACTAAGGAAATAAGACAAAAGGAGTTGCAAGGATTTGCAGAAGAAAAAGGACAGAAGAAAGGAGGAGTTTTGATATTGCTTATTACCGTTATTATTAGTTAATTTCAGTTTTAACTATAGAGTTTATATAGCTTTTATCTCTTTTTCCTCTTCCTCTTAATTTTGTTATTCTTAACTGTGTCTATTCAGCCTGAGTTGGAGCAGGAAACGCTGTCCAGAATTCTTGTTCACATGAAATTTGCATCCAAATTTTAGTAGATACAAAAGATTTAACTTCTAATTGGGCAAGGAAAAAACTTATGAACACCTTCCTGAAGCTGTATATTTTCAGATGTTCACCTATCATAATGACGTCCTGCTGTTGTGCTTTCTACTTTTTAGCCATTCAGTGTGAAAATAATAAAATAGAGCCACCAGCAACCACCAGGGGAACAAATGCTTTTATTTATTATTCACCTGGATGTACGATTTCAGACAGACTTCTAAAGCATATATTTGTAAATGCTGTCTGTATAGTGGTTATTCAAACTTGCTTTGAATTCAGTCCATCCCTTCAGTCATCCCTGCCAAGCCAGTTTCTCTTACCCATATCAACTAGGAAGTGTTTTAACAGTGAAAGTAACCAGTTGACTTAATAAAAATACTGGCAGTTCTGCCAAAGAATGCTGAGTTTTACTAATCTGAAAAATAATGAGCTAAAGGGAGCTTCTTCTCATGGGCCTCTGCTACAATCAGACAAATAATTATAAAAAGGAGCCAACTGAATAAATATTGTAGGAAGTATTGTGGATATTATTATGTAAACGAATTATGGATATTTTTAAACTTTGTTTTTGGATATTAGCTTACTGAACTTTTCATGTCATTTGTTTTTTAATTTTTGTATTACTACTTCACTGTGTATCACCAAAGATCTCCAAGAACAACCAAACAATAAAACAATCCCCACCACAACCTTATAAGCCAAATGATGTAAAATTAATATCTGTGAAGTGATATGAGCATTGAAAACTAAGCTTAGATGTACTTCAGTACTCAATTCCAGACACAAGGACATTTTGGGGATAGACTTCTCTCTTATACTAGGGATGGTCTGCTGTAAGCAAAGGCCATATTCAGATTTAGCTGAACGGTCCTAGCTTCTAGGACCAGCAAAGCCCTGGTTCCTATGGTGGGTATATAGTCATGCTCATGGGTTTTGTGGGCTGAGGGAAAACTTGGAAGCTAATCTGAAAGAGTTTTGTAGATCAGGGCAATGTTGTGTAAACATGGTAGTATTTGTATGACATTCACAGCTCTATCTTCAAATAGAAGTGGTTTCTCTGATTTTCCCCAAATTGACACTTTCCCTTGAATTTGATTAAATGGCATTTTCTCACAGTACATGTCTACTCAGTTATTTGCACTGGAGTCTTCTGGCATTCAAAAGACCGCTATGTCTATAGTGCAATAAAATTTTGGAAAGAAAAGCATGTCTTCTGTTATCTGTTTAGTGAATCAGCATACATGTTAGACCTAAATATGAGGCAGGGCTTGGATATAGAGGCTTTTGCCCTCTCAAGTCCCTCATACTGAGCAAACCAGAATATAGAAACTCTTCTGTCCTGACTTTGCGTTTAGTTGACAGTTTCTCTTCTGTCTCACAGCAGCATACCTGTCACAGACATAAGTAGTCCCAGCTAAATCAATCAAAACAGAAAGATCTTTGCCATCTAAACAAACCAGGCACTCAATAAAACACTGGTAATGAAAGCAATACACTTAGATACTAAATGTAGATCTACCAGGATGTGACTTATTTACATGAAAGTAAGTTTTAATCCAGTGACCAGTTCCCTAAGAACTCTAGCTTCTTCTAGTTGGAAATGTTTTCACTAGAAAACTAGGTTACATGAAAAAAAAGGAACTTTTTAATTAACAAACTTTTGAAATYAGTGTCAACAGGAACAAGTTGAGTTAACTATCAAGGTGACAGCCGATCGTAATTAATCCCATGGTTTCAGTAGCATAATGTTACATGTGCATCTCCCCCATCTATGCTGATTATCCAGTCATGTCTAATACTGTGCCAGCTAAAATGAAGACTCAGGAACCTGTTTTAACAAGATTTAATGTTACAGAAGCTGAAGTATGGGAAAAATAGTCTGGCCTCCCACGCGTTCAGAGGGCAATCTATGACTGCACAAAGCAGCTCTGAACTAAGATTCAAGGTCAAATATGATACCTTGTCAGAGTATGTCATTAAGCATGTACTTCAGGAGACAGCTCTAAAGTGAATCAGAAGCAAAACTGCTTTAAAGTGTAATTAACTGTTCTACTTCCTATGCGAAAGCATTCAAAAGATCTGTGGATTCTCCATGGTATCCCAACTGCCCTTGCAATGGTAGCCCAAAACCAATGCCAGGGATGCTGACACTTTATTTTCTAGAAAGGTTCTTGTTTTCTAAAATTGGTTTTGTGACAAGCATAGTCCCTTCTACTGAATATGCTGGAGTGATTATAAGATTTTTGCAAAGCAGGGAGTGATTTACAGAGGCTGCTCAGATACCTAAGATGACAGGATAGTTCCATGTCATGGTGTCATGGTATGCTTGATATTCAGTGTGGGTATGATTTATCCACCAAAAGGCTGAAGAAAAGAAGAAAAGCAAAAAACAAACAAACAAACATAAAAAAGCCCCCAAAAGATTAACTGTAAGTATGTAAGTATTTTTAATATACTGCAATGTCTTCTATTAACCTAGAGAAAAATACTGAGGTGTTCACTAATAAATAACGCAGAATGTTCAAAAATTTTAAGATGTTATTGTAAATCTCCTGTTTTTAACAAGCAGCACAAAGCTAAGAAGTACTGTATGCTGATGTTTAGTGTGATCCAACTAAGAGTCCATTCTGATTCTATATAAATGCTTTACTGATTTCAACTTTCGAAACACATACATATTAATATTTTGAAGTAAAAATAAATCATGTTGTGCTGTCTTGATCTTCTCTCCTCCTCAGCATTCCCTACCAATGTTGTTCTTTTTAGTGTTCTGTCCAACTGGCACAATGGAGCATCTGCAAGACACAGCCTATGGAAACCACTATAAGGAACAGTAAAGAGGGAAGCATAATCAAAAGTAAGGAAGATTTTTGAAAATATAGCTGCTGATAAAAGATAAGAAAAACTATTCGAATTAACTAATAACAAAACATCCAGAATCGGAGTAATGTAAAATTTGTGGTAAAAAGTGAACTGGCTGAATGATTCATTATGTCATAGAAAGCTGTGAAAATACCAGAGGAATCACAGAAGCAAACGTGGTATTGCTCTTCAGTGAAATCAAAAGTGACACTGACAACTGTCACATTGCAAAGCTAGTTTCCAAGAAACAACTGACTTTACTGATTAAAAAACAAAGCAAATCAAAACTATAAGCTACCAGAAGAAAAGGTTTTTAAGAACAATTCATGCCAGATCTTTGTTTCCACACACTATAACTAAACACATCAAAACCCGCACTTGCCCATTTCACATTATTCTGGCATTGGTAAGTAAGTAATAATAATATAATTTATTTCTCCCTCARTCTTGTTCCTAGAAGTCTTTCCTGCAGGATCTTTCTGTCCATGACCTTAACTCCAAAGAGGTTCCAACACATCTCCTAGCCTGACTGTAGCAAATTGAATCCACCTGACACTATCATTCAGGAATAATAATATTGTCCTTTCACGGAGAATTGAAGCTCCTAGTAACAGAATAATTCAGTGATTCGAGTTCTTATGGTCAGTTGCTTCACTGGAATAAACTGTCATGTCTCTATTAAGGGCGATGAAGCTGTCACTGTTTACACCAGCTGAGATTCTTTCCTTTTCGTCTGGCATATCCGGCCTCTGGCTGCAGCTTTTCAACAGAACTGCCAAATCAGTAACAGAAAGAAGATATAAAATATATAGCCTGTGTACTGAAGATGTTTTATTACATATACTTCTTGTATTACTAAATTATACAGGAGCCCTCAGTGTGAACTTATTTTTTGCTAGGTGTTGTAACAACTCAGAATTTAAGAACTTATATTGCAATTCAAGAGAAAATGGCTAGGTAGTGGAAAACCAGAAAGGAATGAGACAATGTTAGTGATATTGCTGTATTAATTCCTGTAATGTGAATTCAAAACATATTGGATAGGAATGCCGTCACATCAAAGACTAATTACCCCAAAGGTCTGCTCTAAATAAAAGATAGCAATAAATAGGAATATACGAAGAATTTTAGTATAGAGACATGTTGATTTATTGTCGCTAATGATGATTTAACAGTGAATGTATATTTATTCAGAACAAAATTTCAACCTTCTTATTAAAAAGTTCTCAAAAACAGTAAGAAAAAAGAATTAAAAATAGAACCACATAGATGATCTGAAGTCTGATGATGATCTTTAAATTTAGACTTAAAGAACTACATCAATTTAGCCTACTAAGAAATCGAGAGGTGACTTAATTTCAGTGATTACTTACCACCCACATATAAAAACAGCAGATAACAAAGGACATTTTTAACTAGCAGAGAACACCATGACCAGGACCAAAGGCTGAATGTTTAGCAAGAGAACTCCAAAAAAAGGAAACAATTCTAAAAGTAATGTGTTTAACTTTCATGAAGATGCTACCGCAAAGAATGAATTCTTCATCTTTTCAGGTCTCAAGTCAAAG
The DNA here is from genome assembly GCF_003343005.1 of Rhea americana. Classification (NCBI taxonomy): domain Eukaryota; kingdom Metazoa; phylum Chordata; class Aves; order Rheiformes; family Rheidae; genus Rhea; species Rhea americana. The sequence continues at coordinate 539,344 of NW_028186979.1, read as the reverse complement.
CAGGCTTTAGAATAAATATATCTGAACATAGGTACAAGCTAGTGGGATTCAGATAGGGATAGCAGAGTAAAATGTAATGCCCTACGTATGTACAGGAGGTCAGAGTAAACAACCCAGTGGTCTCATTTGACCTTTAGCTTTATGAAAATCAGATCTACAAGAGAATTGTCAGTAGTGTTAATTCCTGAGAGCAGTCCAATTATAACCAGAAGATTATTTTATGGTAGTGCTATTCATAATGAGATTTGTAATACCAGAACCTCAATTTACAGAWTTTACTAAAAGGAGGTAATTTACTAGAGAAATGTGAGATCAGGAAAGAAATATAAAACAAAGAGCCCAGTTCAATAAATCAAATTCAAGTAGATGAGAAAAGTCCAAAGTATTTTCATAGAAGTTATACAAAAAAACTCAGACATTTTATTTTGAAAATGAAAAAGCTATATTTGCTGTGCTTATGCTAAAATGCTATTTTTGTCATTTACCACAGTAAGGTATGCTAGTATATATCACAAAGGTAAGCTTTAAAAAGAGGAAAGTATATACTAAAATACATCTACTACTCTCCAAGTGGATGTCTTTCTCAAATTAACCAACTGTAGCTAGAAAACAATAATATTGAATGAAATATAAGAATACATGATAAATACATGATAATACACGATAAATCTGACACTATGGTAGCAGGAGTTTCAGACTGCCTTTGAATTATCATAGCCAGGAGTTGATACTCTCATTCTGTAACTAATAGGTTGGATCACTGTAATGAGTTCTGAGCACACTGGCACAGGGAATTGCCAGAAATCTACAACATGTAAAGAAAACACTAGTCATGGCAGTGAAGAAACTGAAGTGCAAGGCAACAAAAACCGAGAGAATTAAATTTGTGCATCTTGAAAAAGCAATGATCAAGTAGAACATTCCTACTTCTAACCTGAACACTTAGTCAATATTTTAAGTTTTACATGTTAGTTTTATAAAGAGAAATTCTGGAGTCACACATTTCCTTTACACAGGGAATTATTCCTCTGAAGGCAATAGGAACGAAACGGAGGGGGGAGGTTTGTTTTTTCTCAGAGTTGGGAAGCACTGCTGTGCCAACATTCTGACCACAATGGTCTTTCTGGGTTTTGTCTGCATTTCACTCTAGCGTTTCGGGGGGATTTCCCCCGTACAAACTTGGGAACTAAATCAAATAGTACTAAATCCTTCAATTAGCAATGAATATGAATACAGTATGACACAGATCTACTTCTGATCAACCTCATGTTTAGGTGGTAGTTCATTTTGTTGCAAATATATTACAAAACCTACTATAATTGTTTCTTACATTTATCCTGATGGAAAACTTTTACCAGCTTTCTTTGACAAAGTTTCAACAATCAGTGTCAGAGGGGTATAACAGAACAATCAAGACTTTGAAGAGAAGACCGTAATTACGAAGCAGGAACCTTGAACATGATCCACAGAGGCCAGTGAAAGATTGAGATGAAACTGAGTGTTCAGAAGAGGCAGAAAATGCATGTCTTTTTTAAACTATAAAAAATAGAAATTGAGAACGAAGAGAGAAAGTTGTTCAAATATGGATGAGATCACAGAATAACAGAATCATAGAATCAGTAAGGTTGGAAGGGACCTCTGGAGATCATCTAGTCCAAGCCCCCTGCTCAGCAGGATCACCTACAGCATGGTAGACAGGGTTGCATCCAGGCGGGCCTTGAAKATCTCCAGAGAAGGAGACTCCACAACCTCTCTGGGCAACCTGTGCCAGGGCACCATCACTCTCACAGGGAAGAAATTCCCCCTCACGATCAGGCGGAAATGCCTGTGCTTCAATTTCTGCCCATTGCCTCTTGTCCTGTCACATGGGACAACTGAAAAGAGTTTGTCCCCGGCCCCTTGACACCCTCCCTTCAGGTACTTGTACACGTTGATCAGATCCCCCCTCAGTCTTCTCTTCCCCAGGCTGAAGAGGCCCAGCTCTCACAGCCCTTCCTCCTAGGGCAGATGCTTTGTAGCCCTGTGCTGGACTCTCTGCAGTAACTCCATGTCTCCCTTGTCCTGGGGAGACAGAACTGGACACAGGACTCGAGATGAGGCCTCCCCAGGGCTGAGGAGAGGGGCAGGATCACCTCCCTCCACCTGCTGGCAACACTCTTCCCAATGCACCCCAGGAGACCATTGTCCTTCTTGGCCACAAGGGCACATTGATGCCTCATGATCAACTTGTCATCCTCCAGCACTCCCAGGTCCTTCTCTGCACAGCTGCTCTCCAGCAGGTCAGCTCCCAGCTTGTACTGGTGCCCAGGGTTATTTTTCCCTAGGTGCAGGACTCTGCACTTGCCCTTGTTGAACCTCAGSAGGTTCCTCTCCGCCCARCTCTCYRGCCTGTCCAGGTCTCTCTGAATGGCAGCACAGCCCTCWGGTGTGTCAGCCACTCCTCCCAGCTTGGTAGCATCAGCAAACTTGCTGAGGAGGCACTCTGTCCCCACATCCAGGTCACTGATGAAAAAGTTGAACAGGATGGGACCCAGTCCTGAGCCCTGGGGGACACCACTAGCCACAGGCCTCCAAATAGACTCCACGCCACTGATGACAACCCTCTGAGCTCTGCCTTTCAGCCAGTTCTTAATCCACCTCACTGTCCACTCATCTAACCAACACGGCCTGAGCTTCTCTAGGAGGATGTTATGGGAGAAAGCGTCAAAAGCCTTGCTGAAGTCAAGGGACACAACATCCACTGCTCTCCCCTCATCTACCCAGACACCTATTCCATCACAGAAGGCTCTCAGATTGGTTAAGCAGGATTTCCCTTTGCTGAATCCATGCTGGCTACTCCTCATCACCTTCTCCTCCATAGGTCTGGAGATGACATCCACAATGAGCTGTTCCATCACCTTTCCAGGGATGGAGGTGAGGCTGACTGGCCTAGAGTTGCCTGGGTCCTCCTTCTTGCCCTTCTTGAAGACTGCAGTGACACTGGATTTTTTTCAGTCCTCAGGCACCTCTCCAGTTCTCTATGACTTTTCAAAGATGATGGAGAAGGCCTGGCAACAACATCCGCCAGCTCCCTCAGTACCCATGGGTGCATCCCATCTGGGCCCATGGATTTGTGGATGTCTAGMCTGCCCAGAAGGTCTCTAATCCTATCCTCCTCAACCAAAGGAAAGCCTTCCCTTCTTCAGAATATCTCTGTTGCCTCCAGGCCGCAGGATTCCTGAGGGCTGCCCTTAGCAGTGAAGACTGAAGCAAAGAAGGCATTCASTAATTCTGCCTTCTCTGTATCCCTTGTCACTAGGGCCCCTGCCCCATTCAGTAGCGGGCCCACATTTTCCCTAGTCCTCCTCTTGCTGCTGATGTATTTGAAGAAGCCCTTCCTGTTGTCCTTGACATCCCTTGCCAGACTCAATTCCAGCTGGGCCTTAGTCTTCCTTGCCGCATCTCTACGTACTCTGACTGCATTCCTACAATTCTCCCAAGCAGCCTGTCCCCTCTTCCACATTCTGTGTACTTTCTTCTTCTGTCTGAATTTGGCCAAGAGCTCCTTGCTCACCCATGCAGGTCTCCTGCCCCTTTTGCTCCACTTCTTACTCATAGGGGTGCACCGCTCTTGAGCTTGAAGGAAGCGATGTTTGAATACTGGCCAGCTCTCCTGCACCCCTCTTCCTTCCAGGACCTTAACCCATAAGATTTCTCCAAGTAGGTCTCTGAAGAGCCCAAAGTCTGCTCTCCTGAAGTCCAGCGTTGCAATCCTGCTTGTTGCCTTAGTTCTTTCCTGYAGGATCCTGAACTCCACCATCTCGTGGTCACTGCAGCCAAGGCTGCCCCCAGCCTTCACATCTTTAACCAGTCCCTCTCTGTTGGTAAGGACAAGGTCCAGCAGGAGACCCTTCCTCGCAGTCTCCTCCACCATTTGTGACAAGAAGTTATCATCAATGCATTGCAGGAACCTCCTGGACTGTTTGTGCCTTGTGTGTAGTCCTTCCAGCAGATGGCAGGGTGGTTTAAGTCCCCCATGAGAACCAGGGCCTGTGATCRTGAGGCTACTTTCAGCTGTCTATAGAAGGTCTCATCAACTTTCTCTTCCTGGTCAGGTGGCCTGTAGTACACACCCACAACAGTGTCCCCCATGCTAGCCTGCCCTTTGATCTTTACMCATAAGCTCTCAACTGCCTCCTCCTCCTCCCCGCCTAGGCAGAGCTCGATGCATTCCAGTTGCTCTCTCACATAAAGATCAACTCCACCACCTTGCCTTCCTGGCCTGTCTTTCCTAAAAAGCACATAGCCATCCATGACAGCATTCCAGTCAGGTGAGCTATCCCACCATGTTTCTGTGACTGCAATGAGATCATGGCCTTGCGACTGCAGACAGATCTCCAGCTCCTCCTGTTCCCCATGCTGCATGCATTGGTGTACAGGCATTTCAAAGAGGTAGGTGGTCATGCCTGCAGGTTTCCCAGGAAGGGTGTACGGGTGTCGCCCATAGCCATGTCCCAAACGAACATCCCCAACTGCATACACCTGTTGGAGGCCCCCCAACCCAACTTGTGTTTTGCTGTCTACCCTCTCTCTATGAATCCCTCTTCCCCCTTCCTACCTAGTTTAAAGCCATCTTTACTAGGCTGGCCAACCTGTTTGCAAAGGCAAATGTGCCCCGCTTGGTTAGGTGAATTCCATCTCTCCTCACCAATTGTTGATCTTCAAACCATGTTCCATGGTCATAGAATCTAAAACCCTGTTGCCAACACCAGCGGCACAGCCAGTTGTTGATTTGGGAAATCTTCCTACTCATCCTCCCATGCCTCCCCCTAATCGGCAGGACCGATGGGAAGACCACTGAGCCCAAGGCCTTGAAGTCTTCTTTGATTATTTCCAGCTTGCTCTCTGTATCATTAGCACCCACATGAAAGAGCAGCAGAGGATAGTAGTCTGACGAGTGAACAAGCCTTGGTAGCTTTTCAGACACATCTTGTATTCTTGCCCCCGGCAGGCAGGCAGCAAACCTCTCTAGAGGAGGGGTCAGGTCGGCAGATAAGCACCTCTGTCCCCCTCAGCATGGAATCACCCACTACAACCACTCATCACCTCGTCCGAGTGATCATGTAAGGCACAGGGTCAGACAGCCCTGTTTATCTTCCCTGGAAGCCAGATAAAGTATTAGAGATGATACAACAGGTATTAACAAAGGGAGCCAATTATTTCCAAAATATTTGTCATTATTATCCATTTCTTTGTTTTCTGTCCTTTTCATTTTTGACATTATATGTTCCCATGCCTATAATCTCAATTAAGAGTTACCAGATGGTTGCTGAACCATTAAACAGTGGCTGTGCTCATCTAAATTGAGGAAAGAAATAAAAGTTTTCTTCTTCTTTCTCCATAAGCTGTTTCAACTACTTATATATGTATTTGAAGAAATGTATACTTTCTTCTGCCTTCTCAACATTTCTAAAACAATCCTCATATTTTTTATAAGTGAGATTCCCCCCAAAATTTTTCATACTTTTTCCTTGTATCATTTTGCTATTTTTATTATTATTCTTCACACTGAGAACCTTCTTTCTTATTCTGATTTTCCTTATATTTCAACAGCCCTACATTTTCTCTGACAAGAGTTTTGCTGAGATGCCCTATGCAACTCACTTCCTATTTTTCCTGAAGCTTTTAAGCATTTTTTGAAATGTGAAAATATTAAAATGAATGATTAATTTTACCTGTTAACAATATTCAGAAGATTATACCCTTTTACCGGTCTAGTATCCTAGCTTCCTGGTCATCTAGGGCTTAGAGGTTATTCTTTACTCATGTAGTACATCTGTTTTCTCTTTTTAATCTAGCTATCTTAGTATTTACATTGCAAGTATTGCTTTCTTGTCTTAATATTCCACTAAAGTAGATGGGAGGTTCACCCTGAAAATTCCTATAYTTACCTTCTCCTAGGTAAAGTTCACGCCATAATATATTTACAGAATCACAGAATCACAGAATCTGTAAGGTTGGAAGGGACCTTTGGAGATCATCTAGTCCAAGCCCCCTGCTCAAGCAGGGTCACCTACAGCATGGTAGACAGGGTTGCATTCAGGCGAGCTTTGAATATCCCCAGAGAAGGAGACTCCACAACCTCTCTGGGCAACCTCTGCCAGGGCTCCGTCACTCTCACAGGGAAGAAATTCCTCCTCATATTCAGGCAGAACTTCCTGTGGTTCAATTTTTGCCCATTGCTTCTTGTCCTGTCGCATGGGACAACTGAAAAGAGTTTGTCCCTGTCCCCTTGACACCCTCCCTTCACGTACTTATAGACCTTGATAAGATCCCCCCTCACTCTTCTCTTTTCCAGGCTAAACAGGCCCCAAAACTCGAACTCTCTCTTCAAAGTTCTTTTCAACTTTCCCTCATGGTACTTGTTGACTATCAGTCTTGTGCCGGTATTTAGACTTAGATGGAGTTTACCACCCGTTTTGGGCTGCATTCCCAAGCAATCTGACTCCAAGAAGCCCCAGACCAGGCTGCTGGAGGGCTGCTACTGGCCTCACACCATCTGTGGGCTGGGCCTTGATCAGAAGGACTTGGGCCTCCCAATAGCGGCGCCGGAGATGGGGGCTTCTGTATACCACATTTCCCGCACCCTGCCATGAGGCAGGGATTTGGTGCTGGGCTCTTGTTTGGACTTGTTAAATCCACGTCTTCATCACATAGTTTCAGAGTATGAGACGAGGTGAAGTCCTGACACTACTGAATTGAATTACAAGTCTCCCACTCTGAATAGCAAGTCTGAGATTTCACTCACAAAAGATGGGTCTGCTCCAGGCTACAGAACAAAACAATGTCATAAGTAAGATTAGGAAACAGGCACTCATTTTTAGTCCATTCTAACTAAAATTCATCTTCCCACCATGATTTTGTATGTATTTCTATATTAAAATGAACACACCTTCTTTTACATGTTACACACAGGCACATATAGATACATCCTTTTCTCCCAAATATGAGATATAATGTTGAAAACATGCACAGATATAGGATTTAGAACCTTTTGGCCCAGAAGACCAATATTCTTTCGTTTGAACTGTTTGCTCATAGCATTACGGTCCCTAGATCCAGCAGTCAAACAACTCTGGTTTCATAGAAACTATAGCAGAAGCTGAAGTTTCATGTCACCAATGCAGGATAACAATGTATGTGACAGAATATCATTCTCAGCGTGGCATCTGAAACACATCCTACGAAGACTCCTTTTAACTACAGACAGTTTTCCCTACAATAAACATGTCCTCTCTGTCTCCATTTGACTTTTACTTATTCTCCAGCTACAACTAACTCACCTCCAAAACTGCAAATATTTCAATGACTGGGAAAGCCACTCTCAATGTGAGAGGAACACTCTTTGCAGACATTTGGAGGTTTGTTTGCTGTATTGCAGAAGACTGAAAAAAAGCAACAGCTCTTTTATGTCCACTTTCTCATTGTGTAGTACAGAGCTGCAAGCTTCCTCTTGCTGTTACAGTGATTCAAGTTGCTTATTTTAGCTTCCATATTTCATATCTTGACTGAGTGGTTACATTAACTTTGCCTTTTATGGATTGTTAAACACATTTCTGCACATGGTGTAGTGCATGGAGAATGCATCTACCATTTAGCCTTTTATATTTAAACAACTTCAAATACAGCACTGATTATAACTAAACCATGTATAAAAATGTAATGTTGTGCCTTTACATGATAATTCACACTTAATGGTCAACTAGTTCATGAACCAGGTGATTATCTACTGGGACTGGTGCTAAAATTATAAATGGAACACTTCAGAAACCAACATCCTACACAATCATTTTTACACTTGAGAACAATTTTGAGTCCTTTGAATAGCATGCTATCTCTTAAGGAAAGGCTATAGGGATAGCACAATCTGTTATTTCCAATTTCACCTCAGAATGAGGACTAGAACAGAAGGGAATTTTGGGGACATCAATATTTTCCCCATATCATAGACAAGAGGAGCATCTAAGATCTGGAATGGAAACTTTCTATTAATATTTGAGGATGTAAGAATGGAGGGAGGGAGGCAGGAAGCTTTATAGATCCAAATAATGTTCTATTATTCAGAATCTATGGTTTCAGTCTCTGGCACACACAAAAAAAAGATGTGAATCTGAATGTGACTAGACTTACAGATTTGGACTAATTAAAGCAGACTTCAAGCCTATCATATGCCGCTCATTTTATCAGAGCTATTAGCCTGGCTGGAGTCTGAGATAATCTTGAGCTTATACACCATCCACATAAGAAGACAAAACTAATTCTGGCCTGTTTGGATCCTCAAAACACAGTTATGCAGTGCCCCAGCAATTCCCAATAACAACACCTTTTCAAAGGTCGTAGGAGTGCAAAACTCATCCTTGTTCTATATTCACAGTATTAAATGCTAAGTTGCTGATTTCACAGACACCTGTGTCATCCTGAAGGTTCTCCCTGAGAGGGAACTAAGGCAGCTGAGGCATGAGCTAACCCTGTTAAAACAAAAGGCTGTTGACAGTTCCATGCAGGTTTGTCTTTTGTACATCTGTGATTTTAAGACTACTCATCATCTGAGTATCTGTTCCTTTCTGACARCCAAAGCTGACATATCTTCATTATCTTTCCCCACATTAAATAATGAGGTACAAAATAGAATCTTGAACCAAACATTAGAAATATACAGAAGCCTCACATGGCAAGATGATGTCAAGACAAAGTGTAGGCACTTTGAAGAAAAAAATCCTGCTTTTCTAACTGAACATTTCTACTCTCTTTAGTTTTCCATTTGTTGAGTATGGGGCAAATCATGAACAACCTCTTTCTCCCATTTTGTCTGATTATAATAACATTTTAAAAAAGGATTTTTAGAAAAGTTCCCCCCGCTTCTCCTGGAGAAGTCCAGAGTATTTTCACTTGTTTTAAATATAGAAGCAAACGTTATGCGGTTATTACCTACCAGCTATAAAAATATCAACACTGATGGTGAAACACAGGAAATAACCAACTACCAAACACCAAGTTTTCAATAGCACTTGTGCTACGTAAATTTTATCTCTCTGATGAAGTAAATTTGATCCATAGCTACACAGACACAATAATGTCACTGAAAACTTCCCCTGCTGTAGCACTCTATTACTTGTAGCTGTCCATAATTTCAAATGCAATTTTTCTATTCTTGATTTAGTGGTCAAAGGTAGCTGCAAAGAAGTATTTTTGCATTGTTCTCATTTGTGATGATTTCCTCTCATCCAACACACAAGCACTGAAGGAAGACTTTAAGAACTGTTTTGCTGCAGTCTGAGCTTAAGTGCCAGCCCTCTGAAGACCACTACTGCAACAACACACAGCCTCTCAAACACAGAGACACTTAAGATAAATACTTCCTCATGAATGATATTGCACATATACATTCATTTGTGCTAACTTCTGCTATTTATCTAGGACTAAAGGATGCTTTTCACCAACTTTTCTAATCAAGAATTGTTTGAAGTGCATGAACTAGAAGTACTTAAGCATAGGGGATGAAATGCTCTGGCTGGATGCAGCTAAAAGAATTCCAAGAGGAAATTCTAGACAAAATAAATCATGTATCTGGCAGCAGTGCAACATCACAGCCTCAAGAAGCAGGTGATGGAAAGCTAAGATGGAGGTTTATTTACTTTTTATCTTACGTCATTAATTTTTGACACATACTTTCCTTATGTAATGCATTTAGTGTACGTTTTACCTATATGGTCTTCTAATTCTAAATTTAAATTTCATTGACATCTGCAGATTAAACCAATTCTGAAGAAAATAGAAAGTAATGAAAGAAATTCTAGTGTACATTACAGTTAATGACTCATACAAATAGACACGCTACTTTTAGGCCAAAAACACCCCCTAAGTAAATGAAAATAGACGACAATGTGCTTAATGCCACAAATCATCCGGGCTGCTTGATTAAGCAGCATGGACACTCTATAAAGTCAAGCTTTTTAATGGTATGGTTGTATTCTAACAGATTCTCCTTCTTCCAAATATAAATTTATTTTTATTTATTTATAATTATTATTCATGGAATCCTCCCAAGCTTTCCTTCACTGTGTGTTATGTAAAAGTTAACTGTTGGCAGATATTTGTCACTGCTTCCCAATCAGTGTTATTGCTACTGAAATCTGAAGATGGTCTTTTGAAGTATACTACGACTTAATAAAAATTAAACCACTTACATCATTTCTGCTGAAGAATATTAGATTTATTTAGTAACAGAAGTTGAAAGAGGAGATGGGAGATGCCTCTGAGTATACATGAAGCAATAAAGCAGGTTTGTTTATGTTGGTTATGCGGGCACAACCAGAGAAAGAGCTACTACGTGTTGTGGTATTGATTCCCCAAATACTTGGTGTTGTATTTGAATTCCACTTACATCCTATAAAAAGGATAAYACTAACAACAAACATGTAGCTAGAGTCTTGCAGATTTTTGTCCTGATACACTTATTTGTAAACAGGTATTATGCAAATTGGGGATTTCCATGGCAGAGAAACATATGTACAGTTATGGTCCAACAGCTGTGTTGTTATCCATGCACTCAGATTACTGAAGTGTAGTTCTGTCTTTGGGTAAACTTATTTACTGCTGTGTGGATTTTTTTTCAATGTGGTGGTGTTTGATTCTTTCTTTACCTTGCAGTAAAACCCAGGATCTAAATTTAGCTACTGATAATAACAGGAGGAAAGAGTCAGAATCAAATCCAACTATTACACAAATGTTAAAGCTATCATCCACAATGCAAACTCAATTGAAATGCCAGGGGCATTGATCAGCTTAGATTCAACTCTTAAATATACTTCCCTCTGATTAGCAGCTGACTAAATTAAAGGATGTACATGACTTCAGACTGGGAAAATTCAGCAAAATTGGAGGCATTCTCTCTCCTGACTTGCCTTTCCCTGCTCCAGCTTTTCACCTTGCTACAATTTTCTAGTTCTATCGTTTTCTGCTCTTGGTGTGGAGAGCTGACACTGGCCTACTAACACTGTTATTCTGTTCCAAGTTCCTGAAAGAGGAAGATGTAAAGAGCAATGCCAGCTTTTGTATCATTACAATAAGCTGAAAACCTTTGCTGTCTTCTTGGTTGATCTGCCACGAAAGTGGTTAGCCACACAGCACTGCTAAAAGAGAATTGTACAAAGCTTTGTACAAACAATGCTTATCTTGCAAACTAGGTATACAGCCATAAATTATTTAATCAAGATCATTGTTATTTTATCAATTATCATTATTATATTAAATACTATTATATTAACATCACAGTCACAGCTAAAGACAGTTTCCTAAACAGCCCTACAAAAACTGGAGATGCATACTAAATAATATAACTGTAAAAATTCTATGGTAGATTTATACACTCTATACACTAAGCAAAAAGTTGTCACCAAATTGTAAGGTTATGTGCAGAATATTACTCTGTTATTTGCTTAGCTGTACTCATCTGTTTTTGTTTCATTCTATCTTACAAGTTTAGTTGCTCTAAAATTCATTTGTATTGTGATGGTGTAAAGAATCCCAGGCTTGGGTCAGGGTACTGCTACACTGGGTACAAGACAAACATGGAACAAAAAGGCTGCAAATTTAAATATAAACAACTAGGGTAGTCAGAATTAATAGGATGGTTTGGGTTAAGAACATAGAGTTTATCTCCGCATATCTGCTTTCTAAAAGCTATCAAGGTGTTTTTGGTAGGGATCACAGCAAAAGAAAGATTATTGTAGGCTGGCAAATGTCTCTTACGAAAGACTTCCCAAGTGTGAGACACACCAGTGGAGACAACAGAAAAGTGCTTATCTGAAAGTCAAACAGGGAGACTTTAACGATGACATCATCTGTTGACTGAAGACAGCAGTCAATATCCCCGTATGATGTACAATTCAAAGCATGCTAACTTAGTATATCAAAACTCTCTCCAGAATGAAAATACTCTCCAAATCCAGATTTCCTGCCCCAAAATGTTTGATAAATGATTAGACAACAGACAAGAGGGGAAGCGGCAGCAAGCTGATAAGCTGATCTACTGCAGCAAGTCAGAACACAGAATGAGACCAACAGCATTCAGCTGTGTCTTCCAGAGCACAGTTTCCAGATATCTGAGAAAAGTGAGGACATAAAAGATCAGTAGTTCCATTATTTTTACTAGACTGATTCATACTAAAAGTAAGTTGAAGAGAACCTGTGTAGTGAAGATGTTTCTGAATGATGAATTATTTTCAATAGTTAATGAAGATGCACGATATTAACAAAAACACTACACTTCCTCTTAACCTATGATAAATACATGACCTATGAATACAATTATTTTGATAAACAATACTATTTTTTCCAAAAGATCATTGTTATCTTGTCAACACCATTAGAACTGAAAAGGCAGAAAAATATCTGACCATAAAAAATATTAGCATTAAAAAATAACTGTTACTCTTAGCCATTTTGCAATATTGAAACCACTCATACATTTCTTGAGTTCATGGAGCTTCCACAAAGCGTCTTCATTTGAAATTGTTTTGGTCTGTTTGAAGGTTGTTGAAGGGAAAAAGTTGTGTTCACAGATTTTCACGTGGACTAACTCCTGCAACATAGCGTATGTATTTAAATTGAAATTTAGATTGTTTTTGTTAGGTTATATGTAAAAAGTTCATCTCCACAAGCACAGAGAGACAATGGCAGATAGGGGAACCTGAATAATACCTTGTTCTGGCTGCTCCCAGGCCCATCACAGGAAAGTGTTCAGCCAATCCAGCTCACCTCCACAAGCTCAGAGGAGCACTGAGGCACAACCACAAATGGGGAATCCAGATTTCCTCCTCAGAGAAAGTTCCTCCCAGGGCTGTCCCTGGAGAAAATCAGCCCCACAGCCAGGGTGGGGTGGGGGAGTATGAAACCCATCATGATGAGTCAATGAGAACTGATCTCCACATGACCATTTAGACTGAGAGGGGTTCACTGCCTATGGGTACCGGGTACATTGTGGGATGCAAAGAGCATTTGGGGAATGCAAGACTTACTATGGGATATTTAGGGGAGGAACAAAAGGTCAACTAAGGGAGGGATCTAACTGATTTGGAGAGGAACAAATCACAGAATCACAGAACGCTTAAAGTTGGAAGGGACCTCTGCAGATGATCTAGTCCAACCGTCTTGCTCAAGCAAGGTACATTGCCCAGGACTGTGTCCAGACAGCTTTTGAATATCTCCAAGGGAGGAGATTCCTCAGCCTCTCTGGGTAACTTGTTCCAGTGCTCAGCCACTCTCACAGTAAAGTTTATCCTTGTATTAAGATGGAATTTGCCTCTATTTCAGTTTATGCCCATTGCCTTTCATCCTATTGCTGGGCACCACTGAGAAGTCTGGTTCCATCCTCTTGATACGCTTGCTTCAGATATTTATATATATTGATAAGACCACCCCTCAGACTTTTCTTCTCCAGGTTAAACAGGCCCAGCTCTTGCAGCCTTTCCTTATAGTAGAGGTGCTGAAGTCACTTCATCATCTCAGCAGCCCTCTGCTGGGGTGGCTCCAGTAGCTCCATGTCTCTCTTGTATTGAGTAGCCCCAAACTGGACACAACATCCCAGATGCAGCCTCATTAAGGGTGAGTAGAGGAGAATCACTTCCCTTGATCTGATGGCAAAGCTCTTCCTAATGCAACCCAGGATACCACCGGCCTTCTTGTTGGCCGAAAGTGCACATTACAGGATCATGGTCAGCTTGTAGCCCACTCAGATCTGCAGATCCTTCTTTCCAGAGCTGCCTTCCAGTAGATCAGTCTCCAGCCTACACTGATGCATGGAATTAGTCCTCCCTAGGTGCAGGACTTTGCAATTCCCTTTGTTGAATTTCATGACATTCCCCTCTGCCCATCTCTCCAGCCCATTCAGGTCCCTTTGAATTGCAGCACAGTCCTCTGGTGTATCAGCATATCCTCCCAGTTTGGTATCATCAGCAAACTTGCTGAGAGTGCACTCTGCCCCTTCATCCAGGTCACTGATGAATAACTTGAACAGTACTGGAACCAGTACTGAATACCTTTGAGGGACACCGCTAGCTACAGGCCTCCAACCTTTCCGTTGCTGATCACAACCCTCTGAGCTCTGCCATTCAGCCAGTTCTCCATCCACTTCACTGTCCACTCATGTAGACTGCATTTCCTGAGCTTGAAAATGTGGGAAACTAGAAGGCAAAGGGGATAAAAAGGATTGGCAGAATGTAGACAAGCTGCTGGTCAGTATACTTGTCTGGCCATGCCCTGTACCTGCTCAGTACAGTCTGTCTTGTCTTCTCATTAAACATTTTCCTAACTACTTTTGCGGGTGAGGCACTCTGTATTCTGCATGCACATGCGTGTGGAGGTCTGAGTGCCAGCAGCCGGAGTCAGACCATGGGTCATAGGGCCCCATATCTGCAGTGCCAGTGACTGCAGAGACTGGAGGAGAGATGTCACATGTCAGCAGCTGGAGGGGACCAGGGCTCAGAGGGCCCAGTGTCTGCAGTGCCAGCGACGAGAGCGACTGAGGGTCTGCGAGTGAGTGTGCGAACACTAGCAAACATCAAGCTGGACTGGCCAGTGAGTAGGCACAGTGACCTGTGTGTGTGTGTCTAAGGGCAAGACCACAGGGCAACTGGCTACTGCAAGAACTGGAGAAAGAGAGGGAGGGGGTCAACTGGGAGAGGTGTGTGTGTGTGCGCATGCGTGTGTGCATGTGTGTGTGTCTTTAAGAGCAAGAATCAGGCAGTCAGCTACCAGGGAGACCAAAGGAGTTCAGGATGACTGCCAGAGACTGTGGAAACTGGAAGCTGACTGAGACCCACCTGTGTATGTCTATGGTGGGTGTGCATGTGCATGTGCATATGTGAGTCCCTAAGCATGAGGCTTCTGGAAAACCAGATATCCAGGACCAGCTAATGGATGGACTGTATGTACAAGGCCAGCTACTGCGGGGATCCACTGTGTGTGTATGTGCATACATGTGCATGCATATGTGCATTTGTGCGTGAGGGGGTCTGAACCAGCACCTGGTGTGGGGCTGCAGGTCCTGGGGGCTCGTGTCTCCAAGTGCCAGCAGCTGTAGAGATTGGGGATCCAGGGGCAGCTGCTGGGAGGACCAAGTGTCTGAGCCCAGCTGCTGGCAGGTTCTGCATAGTGCACATGTATGTGTGTGTCCTGCCATGGACCTGCCTCCTGATCAGCCAGAGGGGGGAAGAGGACGAGGCCGTCGGTGCTGCTCGTGTTTCTGTGAGTACTCAGACTGTCTGCCTGTACTGATCTGCGGCCAGCCATGTATATACATATAGATATGTTGTACACGTGGATGTGTGGGTGGGTGGGTGCCTACTGGGAATACATGCTCAGCCTTGCTGCTAGTTGGACCTAAGAACATGGAGCAGCAAGAGCCTCACCCCATCTGGTACTGGTTTCAGCCTCTCTTCAGTTTCCTCTCAGTATATATCAAGAAATCATGCACATCTCTACAGAGATGTAAATATCCTTTTTGTTTTGTCAATTTTTAATAGAGATATTTTATTTGTGGCTCTATTTTCTCTCTTCGGAGATGAAAATGTGACCTGTAGTAAGTCATTTTACTTGATTAATACATTTATGCTAGACACAAAAATGTTAACACACATGTATCTGTTTCATAAGAAACAGGTAAAATAGTGACTCTTCCCTATGTGAAGGCAGGAGAAACTAAGTAAAACATAGGGTCTTTGGAATGAAACTCTGTCCTACTCTTCCTCTTTTCTACAGATACCATCAGACAAACTTTCCTCCCCTTCCCATGGAGGAGCAAGGCAAACATACTGTTTTGTGGAACTCTTGCCAACAAAAAGGAGTTTTGAAAAAGTGCCATTTCTGAATTTCACAAGCAAGAAGTTTCACATTAATGTATTTTTTTTTATTCCTACATGACATGATGTATAAAATTTCCATTGCTCATAAAACTATCTAGAAAAGAAAGTTGCAAAAAATAGAGCTGAGATAGTTTACTTGGAAAGGAGCGAAGAGTAAAATAGAAAGCTAGAAGTTTATAGAGCTTTAACTAGAACAGTTTTGTAGAAAGAGGGAATAAGCACAGGAAGTGAAGTGATTTTCCCAAGACAATGCAAAGATTAGTGCTGGAGCCAAAAGGGAAATTCAGAAGTCATTTGAAGTGTCCAATAGTCTTTCTCACTGAACGTGTTGCTTTCTAATAATAAGCTACTGCTTCCCACTTTCAAAAAATGAAAATACTATCTGCATTTGACTGATATGACCACAGTCCATTCCTTTGTGATGAAAAATTACACCAATGAATGGAAGAACGAATAGAGCACTAAGTCAAGTGTCACTGAGTGAGCAGACCACATAAAACACTGATTATACTGATTTAGGTATATATAAAAACTATCAGCACAACACAAATGCCCAGCCACTCCTTTAGGATGCTGTGTAACTAAAACTGTCAATTCCCCTTTTTTGAGTGCTTTGGTCTCGCACATCCTGCCTAGACCTGATAACTCTCACTTAATGCTGCAACATACAGTTACTCCTCTACTTCCTTTCCCTTTGCATCTTAATATTGATGAAAAATGAACAATATTGATTAATATTGTTCTTTTTACAAGAGCTGACTATGATTCACTGCATATAAAACATCAGAAAGGTGAAGTCAAGATTTCTTTATTTGATACCTGTTAATCTTTGCAGCTAGAAATCTAAAGGAAAAGCAAAAAATAAAAATACAAGACAGTTTATGTATCAAAAGTAAGGTGTAGAAAGATTTTTTACTAATTCTCACAAAACCAGTGACTTCAGAAAAGGACTACTTCCCTTCCTATTCCTTTCACACACATTCCTTTTGCAACTGCTATTTTGTAAGTGCAGTCTGAAGTGGTAAGTCTAATTTGTCTCAATGGTTTGTGATAAAAATTTTGGGAGGTCTTTTACACACAGTGAAAAACAGCGTAAGCTAAGGACATGTTAAATATTTAAGCCAGAGTTGTATGTGAGTGCAGCTGCATACTTAAATAACTCTGGCTATATGTTATCTGAATTTTGTATCTGACTTGCATTCTGAGTATGTAAACTTTGAGAAACCTCCAATCATACAAATATTCAATGGCAGACAAAGTGGCATGACTAACAACAATCTGTTTAGACTCTTTATTAAGGCATCTGGTAGACACAGGGATTCATCAGACTAGACATAAACATACAGTTTGAATCACTAGTCACTACTGTAGTGACAATATACTATCACTAGTGTAATAAAAGTAACAAAACTGCATAGCATTGCAATTGTTGACTACATAACAATATAGGTGTATTTGAAATTTAACACGCTATCGTTATTTTATTAACATTATTTAAATTAATTTCTAAAAATAATTGGTATCTATCTTGACTTAGTTATAATCTAAGGGCCAGATTCTCACCGCCCCTTAATGCGTGTAAAAGTAGCAGAAAAGATGACACTGAATGTTCCTTAGAACATCCACAAAGGTAAAGAGTTATGTGAAGTCAAAAACAGAAGTAACATTCTCCATATAATGTAAAATATATGAACTAAGTCATATGTTTCTCTCTCCTTCTCCATTTTTTTCAATCAGTATATTACATGATGGTGAATGATGCAAGGAGACCTCTAAGTCCAAGCCATACTCTGTGAGCACCCTTACAGGATTTTGGTTCATTTAGCCAAAATCACTGTAGCTGCTCACTGCTATTGTATCCCTTCTGTCCCACCCTTAAAATACACAACAGTCCAATTTTGTTTTAAAACTCCTATCTGAAGTTTGCAATAACTCAGCGAGAAATGATCATAGATGAACTGAAAGGAAAAGGCCAATAAGTGCATTTTTGTTAGTGTTTTTATCCAAGTCAGAATAAATAAAGAACTATTGCAAATGAAAAACCTGCACTTCTGTTTAAACTCCAATTTAATGATCCACAGTTAAAGATTCCTGCTTCTTAAAATAGCAAGGTAGCTAAAACCAACATGAAAATAGAAATTAAATATGTGAAATCACTGAAGTCTGGATAAATGGGTAACGTGATTAAAAAGATATGAATCCTCTGAGGTAAATCATAAAACAGAAATATCTAAAACTCCTGACTGCTGGAAGTATTCACAAATGAAGGGATTAACCAGGGAAAGGGGAAGTCAGAACTAAATTGAAATCTGTGCCCATCAGGATGGGCAGTGAGCTAAATTAGAGCTAAAATGATCCTGTGCTCACTGGAAAAAAAGATTGTCATGAACTTCACAAAGCTTTGAATCAGGCTTTTGTACTGGAAATTCAGATCTAAGATACTCTGTAAAATATAGAGATTCCAGTGGATCCCTCTGAGTATTATGTCCTTCAAGAAGGAAGTAAAAAATTTCTAGGGTGAGAGGCAACATTCAAGCGATGTACATAAAGTGCCTTGGGTTTCCTGTGCTGTAATGTAGGAGACAGTATCATGTTAGGTCACATGAAAGGGATGCTTGCATGCATTGGAGCTCATGGGTGGTGTAAGCTGTACAATACTAGGCAGCAGGAAGAGCGTGCATTTTACGAAGGTTTCTTTACACTGGGGTCCTACTAAGAAATATATCCTTACAGTCAAAGTGTTGTTAAGATCCAGGACCTCTCTTACAATACGTAATCCAACATGCATGGGACAGTCACGGCGAATTACAATACGCGCTGTCTAGCTGCTACTGGCACGTGGCAGCAGAGACGTCAAAAAGGCTGCAGAATTTCATTATAAACACAAGAAAWATGGCCTTGACTGTTGGAGAACCTGAAGCAGCAATTGACTGTGTAAGCTGTGCTGTATCTGCAATCAGCCGTACGGCCAATTCCATCCATTATCAGCCACATTTCCAAGAACTCCTTAGGTATTTGTCACATGCCCCTATGGCTTCTTTATTTTAAATTTCTCATCATGTCTCTGACTAGACTGCACTTTCATGGACAGTAGGAGCTTCTAACACACAGCAAGCAGCTCCTGAAAGCAGGAATTCCCACTCCGGGAGGACGAAGTGGGGCCACCAACTGCTTTGCCCGCTCCCCGCCGCCTGTGGCCCCTTGCAGCTCCTCTGGCCTCCCCACAAGCACCACGCCAGGGCCTCAGAGGTGCGAGGCGCTGCAGCTAGAAAGCTGCTTCTCACAGCAATGGTTTGTTTTCTGCTTTACTGATACTTGAGGTAAAGCCGAGTCGCAGCAGTAACAAAGGTAAGCTTGGTATTTAAGTGGGAACGAAGAGATGGCTGCTGAAGAAAGAGGCGGCCCTGAAGAGATGGCTGCTGAGGGAAGAGGCGGCCCTGGCAGGCCGTGAGGCCTGCAACCCCCCCCCTCCCCCCCGCCCGCAGGTGCAGTGATGGCGCCGCGCTCCAGAAGGTTCTCAGGCTCTTAAAGGGCCAGGCGCCCCTGCCCTTACCCCGGTGGCAGCGGTTGCCACTAGCCCGCACTGTGAGCAGTCCCAGTCCCTTTCCGCACGCACCTCACCCCATATATTGTTTTGCCCTGATGCAGATGTCCCCAGTGCTGCCGCAGGTCGTTACTGCCTCTCAGCAGAGCAGACTGCCCGTCTGTAAGGTGTGAACGAGTTGCGTGTGCCCTCAGGCACCAAGTGCGGGTGCAGGCGCGCAGCGAGCTCAGTCAGATGGACCATAGGTGGACCCTTAAGTAAGCCAGTGACACCATTTTTCCACTGCTGTGATGAAAAACCCAGCTGAAAAATGAGTTTTGCAGTGTTGGCTATTCCTTTAAGGGAGGCTACAGGCCACACGCCCTGGAGGCCACACTTAGGTGGTCAGGGGAGAGGTGGGGGGAAGAAGCCCAAACACTACAGAGCTATTTCGAGATATTTTCAAGGCAGGAAGACTTTCAGAAAGAATAAAAGTAAAGGTATGGGAGGATTTATAGAGTCTTTTAGGCTGAAAAGTCTGTAAAAATCTGTAAAATTTGCCAATAGAAAAATTTGAGCAGGAAGACAAGACGGCCTCTGAGGACTGCTAAGCAGACAGGAGCTGTGAGGAGGGAAAAGCTGTACCTGAGGCTAAAAGGATATTTTAGGATTTTTACATATAAGACATGACGAATACAGTCTCTAACTGGAAGCAGTGTGGTTAATAATAAATGCTTGTGTTGATTGTGGGGTCCCAAAAATGTCCTTGAAAAATTCCTAGCAGCCTTTTCCATTTTTTTTCTGTTGGGAACGAGGACTGTGCACAGCAGGATTTCTAACAGCAGCTTACTCCAAGGAAGATGAAGGACTGGTTTTGGATACCAGTGTCTCACAGAGGAATTTTTTTTTCTTGTTTGTCTAGGTGGCTAAAATCACATGCGTAACCAGACCTACTCACAGTAGTCAGGCACCTCTTAGCAGAAGACTTTAGAAGAAGGAGACGCTAAGACAGGGTGACCTCCTGTTATTGGTAAAGTAAGTTAATTGGCAAGTGCTTACATGTCTCCCTTGTTTTGCAGGTAATTTTTTTTCATGTAAAGTTGTCGGCAGCACATAACCCGAGGAGACATTCTCTATGTCTTTTCAGACTGATTTAGATACGCTGTTGCCTGAATTTTGCCTGTTTCTTAAAGACGTTTCAGTGGGAATATATATGGCTTGGAAAGCTCATTGTTTGTTCTATCAAGAAACCAATCTGTGGACTTAAAGTAACCCATCAACTCTTTCAGCTCTCTAAGTCCTTGAAAGCAAAAAATAACTACTTTGTCTTCTGTTTGATTTTGCTCCTGGTGGGATGCTCTGGGGTTCTGTATACTCATCTTCAAGATAACTGATGTCTTTGTTGAAATCTGACTTTCTGCAAGCAGCTTGGTAGATTTGTCTCAAGACTTTAAACATCTGGGAAGCCTGCCCATGTGCAGGTGAATTTAAGCATTCGGTTGGCTGTCCACTACTGTTAGCTAGGAAAAAGGCTTGACAACTCCTTGGCCTGCTCCCACGGGTTCCCATCTTTCCTTTGTGAGCTTAAGTAAAGCAGCCAATGAAGTCCTGATGAACATAGTTTCCTGCAGAATCTTGCACAGAGATTTTTAAATGAATACACTTCTTTTTCTGTTGCTATCTTTGGACTGGTGTTTGATTTCATTTCAAAAATGCTTATCTGATGGACAGCATTCCTTTTTTTACAATAAATGATAAAGATGTTGCTAACAGAATTTGTATTTAGACAGAAAGCATATGATTATATGTTGAAGATTCTCCTTTCCATCAGCTGAGAATCCCCACAAGAGCGTAGTTCCTTACATGTCAGAATCTTTTTCATTCTAATTAAAACCAGTAATTTTATCAGATAATCTTTTTTAATAATTGGAAAAAGCACTTCTTTATTTCTTTAGTGCACACATTTGGATATCTTGGAAGTAGTGATAACTACTGCTGTTATTCCTTAAGTACCCACAAAACATAAGAATTTTAAAGAAAACAAATCCCACAGGGATTTAAGCATTTTGTGTAGTTTCACTCATTTCCTTCTTCCCAGTTTCTAATACTTCTAGTCTATTTTAATTCTAATATTTCTAATTTCTAACATTCTAGTTAGCTGGAATGCCATTGCTGTTGTATTTCTCAATAGCTTTGAGTTGAAAAAGCAATAGTTAAGGATGAAGCATAGTTCCAGTGGGAGTTCTAGAAAGGCTTTGAAGTGCCCTTTTGGATGCAGTGAACTCTTCTTTTATGAACTGTTTGAGCGTCAGGATTTGTTTGCCACTGAAATGATTTCAGTGGAAAATTTGACCGGTCCTGCCAGGTTTATTTAAATAAAAAAATTTGACTGGCCCTGCCAGATTTATTTAGATAAAAATACAGGAAACWCTTCTTACTGTCTACAGAATTGTGGTTTTTAAAGTAAAATATAAGCTTTGCAATGTTTTCAATGCAATTAAAGTGGACAAAAAAAGCATCATCAGTGTTCTAGTTAACATAACTACACAAGCTACCTATAGCAGTAGAAATGAAGTACATTTAAAATGTTTCTTGGCTTTTACAGCTGTGGAACTCACATGCAATAGATGTTCTCTCCTAAAGTCTTTTTTTTTTTTTTTTTTTTTCCCCAATTTCACTGTTTGATTGGGAAGTATTTTAAAGAAATCTAGGGAAAAAAAAAAGGTTTATATTGTGAATTAGGAGATTCCATACAGAACTTCAAATATAACTATTTCTGTGTAAAGACACTAAACTTATTTTTAAAATGAGAGTATAACTAAGGAATACCCATTAATCTAAAATATGCATTTAATGTGCAATACAATTTATTTAAAAAATATAAAAGCCTCTGCTTTTAGTCCATATGAGTCAGTCTAAAAGGAGATTGTCAAGTGCTGTATTTAATGCCACAGTCTCTCCCACTGCCGGACAAACATTACAACTGAAGCTGGCTGCCTAGGTGAGCCTAAAGCACATTGCTTACAGTATGAGGATGGCTCCAGCTTATAGGATCTCTGCCTGAGGTTTAATTGCTGTCTCTTTCCTGCCACATGATCTGGTGCAGTGGTGCCTCACTTTTTTGCATGCCCCCAATACATGTGATTTTCATAGCGAATGAGAAGAAAGCTGAATTCTACTGAATAAGTTACACAGTTTTAAACTCCTATTGAGACATTTAAATTTGCTAAAGTATTTAGAGTTTGCATTTCTCTATAAAATGTTGTGAATTTTGCCTGTATTTGCAAAATACACTTGTAAACACACGACACCTGAGTATCTATAAATAGGCTTTATTTGTAGAAAATATTTTTGTAACAGAACATGTATTTGTTTATTATTAAAATGCAACATCTTTAAGGGCCTAATAAATACTTATTATGTAGCCATATACTCCACGATGCATATTGCAGCTAGAATCTCTAGCAGATCCATTTACCTGAAACCTGTGTTTCTCGTTCTCCAAACTACTGGCATATATGATTTTAATGAGTGTCTGAATGTGCATAGCTGGTAGGGTGGCAGAATTCAGCCATGACAAAAATCAAAGTAGTAATAGGTGTGTGGACAAGAAAAGCAAGGGCAGAGAAAATTCTTACAGCAGTCTTTTATATGTCTCCAGTGAAAATAACTGCTAAAAATGTTCAGATTGGTGGCAGGCTATAGGAATCCAGGCAGGGGGTACAAAATATTTTTGCCATGTGGAAGGAAAACCTTTCCAAAGTAACTTCTGCTTACATGTGGCAGTAAAACAATCCTCTACAGTAATATATGTATTTTTAAAAAAAATCTTTAAACATGTTATGCAACAGAGGAAAACATAATTTTTCTCTCCTCCCACTCCTTTCTAATGTGTAAGAAATGGCTGTGTTTGAGTGCTATTGAAGTGCACACAGTCATTTGGAACCTCAGAAAAGCTTGCAAGCTTTCATGCCTTTTTACTTATTAAATGAAAACTTCTACCAAGAAGCCAATTCATTATATAACATCTGAGCAAGTAAGTTCATGGATGAATGCCGGGGTTATACAGCCACATAGACCAACCAGAAGAAAAGTAGCTGCTAGTAAGAGATAGACTCTTAAGTCCATTACAGTGTGTGATGTCAGTGAAGATCTTTCTTCTCCTGTATGTGGTACCCATTATTCAAGTATCATATTGTTTGAAAATAGAATCTTGCCATTTAACCTTTCCTGCATTATTTCTATTCTACAAATGAAGAAATTATATTGTAGTTTATTTGAGACTGAACTAATACAAAGTGCATTTCTTTTCCTCACAGATCTACAGTTAATCTGCTATATCACATTCACCTTCTCTGTATGTCACTTATCTTCCTTTTATGTGCCTCTCTTTCTTTGAAATAGGTTTTAAATCCCTGACCTGCTCCTCCTCTGCACACATATATAAAACAAAGGCAATGTATCTTTTAATTCAGGTTTTATGTACACATAGATCTACAATGACATTCAACAGTCAGCAAAGGTCTCTTAATATCTGAACTCTGAAATCTTACATTTGACAACATTTGAACAAACCCCTAGTAGAGAAAAGGGGCACATGAGAGTTTTATGAAAAAATTCACTGCAGGTGTCATCTCGCCAATGTTGAGTACAGGGGAAGGATTACTTCCCTTGAACTGCTAGAAAAGCTGTTCCTAATGCAGCCCAGGAAACTGTTGGCCTTCTTTGCCATAAGAATACCGTTGCTGGTCCATGTTCAACTTGCTGCCAACCAGGAGCCCTCAGGTCCTTCTCTGCAAAACAGTCGGCATGATCAGCATGATTGGTGCCTGGGTTTTTTCTCCCTGGGTGCAGGACTTGGCATTTCCCTTTGTTGAAGTTCGCAAGGTTCTTCTCTGCCTATTTCTGCACCCTATTGAGGTCCCCCTGAAGGACAGCACAAGCATCTGGTGCATCATCCACTTCTCCCAGATTTTTATGTCTGTAAGCTTGATGAGGGTGCATTTGGTCCCATCATCCAGATCATTAATCACTCCTGCTATAAGGTTAGATCCATATTTTACAGTTTCAGAATACCAAGCTTACTTAATTTTTATGCATGTTTTATATAATATTTTGCATGTGAAAGCTAGAAATCCAACTGTCTAATTTCTTGCTGTATTGTTTCACAAGATACCAACCTTATGACAGGCTCGTATCAAAGTTTAGTCTGACTCTGTTGCTTAGGGAATATGCTAAATTAGGAAACTTGGCTGTGAAGGTAAGAAAAAATAGAATTTTCAACATTTTTAATAACATTATTCTTGCCATCTTGTTAAAATGTGGAGCAGGAAGAGAAACTGTACAGATTTCACATGTTATCATAAAATACTGTGCCACTACCAATCGGTTAGGGCTAGCAGTCCTGAGCAATGAAAATGCTGAGAACCCAGTATGTTTTCTCGTTCTTACGGCACTCTGATTTGGTCAGGATTTTGATGTTGTTCTGCCTGCCCTCATCCGTAAAGGGAGTATATACAGAAAGGAATTCAAAATCTAGCTTGTATTCTGATTAAAACCTATTTTTAGAAGAAGATAAGTAAAACAGAGAGAATTACATCTGCTGGGTGAAATAGAATAAAAGTACATCTTCCTCTTGCCAACTGTGTCTTTGCAAGTCTTTCTTTCAGTCTTGGTCTTATCTCAGCATCTTTCAGGGCTCCCTGGGTTGCAGCAAATTATAGATGATCCTGTCTGATCCCTGGGAAAAAAATCTTTCTTTTCATCATCTTTCAGGCACGATTGCTTTTATGCATCTTGCCCCTGCTCTGTCATTCCTCTTTGCTGTACATGATGGTCTTTGCCCCAGCCTGTATTTCAAAAGCCTCTTTACGCAGAGTATGTTCAGTTTTTTGTTGGGGAAGGATCTATCCCGTTTGCTTCAACAGGTTCCATTTCCCAAGACAAAGTAAACAGCTGCATTTTTCTGAGCTACGTGGTTGCCCCTTTTAAAGGAATACACATATAGCATACATCAAACTGCTAGTAGCCAAATAAGAAGATAACTTCTTTCACAGCCCTACTATGCCATTCGCTGTGTCTGTCTGTAGATGTGCTTAGATAAATATTATACTGCATATCCTACCTGATAGCTCGTGTTGAAGTTCTTCCAACTTCACATTTCAGCAGCCAACTTGTTGCTGAATATAGATTTGTGTGCCAGTCACTGAAGTATTTACATGTGTAAATAAGTATATAAAAAGTTTTTTAAAAGCTTCTTTTCCACTCTACCTCAGTTTTACTACTGAAACTAGACTATATAACACCTACCCAAATGATCTCAATATGTAATATTTGCCTTCATCTGTGGGAGACATTATCAAATATAGCCTGGAAGGAAAGAAGGTAGGATTTAGAGGCACAGCAAGTTATTGTAAGAGAAAGAGACAGGTAATGGAATGGTAGAGTTGGAGTGTGAGAGTCTTAAAAGAGAAGTGAGGAAAAAGTACCAGACCTATGTGATAATGTGTATTTGGGCCATTGATACTGCATGTATTAATTACAGTTCCAACCATAAAACTACCTTCATTTGCTCATGAACACTATTTACTCTGGCCACACTCTGTGGTGTAATTGTATAAAAATGGGAAATACCCAGTTTTCAAATTGTAACAAATGGATCTGGGATGACAATTACCTTCATGTTCTATGATTTTTTTCCAATTCTACTAAGATAGTGCTTCCTCTAATATTGTTACTTTTTTAGTTTCATCATTCAGACTGTGCTGTTTATGCTGTCTTTAGGGGTAAATTAGGAATGAGATTTTCTCTTTTTAAAATAAGCTGCAGTAAGCAAGAACCCTTCACACTTGTCCTTCACTTCCACACCTATCCCCACATAAGTATATAGTCATCTTAATGACAAAAGAATGGAAATAACAGGAAAAGATTAGTCAAAAGGTCTCTCTCTGAGTATACTAATAGGTTTCTAGACCTTGTCCAGAGAAATGACCGTAAAGAATGAAAGAAAGATTCTGCAGAACACTGCAGAAAATAAGTAAGATTGCTTCTTGTTTCTGTACTGCATCTCCCTTGTGTCTATCCTTTTCTCTCTTCCCCCACAAAATCACCCTATTTCATCTCTATCTTCAAAATTTTTATTATGTGAATGAAAAATGTTATACCTCAGTATTTGATTTCTGTTTCTCTTGAATAAGAAATGAGAATATTATTTTAAAGGGATAAAGGGACTTCATATATAATCAGTTCATCACAGTCAGCTAATCCTTCTGGGTAAATTACTGTTGCAGCCTTCCTTCAGTACAGAGGAGTAGGAAGTTCCTGGCAATTGAAAGTTGTATGTGTGTTTGATCTTGATGAGCTTGAAGGAAGATCTAGACCTTAATAAGAAAGAGGGAAAAAAAATACCAAGGCCTACAATGTGGAGGAGAAAGTGAGACTAGCAGTTTCTATTTAGAAGTGAATGTTGTGTGCTCCTAAGTGAAATTGGTATACTGACAGGCCATTTCCCCTGGTTGGAGGATAGAGGGAAAAGTCATCAGGATTTAGATGTGTGGGGAAGGCAGAGCAAAAGAATGTGAGAGCAGAAATGTGATAAGAAGGGAAGTTGATGACTGTGTCTTGTCTTCTTCATCCTCAGTCTTGTGTGATGGTTTTGTATGGTTGGAGCTTTTTTTTCATAAAGGACTGCGTAGCATAAATTCAAACTGACTATGTACAAGTTGTTACTTGTATGGCCAAAGAGGAGTTTGACTATGTGTATGAATAACTACTTAGTAGAAGGCAAGGAAAGTTTTAACATTGATATTAGAATAACATCTCCATAACACCAGTTCTAATGTTACACATATTTTAAGTTGGATTCTTTATGCCTATCTATTTTAGTTTTCTACATATTACTTGACAGATTAATTTGAGCAATTAGTTCTCTAACAAGTCTATTTGGAAAAGAACAGGCCCTGCTTCATGTGCTTCTTTTCTTTCCAGTGGCTAACACTGACTACTCTCACAATAACTCTTCACTTCATGTAAAAGTAGAGATTAAATTCCTATTCATAATCTTGCTTTATATGATCTGGAAGTTTAGATGCATGGAGTTACAAATCAATTTTGTATGTTAGATATTATAATACATGCTCTAAATACTACTTTAAATGATGATTAGGTGGTTGAAGGTGCAATCTTCGAACAGTGCAATCTTTCAACAATTTTGAAAAAAAAATTTCAATCTTATGAATCTATTTCCTTGTCAATGTATAAGCCATGCTTTATAAACAGATAGGTTTCTGGAGTTGTGTCTTCCTCATGGGTCATTCTGTTTCTTGGATCTGGCAAGTATCTGCACTGAGGGTTTTTTTAAAATCCCTTTTTATTAATTATTTAATTATTTAATTATCAATTAAGAATTCGGATAGTAAAGCATTGAAAACAACCTGTACTAAGCCCTGAATTAAATCAATTTTCGGAAAGTTTCCTAAAGAAAGTTCCTATCACCCTGCTACTGTCTCTGTTATTTTATGCACAAGACCTTTACTTGCAAATAAACAGCAAAGCTGAATATAACAGTGAGATAAGGTGAAATATTTTGGTATATGGATTAATTCTGGAGTGACTGAATTTATATAAATTCTTTATATAAAGTGGATCTTCAAGTAACAAATAACAATTATTTTTATTAAATAGTCTTCTTAATTCTGCAAAATGGAGACTAATAACAAATTGTTGCTTGAATAGTTTTTATTTTTATCAGTCCAACTACAAGTAAAATTCCGAAACTGTATATCCAAACAGAAAATATCGTAGAATCAAGAATGCTGAACATTTTAGCTGATTACAACCTTTTTATTTATTTATATAGCATTAATATAAAATTACATTTGGGAATTGCTAGAAGACTATCAGGCTCTAACTGTATGTTTTTGGTTTGAGTTGTCTTTGGCTTGAACCTTATATGATGTTGTTGCTGATTTTAAAGAGCTGCAGGAACGAAATAATTCTCTAACATGAGGCTATGTAGGTCTTTATTTTCGGAGTATGTACCTTTTAAAAACACATAAAGAAGCTCAATTGATTCTGTATAAACCAATGGTAGTTTTAGAAAATATTTTATTTTTTTAGTTATGCTTTTTATAGAATTTTACATGGTACATAGACTTTGGAGAGGACAATGAAATGAAAAATTACCATCTCCATAGATTCTCATCAAATTACGTTAAAAGAGGACGCACTAGGACTTTAAAGTGAATTTTAGCTTCAGATTAAACCAAAGGGTTTTAGTTTCCCTTCAGAGAGCTCTAAGCACTCTAAGATATACTGCGCTGTATAAGAGAAAAATAGTGTCCTGCTTATGAATAAGGAATAGATAAAGCAGTATATCTAGAAGAGAATGACCAGTTGAGTCAAACAGTATTCTAGTTCTCCCATCTTTCTCAAATTTCGTTCCAACTTCATGTGAGCTGTAAAAATGCTGAATGATCATCCTGATTCATTGTGGGATTTCTGCTTATATGATCACTTCTAATCATTACTTAAACCTTTGTTACTTTAGAAATGAGAGATCCTGTTCAGCTGGACTTTGCTAAAGATGAAAGATTGGTTCTAACTTCTTAGTGCATCTTCTGTATGGATTTCCTCTGAGTTCAGGGCTTTCATTTATTCTTCAATTCATTCACAGAAGAGCCCTTATTTTAAAAAAATTCAGTCTTATTTAAGACAATGCTATCTTGTAAAATATTAATAATTGTAATTTCTTTCTAGGAAAATAATCTTTCTCATATATGTGAATAGGGGAGTTTTAATTCTTGCGTACTTCTTATTTCTCTCCATTTTAATGCACAGAACTTTTTCGTCTATTTAGCACACTCATGCATCTGTCCYGTGTCTGTGTGCTCTATGGCTTTTCATTCCGTGCTTCCCTTTTGTACTAGATCAGCTTTCATCCATTCTCTTTTTCACCTATGCTCACAAACATACATACACACACTTTTCTTTTTACCCAGCTGAGAGCCATGTGCTGCGCAGCTGTCTCAGAGGGACTGCATCCTGAGACCGTGATGTACAGACAGGTGTGTTAATAGTAACCAATGTATTTATCTAATAAAGAGGAGACATTTTAACCATAAGGGCAGTACACAATATAGGCATATAATAAGTTCATTTGACTGTCTTCAGTTTGTACAAGCACATACTATTGTGCTGAACTTCCACTGTAAATTCAAAATGGTATTTATGATGTTAAGCTGCTTTTGCATTTGTTTGTCTGTATCTTCAGGCTGATACAAACTTCTGACCTGATGGCTGTCTAGATCTTACCAGAATCAGAGAAAAGTTGTCCTGTGTATTTTGAGCTAGGAATAGTGGATAACTTTTTACCTTAAACAGTTTAAAAAATGTTGGGAGTTCAGAAATCCAGTTAAGGCATGAACTCATTCCTGTTTGCCCTCAAATTCAAGAAAGAAGCATCCCGTGGTTTGCCTTTTACAAAAGAATTGTAGATTGAGAACAGCTCTGACAGCAAAAAGGCAACAGTATTTTTAGCACCTCTGCCACTATTAATCCTTGTTAATTAAACTGTGTTAATGTTACTAGTAACAGATTTTTCTATATACCATTCTACAGATAATCAATAACAAAGTAGAGTTAAGACGCAAACTCCTTATTCATAGACAGAGAGAATTAGTTCCAGAGACTAGGTTATGACCTGATCTGTTAACTTTCTATTTAAACCTAGTTCTGTTTAAACCTGGAAGACATTTTCTAGAGAAATTTGTTCTTTGCCTTCCACTGGAAAATTTGTCATTTTAAATTTACTATTTTTTTCAGCTGAAAAAAATAGTATTTACTATTTTTATCCATTTGCTGAAACTAAACCACTCTGCTTCCATTACACCTCGAAAATGGAGTAAAACTTTTGTTTTTATCTTTACCTTAATTTATTTGAAGTGGGGAACAGTACAATCTGAAATCATTTGAATTGTTTCAGCTTTGCAGAAAACACACATATATTCTTCTACAATAAGCTCCTGATCAAGTGAATGTGATTCTATTTAATATGTAATTACATAGCTGCTCATGATACTTGAGTTAATTACAGAAAATATATCAATTAATAAATTGATAAAAATGGCAAATAGTAAAAATATTTCAGAAGTAGAATAAGAAGCAAAAAATGACAATTACTTGAGACAGATTATTTGTGCAGCCTTAGGCTACATGTTGAGTAACAAATCTTTTTTCCCAGAGCTGTTGACAAAGCACTGCACTGACAGTCAAGGGAAGAATGAGACAGGACTAGACTGGGTTTTTGTTCTGGGCAGAAAAGCAGAGACTTTCCAAAGTACAAAAAAAAAAAAAAAATCACTGGATAGAGGAAGGAGTACAAAGCAGGAAGTGTGCTTTCCAAATATCTTTGTGGGATCAGATTTTTTAAAAACATGTAAAATAGAGCAAAATCCTCTGTTAGTGCATGTTGCCATAATTGGTGTAAATTAGACTATTGGTGCTATTGAGCTGAAGATTTAGCCCATATTGGCAGTCTCAGTGACAGAATGTATTCTAGATATTTGCTTGACAGAATTTGTACAATTTAGAGTTGGCTTGCTTGATTAATTCTTTGTACTTGTGCCTGCCCCTTCCACCTACCATGCTGAGGGCTATGTCATTTAGCATGACTCCATTATATTCAATTGAGCAGTGGCTGCAGGAGGCCAGACGGCATATGTCCTAGGGCCATACAAGTGCTATTTAGCTGGATATACTCTGCAAAGCCAGAGGCACTCAAGAGACTACAAAAAGAGTCACATTAGTGACATAATACTGAGTGCCTGTACCATATTATGTAAATGCTCGTTGTGATGAAGTGTATGGTATTTCTTCTTTGCTGGTTGTACTATTGTATGTGTAGTAGGCTGCTACTGTTCGCAATAAATAATTTACAACTAATATTGTTGACAGACTTCTTGATGAAATTTAAAAAAAATGTTTGGCTGTTGCCATTCTTTTACAGAGCTTTTTACTTCTAAATTTAAGAGAACTCTCCTAACATTCTGTATGCCACTAGAAATGAGAACGGAAGGAGTTGTTTAAGGTATACAGAATTAAGGGATGGGCACGTGTCCAGGGAATCTCAGAGGGAAATATGGGCTGCGTGCCATACACTGAACTTGCTACATATCCACACATCTGATCTAGCATGCACACGCTATGCAGATGGTTAGCAATTGCACAGATCAACTCCACAAAACATGTCCAGATCCCACTTATCCTAGGCGCATGGAAATCCTGGTCATATGGCCAGACTGTGATTTCTCTCTTCTTTCTCTGATCCTGAAATTCTATGTAAGGAGGGGGGAGGAGAGGAAAAAAGACAGGTCAAGGAAGGAAGACATACCAGACTCATGGTAGCGTTAAACGTGTTGCAAATGGTTAGGTTACCATATCATAACGAGCTTCAGGACCTCAGCTGAGCTATTATCTGCTGTGTGTGTATTTTTAGATTGCTGTTGTGCTGTAAAAGATATTCACTTCACTTAAACTATGCCATAATAATTTACTGTGAATATTGAAATAAAATGCTAATTAGATGCAGTTGGAAGAGAGCACATGGCAAATTACTGTAATACCACTGATGGCTGGTAACTCATTTACCAATGGTAGCTTGATCAATTTTGATCAAATGCTTTTTTTTTGCCTAGTCTACCAGTTCCTTGATAATGGCCCTTCTCTAACTACAACCTGCACCAATTTTAAGTTCAAATAATTTAACTTGGTAGGTTAGAATGATTTTCTGAACTAAGTTAAGTTCATTTTATGCAATACTTCCACACATAATTAAAAGCAGAATAATTCTCAAATATTTAAGCCCTTCATTAAATTGAAGGAACCTCTTTTTCTTCACAAGACCCTGGCAAATTTTACAAATTTTACATTTTTTTAAAAACAAAAATATAGTTTGTCTTTCCAAATTACTTCTGCCTAAACAATCTACTTGCTTCTGTTTTAAAGTACTAACCTAATTTTAGGTGCTCTGACTACTCTTCTGCTCATAATTTGTTAATATTCTGCATGGCAAATCTTGATCAGAGCAGGACTTTGGGGTGTGTGAAGATGAAGATTTTATAGTGCATTTAAAAATCCAGCTTTTCTCAGGATTCCAGCAACTGATTTAGTCTCACAGATAACTATGACAGAGTCTTATTTTACTCTTTTTGACAATACTGTTTTGCTCCTTCTTGAGAGTTAATTGTCTTAATTATTTACACACTTCAGAATCTCTGGGTTTCAGTTAGGTACCCAACTTTGACTGAATTCCAAAATTCTTAGGCCCTAATTGTTTAAGTGATTATCTATATGATTAACTTTAGCCTGACATTCAGTAAAGAGAGTCACTTTTTTTTATTTGCTAAAAGTTTTGCTGTGCTATATATTGAAATATAATCAGAGTAATTCTGATAGTGCTGTCAGTGTCTGATCAATTTTCATTCATATTTTTCAGACAATATAAAAATAGCATTCAAGGAACAGAAACCATCAGCCTTATCATCTGCCACTGCAAATTTACCATTTATTTCGTGGTAATTACGATTACCAGTTATTTCATTAGAAATAGTTATTCTAAAGAATACTCTATTTTATAATCAGGATTTTTGCTCCTTTTTTTGAATTAGGGCTTTGAGTAAAGGTCACCTGCAATATGTTAGTAGACTCTCTTTAGTCTTTTTCTGTCATAGTTTGAAAAATAAGTGTTAAAATGAGAGAAAAGCAACTATTCTTCTAGGAATATGGAACTTCTGTTTACAAGAAAGAGTAACACTATTCTTGGGCATCTTTCTCCCATGATACTACATTGCCAACTGAAAGAATTATATGAATTCAGGAATTCATGGATGAATATTTAGGGAGTCAGAATTTATCTCCATTGTGGTCTACCTCTATTTAATTCTAAGGGTAAACATAAGAGTTCCTTGGTACAATCAGTACTCATGTTTGGATTTAAATGCACTCTTGTGTGTTGTGTAGAACTGGCTAAAAGAAATTTCTTTTCAATTTTTGAAGAAAAACAGTTCTTCCCTTTTCAGGTTCTTGTTTTTGCAAGATACTAAGTGAAGAATGAATGACCCTATCACAGTGAAGATAGCTTCAAAGAGGGAGTTTAAGCAGTAGAATTAATACCTTATGCAAATATGATACCCTCTATTGTGTTTCTGTTTTTTTCAAATGCAGCAGTTTCAGCCACATAAATTGATTAAATATATCTTTCACTTATGCATAAATCCTTCCATGTTTGGATTGCACACTTATTTTGGAAACTTCATCCTTACCCCAAGAACACAATACTTGCTATTCCTCCAAAAATGATGTCTGTTTGCTTCACTTCTGTTTTCTTACTTTCTTTGAGCTTCTCTTTCACTTGCCATGCTGAAAATTTTTGTTTCCTTTAAAATTTATATATTTTATCCCCACTTCATTTCAGACAATATGTATTGCATACATTACAGGTCAATGTTGCCTATGAATCTTGACTAAGAAAATTACTTATCACTGCATTTAATAGTGTCCTGGTTTATAAATTGTGTAAGGAATATATTCTTGCACTAATTAGATTTTTGTTAAGTTGTCCTTTGGTGCATTCTGAGTACAAACATGAGTTCTGATGTAGGCTTTATAGTGTGTACGTATATAAAAATTGGTCAAATTAGAGTAGAACTGTGTCTTCTTTTTTCTGGCTACATTCTGTGTCCACTTAATTTGGTGTTGTACAGACACACTGCTTTTTCTATATCCTGTGCATTACTACTAGCTCGTAATCCACTGAGTGCATTATAGTTACAAATGGTTGTACATCCTTTTGAAACTTAACACAAAGACTTTGGAACTGAAAATTAAACCTTAACTTTGAAAATGTCCTTGTACTTTAATTTTAAATATGTGATTAGAATCACGGAAGGATTTAGGTTGGAAGGGATCTCTAGAGGTTATCTGGTCCCAACTCCCTACTCAAAGCTGGCCTAACTTTAGAGTTAGAGCAGGTTGCTCGGGGCTTGCACAGTCAAGTTTTGAATATCTCCAAAGCTGGAAATCCCACAGTTTTTTGGGGAAATCTGTTCCAGTGCTTATTGCTCCCATGATGAAGAATTTTTTCTTTATCCCCCACGGGAACTTCCCTTGTTGCAGCTCCTGACCATTGCCTCTCATCTTCTTTTTGCACCTCTGTGAAAAGTTTGGTTCTGTCTTCTATATAACTCATAAAATTGTCGAAGACAGCAGTTGGATTCCCCGTTAGCCTTTTCTCCTTCAGATTTAACACCTCTCTAAACCTCTTCCTTAGGCTGAGCAAACCTCTTAACCTCTCCCTATATGTCATGTGCTTCATCTCCATAACTTGGTTGTCCTCTTCTAGACTTGCTCCAGTCTGTTAATGTGTTCCTTGCATTGAGGATCCCAAAACTGCACTGCTCCAGATGCAGTCTCAAACATATCAATTAGAAGAGAATAATCCCTTGATCTGCTTACTGCTCACAGTCTATCTAGGACAGCCCAGTGTGTAGTTAATCCACTTTGCCTCAAGGGCATGCTGCTGACTCATGTTAAACTTGCTGTCCACCAAGACCCCAAATCCTTTCCTGCCAAACTGCTTTCTGGCCAGTTGGTCTTCAGTCTATCCTATGTAGGACTCTTATGTATCTTTGTTGTACTTCATGAGATTTCAGGTAGTACATTTCTCCAGTCTGTTGAAATCCCTCCTAAAAGGCAACCACAGTCTCTAGCACATCAACCACTCACCCCAGTGTAGTGCCTTAAATGAATCTGCTGAGGGTACATTCTGTCCTGTTATCATAGTTGTTAATGAAGATGCTTCCATTAAAGTGAATTTCTTACAAGCTTAGTTACATATTTATATTAATATCTAGGTAATAAATGAGAAATAGCCTGTAAAAGATGAATATACATTGTTGTTCATGCTTCTTTAATGTTGCATAACCAAAATATACAAGTAAAAATACAAATAATACTTGCCCTTCTTGTGTTCTCCCCCAAGATGCTACTAAAATACTGATATTCCTGATTTCTCAATGAAAGTCTTTAAATATGCATGGACAGTTATTCAAAACTCTGTTTTTACTGTCATTTTTTGAAGAGTGCAATACAAATTTTCACTCAGCATACTTGAGAAACAGCACTGGTATGCTGAACATAAATTTTGTGAGTGAAATATTAGGGATTATTTTGGACTTTTGCATATGTGTATAAACAACAAATGTAGGGTGCAAACTGTGGAAGAAGATAAAACGTAAGAGTACCTACTCACAAAAAAAATAAACATCCTTGAGAATTTGTGTTTGGTGAACTAAGTACTTGTTTAAGAAGAAGCCAATATGTGCAGATCATGCCCATTATATTAATATTAGGTAGCAGTAAGTTCTACACACTTGCTAAGAAAATGAAGTCATCTGTAAATGTCTGATGATGGGAAATCTTTGGATAGAGCTGATAGGAAAACTTCTTTTCAAAGTGATATTTAGCTGTCAATATGGGTGTTCATCATTTTGCCTGCGGACATGTTACCACACCTTTACTTGTAGCATTCTCAGTTTTGATCCGCTACCTAGAGAGACCATAGCAACTATACTCAGGCTTAAATAGTTAGTTGTGTGATCCCTCTTGAGTTCTACAGGTGAATCTTTCCATTAACAACAAGTTGTCTTTTTCTCAAATCACCTTTTAAAGCTTCACTTACCTTGAAATGCCTTCATCAGGTAGCATACAAGCTATTGGAGTGGGTGGAACAGGATGCCCTTTTTGTTTTGTGTAATATGAAGCAGCATAAGATAGATCTTTCAGGGTTGAAGGAATCCCTTTAAATATGAAGCTATTCTTTATTTTCTGTTCTAACAGATGTGAACAAAACATCTCTTACATAAGCGGACAGAGGCAACATAATTTCTTTTTCCGTGATTGAGGGAAATCTTCTTTCATTTTAGTGTATCTATATTTTTAGTGCTTCTGATTTGCTTTGTATTATAGATGATGACCTTTTAAACAGTACAGAGTGAGTTATTGTTTGTATTTAGGGATGCAAAAGTTTCTTCTGATGAAATATACCATCCCTTTTAGGAATTTTATACTTCAAACCTATAGTTCAGCAAAAGCTACATTTATTGGGGTAGGCAGAATAGAAACTGATCCATCTCTTACTCTAAATAATAATGATGGTTCTGTTCCAAAGTGCCTGGATTTTGATGCTTAATACTAATTCATAACTGCAGTTTCCCAAAATGAAATGATAATATCTTATTTTCTTCTAAGAACTTGCAGTCACAAGTAGCTTGTATCAAATCGTCCTTGTCATATTTCTCACCTGATCAGAAAGAAACTAAAAAACTTAGCTTAATCGTAGAATCATAGAATCAGTAAGGTTGGAAGGGACCTCTGGAGATCATCTAGTCCAACACTCCTGCTCAAGCAAGGTCACCTAGAGCATGTTATGACAGGGTTATTTTTCCCTAGGTGCAGGACTCTGCACTTGCCCTTGTTGAATCTCAGCAGGTTCCTCTCTGCCCAACTCTCCAGCCTGTCCAGGYCTCTCTGAATGGCAGCACAGCCCTCAGGTGTGTCAGCCACTCCTCCCAGCTTGGTAGCATCAGCAAACTTGCTGAGGAGGCACTCTGTCCCTGCATCCAGGTCACTGATGAAAAAGTTCAGCGGGATGGGACCCAGTACAGAGCCCCGGGGGACACCACTAGCCACAGGCCTCCAAATAGACTCCACACCACTGATGAAAAACCCTCTGAGCTCTGCCTTTCAGCCAGTTCTCAATCCACCTCACTGTCCACTCATCTAACCAACACGGCCTGAGCTTAACTAGGATGTTATGGGAGACAGTGTCCAAAGCCTTGCTGAAGTCAAGGTACACAACGTCCACTGCTCTCCCCTCAGCTACCCAGACTGTCATTCCATCACAGAAGGCTATCAGATTGGTTAAGCAGGATTTCCCCTTGCTGAATCCATGCTGGCTACTCCTGATCACCTTTCCAGGGATGGAGGTGAGGCTGACCGGCCTGCAGTTTCCTGGGTCCTCCTTCTTGCCTTTCTTGAAGACTGCAGTGACATTGGCTTTCTTCTAGTCCTCAGGCACCTCTCTAGTTCTCTGTGACTTTTCAAAGATAATGGAGAGTGGCCTGGCAACAACATCCGCCAGCTCCCTCAGTACCCGTGGGTGCATCCCATCTGGGCCCATGGATTTGTGGATGTCTAGCCTGCCCAGAAGATCTCTAATCCTATCCTCCTCAACCAAAGGAAAGTCTTCCCTTCTCCAGACTATCTCCATTGCCTCCAGGCTGCAGGATTCCTGAGGGCTGCCCTTAGCAGTGAAGACTGAAGCAAAGAAGGCATTCAGTAATTCTGCCTTCTCTGTATCCCTTGTCACCAGGGCCCCTGCCCCATTCAGGAGCAGGCCCACATTTTCCCTAGTCCTCCTCTTGCTGCTGATGTATTTGAAGAAGCCCTTCCTGTTGTCCTTGACATCCCTTGCCAGACTCAATTCCAGCTGGGCCTTAGTCTTCCTTGCCGCATCTCTACATACTCTGACTGCATTCCTACAATTCTCCCAAGTAGCCTGTCCCCTCTTCCACATTCTGTGTACTTTCTTCTTCTGTCTGAATTTGGCCAAGAGCTCCCTGGTCACCCATGCAGGTTTCCTGCCCCTTTTGCTGCACTTCTTACTCATAGGGGTGCACCGCTCTTGAGCTTGGAGGAAGCGATGTTTGAATACTGGCCAGCTCTCCTGGACCTCCCTTCCTTCCAGGACCTTAACCCATGAGATTCCTCCAAGTAGGCCTCTGAAGAGCCCAAAGTCTGCTCCCCTGAAGTCCAGGGTTGCAATCCTGCTTGTTGCCTTAGTTCTTTCCTGCAGGATCCTGAACTCCACCATCTCGTGGTCACTGCAGCCAAGGCTGCCCCCAGCCTTCACATCTCTAACCAGTCCCTCTCTGTTGGTAAGGGCAAGGTCCAGCAGGAGACCCTTCCTCGCAGGCTCCTCCGCCACCTGTGACAAGAAGTTATCATCAATACACTGACACAGACTGAGGATAGTTTTATAAACTTTTGTTAAATTTAATTGAAAATTACAAGTAGGAGACAGAATAAAAGATGCAGTCTATCTTTTTTTAGAAGGTCTTTAAGAATTTTCTTATGTCAGTCTGGGTTTTGTTCTTCTGCACTAGAACTTCCAAATCATTTCCTGCTTGGGCATGAATGTTGAGTGGAAAGGATGAGTCATATGTATATGTGTAGGTATATATATTCAGAACAGCTGGGTTACAAATGAATTCAGTTTTCAATCATGATATCCAAAACTTTTCCTTTGTATTCATGAGTTCGCAGCCTCATAAGTGTTATCTTCTGTATAGAAGAATTGTTTAGCCTACTCTTGTAGCCTAGATTTCAGATGTACRTTTTCTTCACTTCAGAAAGACATCATCTGTGGATGGATGTATTTATGGCAACACAGTACCGATTCATACCCACAGAGCATCCATAACAAAATTCCTTCTATTCATATTTTGAAAGAAGTTTAGCACAGATTTGAAAAACTTGTTCAATTGTTATATAGAGTGGCATAATCATCATCTATAACTAATCAATATATTGTGGTCTTTTAGAGAGCTTTTAGAATAGAGGGAACGAAAACAGGAAATCTTCCACTGCTGATGGTATAATACTGTTTGGGGATTTTTGAGGGAGGAGTGTCCATCTTCCACCTTCTCTGCATTACTTTGTGGTGAGATCATATGTAATGACCATTTGTGTAATGTGTAATGACCACTGCAGGCTCACTGAACTTGTATCTATTCAAGACTGCAAAATATTCTGTTTACTGAGTTATAATATGATTTCTTCACAAACATGAAATTGGTCAGAAATTGTGCAAAAGAACATAGACAGATGTTTAAATTTTTGGATAGACTGTTGCAGGCACCATGTTTTCAGAAGAATAACAGTTACGAATTATGTGTTTGCTAAGCAAAAGTTTGGGGAAAAGAGGAAGCCTACTTTAAGTAAGTAAATCAGCCTAAATGAATTCAAAGGAAAAGATGGGAAAGGCGTAACTCTATGTCTGTTTACTTCTTGTCAAGAAAACCATTAAAAAACTGAGGTTACAGTCAACCTGTCATCCAGGTTGAACATTTCACTACTCTTAAGAAAGTCCAAGGAAGCTGAAGGCTGACAAACTAATACCTGAACAAAGAACAGGAGGTGGGAAAAAATCTGGCAAAGATGTGGATTAGAAGGTGGATCAAGTGACAAATATTCCTGTCACTGATGCCACTTGAGTACCTGCTTGTTATTTCAAGCTCTTTAAAATGCTTTTTCTTGTGGATTTATTAACATATTGGGTTTGTGCTTTCATTTTTTTCAAATTTATGTGCATAAGCAAACCTCTAGCAGCAACTGCAAACAGTATAGTTTAATTTTGTCTCTGACAGTTACCAGTTTGGAGGGAGCACTAYGTAACTTTAGGGTGTCCCAGAATGCATACTTTCTCATGGTCTGCTGTTCCTTGGCATTCTCATATATGGCCTCATAAAGCCTGAGTATAAAGAGCTTTTGGTGCCTAGTGTGAGTTTTGCAGACTGCCTATTCTCAAACACTCCTTAATCCTGGTAATACTTAAAAGCGATCAGCAGCTCTGTTTGAAGGTCTGTTTTTTACAATTTTTCTGCTTGACATTTCAAAGCTAAGAAGGGCATCCTTAGCCTCTTTAGACTATGGGAAAATACTAATAAATTATCTTATAAGGAGGAGCACCACTTTCTTTTGAGAAATAAGCTTCCTCTTTTAAGAAACATGGTTGCAGCTGCATGTTGGGAGAGTGAGAAGGGAAGAGCCCAAAGACAGGAATTTTTAAAATATGTTTGGTGCATGTCATCTAGATCAGGTTCTTCCAGTCCTGACTAAATTCTGGATCCCATGATTGTTTCCCTGTGAGTAAAGTATTTAACTACTCTAATCTAATAATTCTGCACATGGTGAAAATTTTAACTATTGCTAAAGAGGGAAATTTTCCTGCCAAACAGTGACTGTCTAAAGAGGATGAATTTTTATTGTGATAAGATGATGACTGAGGTGTTGGTTTTGAGGATTGCAGATTTTGGCCTGGGTAATCCACATGTGATTAAATTCCATTACAAATAAGGTGTGATCTTTTGTGTGCTTGTATGTGCAGGCATGCCCAGAACTCTGAGAAATATCCAAATGTCACATTAAAGAATTCAATAAAACAGAAAATATTTTGCCACTGAATAAATGTTTGGACATGCACTTGTACAAACATATGCATATATATTTACATGTCTGTATTTATAAATAAGTAAATGTACCATGTCTATATCTTGACTGTTGCATACTGGTTTGGTGATCCTATCTCAAAAATGGTAAAGTAGATTGGAAAAATCAGCAATACTGGTCAGAGGTATGTAAATGGCTTTCACGGATGCAGACAGGACTTGTCTTCTGGTGTAGAGATAATGGAAGGAAAGATATGATAGATAGCTATGAAAGCATAATTGGTGGGGAGAATATGGGCTAGGAATGATTAACCATGCAACATAAGAAGAGGATGGTTTCTAATGAAATTATCAGATATCAGGTATGAAACAAGTAGAAGTTGCATTGTGAAATATATTTATTTCATACTACACAATGAGTTTGCGCCATTCATTGACATTGAGAGCATATGGTAGTAAAAGAATACATCAGTTCAAAAAGAAATTGAGCAAATTTATGGAAGAATATCAACTGAGCTATTAAGCATAGTGATGTCAGGGCAAACTTTGGTTTAGGACATCTGTATGGCACAAGCTGACAGAGTCTAGGAGAGTATGCCAAGGGAGTAATCAGTATCTTTCCTTGTTTTGTGTTGTCATAATTGTGTATTACAAGTCACTGAGGAAAAGAACATTGACTCTACTGGATCAAAACATTCTTATATTGAAAAATGTATTGGAGTTATATTGTGTCTTGACTAAAGTTTGCTGAAAGCTGAACCTGAACCTGACACATCCTTACTGATCAGCTTAATTTCTTCCCAGGCAGTGTTCACTATCTTGGCTAGATCTCTATTGACTATAATGAGAGTTAAGCCACCTGCCTGCATATGCCTTAATCTTGAGGTGAATCCTGCTTTCAACTACAATTTTTCACAACCAGTTTTGAGGATTTTTTTTCCTGCTCTTCACCATTCATCTGCAGCCTTTCTATGATCTGTCCTGTTCTAGTTTGCTATTTGTCCATTTATTTCTCTATATCCTCTTAGAAGACACATGTATTGCAGGAGGTCTGTTCTCCTAAGCCATTTCCTTGAAAAAGTATGTTGTAAACAACAACTTAGAAAACTATAGTGGAAGTGGTGAAATATGTTCTAATCTTAGTGTTGAGTCACAAACCTTTCTTTAGCTATCCGTTACTTAAATGGTCATCTTCTTTAGGACATTTAGATCATATTTTTTCACCTGTAATTCTACAGTGCCTGTCAAGTCTTTGATTAAACTTCGAATTGCTCCAAATAACTGAACAATGCAAATAATTAAAAACACATATGAATAGGCAGCAGCACTTTTCATGTATATAGGCCTATTCATTTTCTGAAGCATTAGTAGGAATAGGAACTTAAATCCTAATTCAGCAAAGAATAAGCATACATTGTTAGGACCAAGTAATGTTATTGCTTGCGAAAGCAAAATACATCTGGCACACATGTAAAAAGTTTTTCAAATTAAAAGTGTACATTTGTTATATATGTGCATGTGAAATTGTCTACCTATATATTTAACAGTAGATGAAAATTTGAATAGTGACCTTGGAGTACAAGCTTTTCAAGAACTTGAATTATTTTTTCTACAAAAGCCTTAAGCTTGTCAATCTTGTGAAATAGTGAAGCAAACTACTTTTTACTAAGTTTATGTACTTTTATTTAAACTTTTATTTTCACTTTTAGATTGGAAAAATGTCTGAGTATCATATAGGAGGCTTGTTTTTTCTCTATTTGAGATTTCTAATTCCTATTATGGATTCTTATTTATTTAAAAGATTTTACAAGGGGGACTGTCACTTAAATAGGAATAGCAACTAATAATATTTAGGAATCATTGAAATTAGAAGCTGAAAAGACTTACTACATCATCTAAACCACTCCCCTGCCACTTCAGGATTGTTCCCTATAGTATAATTTCCAGTGCTTTGTTTGGTCCAGTTGTAAGTGACTTCCCTCCACTGTGCTATCACAAAGTTCAATACCTCATTATCATTTCCCCCTAGAATTCAACTTTGATAATTTTAACTGCCTCCTCATTTCTGGGTATGAGGTATCTCTTTTTTTAGTACCCTCAGCCTTCCCTTTTTGCAGTTTTGGACCTTCCATTATCCTTAAGATATCTTGTCATCTTTCACTCTTATCCAAGTTTTATGTATTTAGTTTTTATTTTTTTTCCCATAAGCTATTCCTTCCAGCCCCTTAATTGTTCTTACTGTGTTTTTGCTCATTTGTATGGCTCAGAATGGAAAACAGGCAGGCAGTGGTAACCAAGTGGGTTAGCTTGTTCATAAGCAGCTACCAGTATTTTGGCTGGG
Organism: Rhea americana; assembly: GCF_003343005.1. NCBI lineage: Eukaryota > Metazoa > Chordata > Aves > Rheiformes > Rheidae > Rhea > Rhea americana. The sequence goes on along the minus strand of NW_028186979.1, from coordinate 496,294 downwards.
ACCGGATATTTGATGCCTGTGATTACTTCCTTCATTTTTAATGGCTGTTGACATTTTGGACAATGTATTTCAGGAAAAGAGAAAGATGCTTTGAGCTAACAGCAAGTAGTAATTCAGTGTTTTAAGGCATTTCTACCCAAATGGATGCAGTCAGATGTAAGTTCTTCAGCTCAGTGGTTTATGCTGACCAGGCACTAGACAGTTTCAATATAAAATGTTTGTAGCTGCAAGAACAAAGTAGTCTACCACCAATTTACATATATTGAAGAATATTTATGCCCCACTTCTGCATAAATTACTAGCTTGGATACAGCATAAGCTTAACCTTATGGCTGAGACAAGGTCTGCTTGAAAGAGAATAATTTCTTTTCCTCTGAGCCTTATCTGGATTATATTTTTGCTGAGTTGTCTAGGTGAAGCCCTCTTATTCTTATAAGGGGGACTTTCCACCATGGCCCTGCGCTCTGCTGAAGCGTTATTTGCAAGAAGGTGCTATGAGTGTCATCAATTGATCTTTACTGTGTAAGGCATGATCGGTAGTCATGGTTTGACACGGCACTAACTTGACATATCAAGGCACTAGCTTGGTAACGTATCAGAGATTATCAGTAAATTGGCAAAACCTTTATGGATAGGAAGGGCTGTTTTTCGGATATGCACATGGGTGCTGAGATGAGGTTTTAGCTACTGGAATGGCCAGTATCTACAGTTAAATTCTTTTACAAAGGATTAGTTGGCTAATCAGCCCATGGTGCCCAGCTCTTTTCCTGCTGGAGATTTCACAGGAGTCAATCATTAAAAATCAATGTGTTATTCAACTTGAGATAGAAAAAGTAGTCACCTAATCCATGTATACGTAATAAGTGCTCAGACTTAACGGCTATTGTAAAGCTCTGGTCTGGTGTTTCCAGGCATTCTAAATACCAATATTAGGAAAAGATAGGAAAAATTAGAGACTGTGAAGATTCATTGCATTCTAAGTGCTTTATATCCCTGTTTAATTGCCACTGTTAATTTTCACTGATATTAATAAATATAGTATGAGCCGAGCAGTAGCACCCCAGTAGCTTCATTACATAGAAATCTGCTTGTTTCCTAAAAAAATAGAAAAGGAACATATAGGTTGCCCTTCAGACTCCAATTTTATATTCCATGACAGTAGTTGCATTGTGACAGTTTAACTTTTGCTTATCATGCTGCATTCACCAGTCTGGTAAACAGTATACTGCTAGGCTGGGGAAAATACAGGTAGCTCCTGAAAGCATATTCATTTTAAAGGGACAGAAGTTGCAATATTTGCAGTCTGAGCTTTATGTCCAGTAGAAAAGGGGTTAAGACTTATTAAGAATTGGGCGGGAGCGGGAAAAAAAACCCTAGGCAGAATGTCTTCACACACAGAAACAGAGAACAGTTAATCTGTGCTCCAAACTGCCAAGGACAGCAGAAAACGCAACTAGTATAAATAATTAAAGCAGAGATTAGATAAATATTTGGGGAGGGGGTATTGTGACAGTGTAATTGCTAGTGTCGAGGAGAGGTGGACTTCGGTGCTTCCTGGCCTCTTTTGTTCTAAGGTGTCCTGAAGTCTGTAGCCTGCAGTGTGCCATAATTTTTAGGATTTAAGCTTCATTTTTTAAAAACTTGCATAAGAATGAACTGTAGAACATGGGCTAGAATGTGACTCTGTCATGCAATATGGCTTTATGATTCATTCATTTTCCCAGACTTTCTTTCTCCAGAGCTGGTCCAGGGTTGGCATTCTTAGCTCTGCAAAGATACACAGGGCTAAGTGAAAGGAATATAAATGCTTCACTGGAGCTAGACTCAGGCTAGGGCAGTTGCTGTCAATATACTGAAGTTGAAATACATTGACAGGGTGGTGGGGGAGGTGTTCTGCAGTGCTGCAGATCCCAGGAATACCTTATCTTGGGAGCAGAGGATTAGATTTTTTTTATACATTCACCAACATGGTTGTTTCTTGTTTCAGAGAGATACAACTACAACATCAGGTAACTGACATAGCCTGTTTTTTTATTATTTAAATGGGCAAAACAAACAAACAAACATGTTTTAGTAACAATAAGTAGCTTTACAGCATGAATATCAAAAATATACTTCAGAACTTTGGGAAATGAAACTTGAAGCTACTCTTTAACAAATGAAGTATTTTTCTATTGAAGGTAGGAGAAGTAAGCAGGCAACTTACATAGAAATATTAATTTTTCGGTGCGTAATTTGTAACAAAGCCTTTAAAAATAAAGCTTTCATTAAAATACTCTTCAGAGCCAGGAATACTTGCAAACACATCAAAGGACGCAAAAGCTCTATTAATCTATCAATTAAACTGCTTTGATTTTTTTCATGTCTATTTTTCTATGTTCACATTCTTATCTTTTATGATATGAATTTGTAACCTTATAAAAACATCCCATGTGAATTACAGGATTCTGTGCCACAACAATTTATATGGTAATCTTGAGGTAACATCTTTTACCCTGCGGTGACCACACAGACCCCAGAGAGGTGTTCTTGCTCATGCACTGTAGCCAGACTGTATGGCGAGCTCAGCCTGCCTCTCTTGGAGACAGAGAAATGCAAGGTACTATTTTTTTTAGCAGACTGTAAATGATTCCTATTCTTTGCTCCACAGAACATCCGATGTGGTGCCCAATCGGCTGAGAAAGCTGCACAGACGTCAGTGGCTCTGTGTGTGTGTGCGGGTGCATGTGCGTGTGTGTGTGTGTGTGTGTGCACGCACGCGGGTGTCTGCACAGCCAACTGCAGCTGGAACCTCCATTAGAGCAGCCCTATTGATTTCTGGTTCACACTGCAGTAACAGGGCTAGAGAGCAGGGAGAAAAAAAGAAAAAAGCAGAAAAAAAATTTCAAGGCGGCTTAAAAATAGGAATTAACTGAAGGCACATGAGGGTGTATGTGCATATGTACAGCACACATATTTGTCCCCAGAGATGTGCCACTGCACTGCTTGCTTTAAAAAAAAACAAAAAAAGAACCCCACCCCAAAAAACAGTCAGAGCAATCACTACACCTCATTAAAAAAACCCTGTCTGACCAGGTTTCAGATCTAGTGCATGCATGGATCAATGTTTTTTGCTGCTGTTTTTGCACATTATAGTCGTTGGCAAAATGTTTCTGTACCAGCGAAGGAAAGTAAGAGATGCGGGCTTTAAATTTTTCTTTCTCTGTGCACCCAGTTATCTGCCTGGGGGGCAGGGGAGGGCTAGAAATACTGCTCTGAGTCTGTGTATCCGAACATAGTGCATAGAGGGCTCCAGGAAGTTGCTCTGCATTTACTGGCAGTCATTTTCTCATGATGCATAATGCACAAGGTGCCATTGCAAGCTGAGGTGCAAAAAAAGAGAAGAAAAGATGCTTCTGGTGGGGACTGAGCTTTCTTCTTCCTCTGGGGTTTCTTTCTCAGCTAATATCTGGCAATAATTTATAACTGCATGTTAATATATTGTCTTGATATTTCAGCATATCTGCAAAGAAAATCCCTGCAAAGGAAGTGTGTCTTATTCACAATAACTGCACATCAGTCTGGCAAACTGTAACTGTGAGCAGTATACAATTAAGGGGGGAAACCCCCCCAGCACAGTTATCTGTTTGGGGGATGGGGGAAAGGGTGATGGTAATACCTTTAAAAAACGAAAGGCAGTAAGCCATTATCAGCAAAAGCTATATTGAGCATGCTTGCCAGACAGGCAGCACAGCTCAGCTCTAGTTCCGCCCAGACATGTGCCTTGCCATTTTCATTTTAATCAGTCTGCTCAGGATGGCTGCTGATTCATTTTGCGGGATGGCCCCCTGGGAGCCAAGGTGGAAGCCTGAGGCGAGCTGCTGTTGCATCAATGCAGCACTCCACATCAGACACAGGGAGGGGAGACAAGACTTCGGCAGCAGATCGAGTGCAAAATACCAGCCTTGCTATTAAAAAAACAAACCAAAACAGCCCAGCACCCCCCCACCCCCAACAAATGAAAACTCTCTGGGAATAAAAAAAAAAAAAAAAAAAAAAAGGAGGAAAAACCCGACAACCTCCAGAATCACCAAATAAAACACAATTAGCAGAGAAAAATCTCTTCTGCTCTTTCTTTCCCCTTGTACCCTCGAATTGCTGGGGCTACAATTTCTTTTCACAACTCCTCATTTAAAAAGAAAAAGGACTCTCTCTATTTCTCTATTTACCTGATAACTAGCTGGGGGTGGGATACCTGATTTAGCTGGAGACTTTGATTTGTGGGATTGACAACCTTATTATGCAGTGAGCTTATTATTGATATTATTCTGCTCTCGGTTGCCATGACCACCTTGTGAGAGACATTCAATTTTCTCTCTTCCATCATCATTATCTATGAGGCCATCTGTTGTGGAAAATGAATTCAGCCTCATTTGCATGACTGATAAGCAAATTTTTTTTTTATCTATTTAACAGAAGGTCATATGCCGGGGATTTGGAGCTGGTGAAAAAAAAAGTGGAGGAAAAAAAAAAGGCATCTCGAGAGGATGAGTGGGAGTGCGTGCATTAGAGGATGTATGTGGAAGTAAAACAGATCCCTCAGGCCTGCTAGCCTATCCTACTGCATTTGTCATTCCTGCCAGGGCGACATTTTTTTCCCCCTAAGCTTCTGCACACTAAAGAGAGTGAGAGAGCTTTTTCCCTGCAGTCTTCTTGAAGCCCCCCTGATTTTTTTACTCTGTGTTGGTGGGTGTATTTTAATATATATATTTTTTGAATCCCTGGAACATGGGGTATCTTTTCAGTGTTCAATGAAGAAAAAAGCAGCCTTTTCTGGGTCTCTGTGGTATGCTTCTTACTCCTCATCCTTTCAAAGTTGTAGTAAGCCAGGGTCTTTCTTAACCATGCTGAAATGTCTTTTTTGTGTTTAACTTGTAAATGATTAATCGTGCAAGTGTGGGCTGTGTTTTATTCAGGGTGGGGGTTGATTCTTGTAGCTAACTAAAAAGATTATTGTGATTTTTGCAGTTGTTCTGTAGCTTGTACTTAAATGTCCATTGTTTGCTCTTTTCAAGTTCTTCTGACAATACTGCTGTGCAGCCAAAATTATATTGAGCTGTAGAATAATTTATAAAATATCCTAAAGTCTGTCTTTACTATATGAACGCATAATGTTGCATGCATTAAGCATGTTGTTGTTTTTATAAACTTGCTGCATGTTGGATGATACTTGTTTGATATGGAGAACCTGAGACAAAAACTTCACAGACTTGAATGCTCAAGTCTTGTGACAATTGAATACAACTGAATAAAATATTATAAGATACTATGGTTTTGTACTAAAACGACATTTGAAAACAGCACTTAAATAGTAATTTTAAAGGAAACACTCATGTAAGAGTAGCATTTTTAGAAAACTATCTTAAATATTTTGTATCCTTAATAATTTTTTTTTCCTTAAAGAGAATGAGATTTATAAGTAAGGGCTGGTTAATTCAATTAACCCTTCTGAAAACATCACAGCTGATACTTCATTTTAAAAAAAAGTTCACATAAGTGGAACTATAGTCCATGTAAATTTAGTGCAAATTTGTTAATGTTGTTCACTGCTAAAAGTAACTGAAGACTATAGAAGAAAATGACTTATATTATTTAGTAGAAATTACTTACTAGTCTCTCATAAAAGAGACATTACACAGTTTTTCTTCTTAAATTTGTCACTAACAAAGATTAAACTTAATGGAACAAAAGCATGCCATTTTCTTGTAAATAATACACAAAGTATACAGTCTCATCTAAGCAAAGAGAATATTTTTAAATGTTTGTATTCTGCAGAAGTAGTATGTGCAAAAGAGTAGATTTTTTAATGATAAATGTTTTGCAAGGTTGGATATACTCCTTTTAAGATGGAAAAGGAGATATGCAGTATCCTCTTACTTGCAAATAAATACATTTGAATTACAGTTATAATCTCTAGGGGCTCTCTCTATGTTTCCTACTTGCAACACAGAAATTGTCATGAGTGCTGAATTTCAGATGGAAAGAAGTTTCACTTTTATTGAGGTCAGATCCAGAGAGCCAGGTCTCTGACTTGTCCACATTAAGTAACTTACTCTAAATTACTTGATTAAAATTCCTCTCTTTTTTTCGTTTTAGAAAACACTTTGCAACAGATCTAGCATTAACTTGTCATAGTAACCTATTGCTGATAATTGTTTAAAGGGTACTCTTTTTCCCATGCCTCTGATTTCAGAAAGAGTATTTTTTCTTGTAGATTTTTAAAAAGGAATAAGATTTAATACTCCTTTGGCATCAGCCATATTTATCAGGCATATAGGAATTTGCGATGGAAGTTAGATTACAAAAGTAATTTCCCACTCAAAGTACAGCACAATTCTGCTCTGGTGATTGGGGTGGATTGTTTGAAATGGTACGAGTTTCCTCAATGGCCTTCAGCTGGAAGTAATAGGATACTGTGTATTAGCAGGCTGTCTTATAGCATGCAAAGGTTGAGGTCTCCCTCTTATCCCCTCCTCCCCCCTTCACTTGAATTGTTAGCATCTTCCAAAGGCTTGTGAATAAAAATTGGTAAACTTCAGGAAAAGCCTAGCAGATAACACAGCTGTTTCTTTTACACTGCCCCCCAAAAGTTAATTACCAAGCTTGGTTGGATTCCTCCTTGCCACCCTGACATTTGACTGCTGCTAATTCACTGATTAATCTCATTAATGTGATTACAGTAGGATTTGGAGTTGGCTGCCATTGTTCTGCAGACGGTGCTGTTGAGCCGAGCCCTTGCCGCCTCGCCCGGTTCTGCGGCGGTTCTGCCGAGGCCGGTTGAGCGAGCTCTCGGGAGCGGGGCGGGCGCCGCTCGCCTTCAGCACCGGGAGCTGTCCGCCGCGGCCGGCCGCTCCGCTCGGCTCGGCGCTGCCCCCCCCCCCCCCCCCCCCCCCCCTGGCGAGGCGAGAACGGCTTACTTTCATCGCCTTAATGACTCTGCTCATTGGGGGAAAAGCGGGAGAGGCTTTTCTGCCTTCTAATTAGGCGATATGAAGATGGCTGGGGTAACATATGAAATCTGTGCGTTTTATTACTTCTTCCTTTTTTTTAAAAAAAGCTGTCTTTGCGTGCGTTTTGTTTTCTTAGAGATACCCACAGAGTGGTGTGGTTTAAATAGTACTTCCCTGCAGCCATGCAGTATAACTCTCAAAACATGAGGAACATTTCAGGTGTTGTCGTAGTTAGCCAGACTTTTTCTTCCTACATTCTTCACTGAGCGACTCTCTTTCATTTATCTTCCTTTTACGTGAATAAACAATGTATCAGGTTTAGCTCCTCAAAATTCACCAGCACTGTTATGCCTAGAGTCTTTCCTGTCTCTGCACTGCAAATCCCCATTTGCTGGAGTTTGAAAATAGTAAGCATTTTATTTGATTGAAACTTGGTCTGGAAGATCTTTTTAAGGTCTCTTTATACATATATATGACTTTTGCAGTCTTCAGTTACAGCAGTAGTGTTTAGTATTAAAGTTTGCAGGTTAGATATTTTTAAATCATAGGAGGAATAAGTTCTTTAAAGTAAGGCACTTTACATAGCATTAGGGCATGATCTGCTCTGCCCTGTTTGATATTTTGACTTTTATTATCTAGAAGTTACGTTGTTATCTTTTAATAACTGCCTACTGCACATGCGCAGTAACTACCTTTTTTTTTTTTTATGTATCTTATCTCTTTCATTTGTATTCTTTATGAACATGACCCTGTACTGGAAACTGAAGCCACACATTAAACTCTATTGTGTGAAGGATTTGTCAGGACGACCAGTGAACTCCTGCAAATCACTAAAGTAAAAATACTTTTGTGTTAAAGTGCCTTGCTGAGGAGAAGGTAAGAACTATTAAAGAACACATTACATTTAAAAGACTTAAGTATACTAAATGGCAGTGATTCCTCTGCAGCCACTGCTGCAATCTATTGAAAAATAATATACAAAATTGACAGGTGCACTGAAGCTGAAAAAAAAATGTTGCTTTTTTAGTACCCATTTGACTTTCAAGTAGTTTTTCAGAGTCTTTTATACCATATTCCTAATAGGGTTTCCTATTTCCTCTCACCTTTCTTTCCTTTCCATTTCTTTTCTCCTCCCCTCCAAATCAAAAGCTCAGTGAGTATTGTCTCTTTAACTGTTTCAGAGAACTATACATTTTAGGGATGTTTAAAATAGGACTGTATAGGAACAGGTTTTAACAGTGACAGCCACAATATGCAGGCCAATTAAGGCTGCTCGTTAGTGGATATATTCTTGTAGTACTCCTGTCAAGCTGAAACTGTAGTCCTTTATTGACAGTAGTGGGTTCGTCTGATGCTTGAATTATGCTTACTGTGTTTGTCTAATATTTCAATTCTTGTTAGAAACTAATACCAGTRAAAAAAATAAAAGAAATGATAGATTTGCAATTATACTTCACCTAAAATATTCTTAACTGGCTAACTTAACCTTCAGAAAAAAAAATATTGTGCTCTCATTAACGCTGCTTAAACATGACCTGCATCTCCTTTTCCCCATGGATAATGCGCGTTGACGAGACACAGGCTGGGGGAGGGAGAAGCCATCCCACAACATTAAACCCATACCCTAACGTCTTATGGAGGATAATTAGGCCAATGAATCACCAGTCTCCCAAATTATTTTCCACACTAGTCTTTTTGTAAATGCTTCTAATTTATGCAGTGCCCCCCCCCCCAACTCTCTCTCACCAACACAGGATTTATATACATTCTGCCCCAATTAATGCGACTATTGCTTTTGTCTTCAGTGGGAGAAGTATCGGCCATTTCTTTGTGTCATCTCAAAGGCTGGAGAAGATTTTGAGATTTTTTTTCCAGATAAAACATCTTCAAAATATTTTAAAAGTTTGAAAGCACCTGTCATGATATATGTGCTGCATAGCTGTCTTCACATCATCCTCATGGTAGCCAGCATCTAACATAAGGTGGTCCTAAGCTTTAGCAAAGGGAAAAGACCAACTTTTTTTTTTTTTAAGAGGATACATTTATTTAAAGATCCTAGGTGTAAACTTTATATTAGAAAATGATCGGATAGGGAGGGGTATACACGTTTACGGGGACCTTTGATCAGCAAGTGTGTGTGCGCGCTTCTAAGACTGAATTGGTTTGGGTAGGAAAAAAAAAAAAGGCAAAATTACAATCAGTCGCTTCAAAACAAACATGGTAGCTCTCCTTCCCGAGTGCGAGAAGGAGGCTTTTCTGCTCGCAGACCTGTTCCGCCCCTAAGCCTGTGCCCTGCGCAGCGTTTTGCGCGCTCGGCGCCCGCACCCGCGGTGCAGCCGGGGCGCCGCTCCCGCGGGCTCCGTGCCTGGGCCTCGGGGGAGTCCTGCCGGTGCGCGAGATGTAATCAGGGATGACAGAGAAAAATTAAAGGGAAAAAGAAAAAACACCCAGTGAGGTGGAGATGGGGGGGCGGGGAGACACACGTAAATCCTTTTTTTTTTTTGGCTTTCTGAGGGAAACCACTGCGTTTTTCCACCTGAAACGTGGAAGTCGTGAGGGCTTTGCTGTCGTGAGTCCCTTCCCCCGCAGGCGAGGCTGGCTCTCCTCCGCCTTCCTCCGGCAGCCTTCCCCGAAAAGCCCCTCTGCCGCCGCCAGAGCGTGGCTGCGGAGCGGCTGCGATGGCGTGTGCGCGGCGACAGCTCTTCCCTTCAGACCGCAGTGTGGTGCCCGGCAGGGCTGGACGGGAAGGGACTTGCAGCCTCGCTAGAAACGCCCCTGCCGGCTCTCGTCCCCAGGCGGCAGGCGGCGGCCGCGCAGGGCCGGCCGCGCAGGGCCGCCGGAGGGTGCTCCCTAGGGCCGCCGGAGG
>NW_028186979.1:462465-485339 GCF_003343005.1 Rhea americana | reverse complement strand
CGGCGGGCGACGGCGCCCTCGCCCTAGCACCGGGAAAATGGATGCGTGCCGCGCCGCTTAGAGGATGCGGGCTGAGGCGGGGTAAGTCAGCAGTCTGCTACTGATGCTATGCTGCGGCAGTAGTGTGGTCTCTAAGGGAACTTGCGCTTGATGCATGCTACGCTGCCGAGGCTCCCTCCAGCTCCTCGCCTCTCTGCTGCTTAAATGGAGGTTACCGCGGATCCGGCAGCCACAGAGCTGCACGCATGCCCACCTCTTCAGCGGTCGGTGGTGGCAACTTACTAATTTCTGTCTCCGACTTCAGGCCCGTTGGTTTCCTGTCTGAAAGCATTATTACTTTTGTCCATGTGGCAAAATAATTAGCATACAGATGAGAAGGGATCCTGCTTCTGAGCCTCAGTAGCGGGAGAAGATGTGCAGTGGAAAGTTGATTGGATGAATGGAGAACAAATGGTGGGCGTTCAAAAGCATTAGGAGAGTTTTGTTGTTGTGGAGCAGGTTTGTCAGTTTTCCGGGTGCATCTCGTAAGCTGGAAGGCAGGGTGGCTGGAGCTGAGGCGGCTGCTTGACGGACCGTGGCCTACTGGAAGGTGCACGTTTGGACTGCACGCCTAGCTAATTCGTTTGGACTACTTTGTTGTGCAATTCTACGGCTTTCCCTTTGCTAGTCCCTCAAGGTAAATATGTCCTTTTCTCACTGTTGTTGTTCTCAGGGCACTTTGTTGTTGTTCGGGAAGTGATGGAAAGTTCAACTCTTCGGGCAGTTAACAAAGGAATAGCCGGGCTTTGTACTCCTCTCCTTCTGCCACCCGAGCTTCTCCTGCCGGGCTGGGAGCTGGAGCAAGCTGAGCAGCTCGGGCCCGATCCTTCCTGCTCTCGCTGAAGTCAATGGGGAGTTTGACATTGCTTCCAATGAGAACGGGATCGAGCCCTCAGAGGTTGTTGTTTCACTAACGACTGCTGGAAATGTCAGCGCTCGGTTTCCTATTTTCTAGAACAATGTGGGTCGACCTGTAAAATTAACAACTGCTGTTGCCTTGAAAGCCCAGAAGTGGTTAGTTTTGTTTGGTGTGGTGTGCATTTTATTGGTTGAAATAATTAAGAACCCCATGCTTATTTAACACAAACTCACTAGTGATTCTAAAAACTGAAGTTATTGATCGACAAATTACTAGTGAGTCTCTCAATCTCAGGTATCTCCATTGTATGTGTATCCTAATGTGGCTCATTTATTGAAAGGAAAAGAGAAAACAAGAAAATAAATAAGCTGTCTTTGAATTGCAGTTTTTTGCTACATAATAACACTGAGTCAGAATGGAATCCCACTTCTCGAGCAGAGCATCCACTGATAGGCATTTCTTATATAATTCTGATGTTGGGTATAAAATATAAGGTGCTTTAGTATTTAGTTGAATTTGCTTTTTTATACAGTCATTACGGAGTATTTTTATCCATTTTTAATGATTCTTAATCCCCTTAAAAATGGAGATTTTCATTTAACTGACCTAATTTTAAAACTGCAGTTAACGCTGAGGTTAAGTAGAAATTATTATCCTTTAATTGTCTTTACATAGTTTTTTTGACTATTGAAGAGCTGTGAAATGAATGATTGGCTTTAATTTCAGAGGTGTGGGTTCTTTTTGTCACCTTCAATTATGTTGTTTTGGAGAACAACAGCATCCAATTCAGAAGGAGATTTAGTTTTTACCTCTCTTTGTATATCTGCTTTTGTTATTTTTCATTGACATTTCAGTTTTGTGTATTTTCAAAAATTACCAAAGAAATTAAAGTCTTTGTCATGTCATTCTGCAAACAAAAAAAAATCTTGGAATGAACTGTTAACCCTTGGTAGGCAGTTAGCAGTTACTTTTGATGATTTCTCAAGGTTCTTCAAGTTTGGAATAATAAGGTTAAACTTGGTTGCTGTGGTGTAGTCTAGTAAATATATATGTATATGCTTGTTTACAATATGGCACATTTAAAAACAATTGCAATGGCAACATAACACTCCTAGCATTAGAAATACAAAGTGAGGTAAGACTGCATGCAATAGAACAAGATATTTCATTGGAAAAAAAGTGATGACTATACTTTTCTAAATTACGTTCGTTTATCAACTGAAACAAAGAGAAGAGTAAATGATTATAATAAGTAAATACAAAATGCAGTACATGGTAAACTAATCTAAGACTAGGATTTGATTTTGTACATATTTTACAGCCTGAACTTTCTGGAGAGTGAATGTTTCTTTTTCATGATTTCAAAAAACAAGGGCAATAGTTAAGCACTAGACATTTGCAGTGGTTCTTTGTTTTAGATACAAATACCCAGTTATATGCCTGTGTTTTCAAGAAGGATACCAGTTTTATCATAGTAGTTCTTAGTTCATAGCATGACTTTGTTGTTCCACTCTACAGTCTTGTATCTTACATATTGTGGAATTGAACAAATGTGTGTTTGGAGACAAAGACAATTAAGAAAGAAGAGGAGCTACTTCAGTGTATTCAGAGGTGTACTATTTCTCCAGATTTATTGAGGACTCTTTCTGTTTTCTTTTTTTCTTTTTAGTTTTAATTCCTGTGTTCAGCAACTGACTAAGACATGTGAAAGCAGTATTTTGATCAAATGCACATACATCCATAGACATAAAAAGCAATTTATTAGCTAGGCGTAAAAACTTTGCTGTATGAATGGTGAAGAAAGTACTATTTTGTAAACTACTCTTCTGTACCAGTCAGGCTTTTATGTAAACTCTAAAGCAATGAAAATACAATTGACATCCATCAGCATTTCTGTGGGAATTTAGCATGGGCATTTCTAATGCAGAGAACAGGCACATTTATGAAAAAAAGTTCTCTTGAGTTAGAACCTATTTCTTGATCAGCTCTGAGCACAGTTGTTGTTTTGTTGAAAGATTCAGTGGTGGAAAAGTACTTTCATATTCATATACATCACTGAACATCTTTATGGAAATATAGAATTTAATATCAATTTGTCTTAACTTGATAGGTATTTGCATGATGTAGATTAACTTTCAATACAGATGTGAAGTTTTTGACAGTATAGTACAAGAAAACTTTATGGCTGTAGATTAGTTACTGACCTCTTCCTCCTCATAATGGTGCTGAGAAATTCTAGTAAGATTATCAAAGATGTTTTTAACAGAAGCACAGCCAGATTTCTATGGAGGGAAAAAGGGTGCAGACCAAATAACATCATCTTCTCCACGTATAACAAAACCTAGATTCAAAAGTCACAAGGAGAGCAAATCAATGCTTTAGTAGTATGCTGATAAAGATTATCTTTTAAGATCCTTCACAGTATTCTGCTTTGATCAGAAGCACTCTATTTCAGCCATAGAGAAAAAAAGCAGCAAAATGTAATGAAAATGAAATGAAGAGGGAACATTTTATGTTGGGAGGGGGAGTAGGGTGTGGAGACAGACAGAAAAGAAACACAATAGGATTTCTGATCTCTTAAAAGGGATCATGCTTTTAGCCAGGAAAAGAGCAAACATTATTATTAGATCGGATTTAAAATCTCATCTGGTCTCAGATCAGATTTGCAATGTGTCTACTAGTTTAATATGTTTGCACTGAAGCTGCAGATATGGAACATGGTCACCAAGTAACAAAACTAGACAACTTGGTTGAAAAAATAATCAAGGCTGCAGGGCACCCCATAGAGATCCATCAAATCGGGTCTGGTATGGAACTGTCTGGTAGGTTGTAAACATTAAGAAATCAATGTTGCATCTGCCAGTAGACTCTTTGGTTTGCTGAACTCCCACCTGCCTAATGCATCTGGGCAATTGGTTTCATCAGAAACCAGTTTCCTTCAGGATGAATTTTATGCATCTTAAGGCTCAGGCATAAGCAAATTGATTATAGCTCTGCACCAGGCAAATTCATAAACATCTGTAGGATCACAGATTTTCAACCAACCCAGCACTAGAATCTATTATTTTGTAAAGTATTAAAAGTCTACATCTTTCATACCTCATGTCAGTGTGGCATTTTTTTAATCAAGAAGCTGATTAAAAAGGGTTTGGTATACTGTGAGATGTATGTTCGCTTGGCATTACTTCAGCTGTTCAGTCTGAGACTGGAAAGTGCTGTCCATCGGTAGTTGCAGTGGTGAAAAGGATCAGTGTAAAGTGACAATATTTTTTTTAATTGTTTTCTTGATAGGTTTTAAGAAGGCTCTTACTTTGTTCCCACTTCACATGAGCGTGATTTAGACTGCAGAGAATAGAAATTCGTTGACTTCAGTGAGCATGGATAAGGCCTGTGCTCTCTTTTTATAGAGTGATAGGCCAAACATATTTCTGATGCAGCTCCAGTAAAATCAGAAGAAAACATCTCACTTTCCCGTATTTTTGTAATTAATAAAATTGTTTAAGGACAGAATGTAAAAGAGAGTATAGTAAGTGCTTAAATGATCCTTTAGACTCGTCACTGAATAGCTTATTTTTTTCCAATCTCTCTGGTGATGTTTCATGCACACAGATAGAAATGGTGATACTTACTTGAAAGATATAATACTAGAAGTATTTATATCACATATGAATATCTTGTTTTATTTTTCCAAGAGAAATTCCCTTTTCTTCTCTTGTCTGTAGGCAGTACTAGAGGATATTACCAAGGGAATAAAATTTTATGCCTAATTTTAGTGTTCCTCTGCCTAATGTGGTGTGAATAAGTACCATGTTACAGCATTTAACCCAGTTCATCTTTGTCACTTCCTGAACAGTTCCTCCGTTCAGATAAAATAACCAAAATGCAGAATGAGGAAAATATCCAAGATTTGTTATATGGATAAACTGTAGAGAGTAATCGCTCTTTCTCCTGGAGGAGATGCTCAGGCATTCCTCTCAGTGCTGCAGCAGGGACATTCTCTCGCGTAAGGATCAGGGAATACCCTTGAAAGGGGTTCCCCAGGCCTCTTGTGCTACCGTGTGCCAGTGGCTCATCCCTTTGTTTCTTATCTCCTGCCCCAGAATTAATTGTTAAATCAAATGTTTTAATTTTCTGAATTTAAGAGTAACTTATGCCCATCTAGCTTCTAAATGAGCAACGGAGATTTGTTTTAATAACATATTTTCAGAGATACTAGCAATTCCTCTGTTGTCTGAAGAGCAAAAGGCCCATGTTTAAGTAGGAATTTGTGTTCATAACAAGTTTACATACATTGTGGCTGTCATGCCCCATGCCTGAGCATTCAGGATTGTTTCTTTGGATATGTGTATGTTTAACAAGAAATAAAACTGTTGTATTATATCATAGAGAATCATATGATGGAAAGCAGGACTTTTTATTTTCTTTTTAGTGCTCTCAATATGTTTTAGACAAGTTGTTATGAATTCAGAGGGGTGTTTCTGCAGTGTCTTGGTTATGCAGAATAATTTGACTGATAAAAAGACCTACAAAACCAAACTGGGCTTGAAGTTGTCACTACATAGTAATGATTGTGTTTTGTCAGTACATGGACGCACAAAGTCCATTTTGAGTCTAGTTAGTAGTACCCAGAGTTTATACAGGCCAGGCTGAATTATATTCACAGCGAGAAAAACTTGTTTGCTCCAGCACTGGTAAGAATGCCTGCACAGGTGGTGTATTACCTTTACTAAGACAAGAGTTCTTCAGGAATTTCATAATGCTCTGTCCTTATGGCTGTGACCAATCTACTCTCAATTTCAAGCTGTTTTCTAGTGATAAAAACCTATTTCTCTTAACTTTTTAAAATACTCTGCATGTTTAGATTACCTGAGCTTAAAGGCATTATTTTGTGTGGTGTTACTGCTGAACTCCATACTCTAGCAAAGTAGTGTATTTCTTCATCTCACAAAGATAGCAGGTGCAGGTCAAGCTGCAGCATTCTCACAAGAATTAGGATGATTTTTGGACATTTCAAGTAAAAGATGCAGAGGCTGTGATGTGAGACGAATGAGTAACAATGGCTCTTCAAGAGAGAAGAATCAACCATTCCACTGAAAAGCTGTCAATGAAATATCTGAGGTCATATTGACCAGTATACAGAATGTGATGCTAGAGAAAAGGAGAACTTGGTGACTCYTGGGCATATGACCTCAAAACAGAGAAGAAAAGACCCTCAGAAATCACAGAGTGAACACGGACAAGCTTGTTGCGGAGGTGTTCAGGGAGGAGTCAGGAGCTGTACTTATGCAGAGGTCTTCATGAACCCAAAGGCAAATACCAACTGGAAAAGGAAAGGAAGTTCAGGTAGGTTTATTCGCATATACTACTTCAGCTATTCTGTTTTTTCTTCCTTTCTTTCTTTTTTTTTTTTTTTTAAAAAAAAAAACTTTCTTCACAAGCCTAAAGAACTCATCCCTTCTCTTCACTCCTTCCTTTCCTCTCTCAGAATACTGTCTAATTATATGGGGACAGAGAACAAAGAAAGCACCTTTTTGAATAGCCGATGTAGTTTAACGTCATTACTATGTGTACTGTCAACCATAGTCAAAAATAAATAAGTTAAAATAGAATAAACAACACAAAATTTTCATAAATGTGAGCTACTGATAGGGCGTATAGAATTTCTGTGAAAATGTAAACATGTAATATAAGCCTTCATACATGCTTTSTGAGAGAAGAGACCAAATCCAAAACCTTTTTTTTTTGAGGGATAGAAAGTAGAGAGAGTTTTTTGCTGGTTCAGGGAATTTGTGTGCTGAGTTAAACAGTAGCATTTATCCATTTCCATTCCTGGATTTTCAGGTTGATTTATGTTTGAATATCCTCTTTTACCTTCAGGACATTGCCAGCATTTTCCAGCACATGTTCTTTAAATTTTGAGAGTGAGTTTCTAGGAAGGCTTGTTTTGCATCTCCTTTTATGTTGCCTCACCACATCAGCTCTGGAGAAGTCTTGTTGTGAAAGGCCAGTAATGTGTGATTGGGTGATCTTCCGCTGGCCTGAGGAAACTTTTCTTAGCCTTTTCACCTTGTGAACCAACCATTACCTGTTCAGCCATATTTACTGCATTATTTAATGTGTATGGTAGTCCATACTTCTTAGGCCAGCTCTTCAAGGTGGCAGGCTTAGAGTAGCCATCATTCATGGATTTGCTGAACTGCCCTCCACAAGTCTGACCCATTTCATACGAGAAAAACATGTATGGGAAAAAGATGGGGATTTTTACTTGTGACCTGTTCAGTTTTATAATGTTGTTTTTGTTTGTTTTGTTGTTGTTGTTTATCAGCAAGCCTGGCTGACAAATGGCAGACTATGATTAGAAGAAAGAAGAAAAGGGTCAATCTTTTTGATAGGTCTGTTGGGCCCTTCCAGCGTAACAGACTGGAGAAGAAGTACACTTGAAGACTGAGTGTCCTGATTTGGCAAATGCAGGCACTGAAAGCAGAACGGTACAAAACACCAAGTGATTTCGAGGAAGGAGCTGTTGAATCTCATAGACAGCTCTGTGTCAAAGATCTCATCGCATGTACCTTCTTTCTTTTTTTACCTCCTACCTGCCAACCTGCCAACCTGCCAAGGAGCCAGCACAGATTGGCCACAGTGCTGGTTCCAGCCAGCTCCAGTGGAAAATAAAGGACTAGGACAAGAATGCACATTTGTTAATATGACTCATGCACCTTGCATTTCTTATTTGCAATTTTATATATTGCTTGTTATGGCTAATAAAGCTTTATTTTGTGAAAACTGTGATGTATTTGTTCTGTTTAAAAACCTGATCTGAAATTCCCTTTTACTCTATCTTCACTTCTGTCACCAACTTCAGTGAAATGTGGGAAACTTTAAAATTTCTAGCAATTGCAAGTACAGCTTACTTACAGAGTAGAACAAGCAGATCTAAAGCAGTGCTGCCAATAGCATATATCAGAATATGCCTCTGGAGCTTCTAGAAATTTTATTCAAGTTGACTCTTATGACCCTTTTGGGTTCAGAATCACCAGTCTTTCTACTGTCCCTAAAAGCATCTTCATTTTTTATTTATAGGGTCATTTTTCATTTACCAACAATACTTTAAAAATTACTATATCTTTATTTCCAAATACCAGATAGATAACTTTCTGAATTAGGAAAGCAAAGGATAGAGTAGCTTTTTGAGAATTACAATTAATAAGGTAACTGTATCATTATAAATATTCTGGTCTAGAGAAATGTCCTTGCATTACTGCAATTCAGAAGCATTCCTATAGCTTTTATAATCACACTAGTGATGTTAGTGAGCCATCATCACTTAATACAGCAATCCAAAAGGGTTAATTTGTGTTTACACTCTTGGAAGTTAAGAGGAGCAAATGGGATATGTATCTTACCTAATAAACTTCTTGCATTCATATACTTTGTCAAGAGTCATAGTTCTTGCAGGCCTTTATTATAATCATGTTCACTGTAGATTTGTCGACAAAGTTGCCAACCACCAGTAACAGTCAGGGTTTTCAAGTTCTTAGTGTGCCTCTAATGTTTTAGAGTATAAACACCTTAGCTTTTGGGACATTTCCATTGCAAGTTTTGTATAAAGTCAGCACGTGATTACAGGAACTGAATTTACAATCTCCCATATCTAAAAGCTATGGTTCTAGTTTTGGTTGTGTTTGCTTTGCACTATGATTGCTATGAGGGCTAAAAATCACTAGTTATACCATATTTAAGCAGTTGGGGAATACCTATAGTCCTGGCAAGTTTTGTTTTCTGCCACCATCATCTACTTCTCCACAATTTATTTTCTTTCCTGAAGAATCTACTGAGAGAATTGGAGATCTGCTCATACAGGAGAAATAGATACTGCCCTATGAAGCAAATGTAAGACCTCCACTGATTTATTATATATATATATTTCTCATGCTGTTATAGATGGTGTACATAAAACTAGCATGAAAATAGGGAAATTGAGGAAGAACCAGAGGCTCATAAAAACAGCCCAAGGGAAAGAGGAATTGACAGAAGCTGGGCCTAAACTCTTAGAGTTCTCCAGGCAGAGTGTTGAGGTCTCACCATATGCTGCCAAGTATTTCTGAAAGAAATGTCTGCAAACTCCGCGAACTATCCATACTTCCAACACATTTTTGACTAATAGGGTAATTTATGGAGAACAGTAATACTTGTAAAGGTCTTCTAGCATGAGTGCTAGAAAGATTAAATTCCCAAGAGCTGAAGAGTAGCACAACTGTCACTAATAAAGTTTTCTATTGTAGGGAGGGCTTTAAAGTAAATGACTGTAGGAAAAGAGATCTCCTTACTTATACTTAGTTTTTTGATTTACAGATGTAAGTAGGTCTGGAGATTCCACTTGTCCTTTTTTTGACCCCTAAAGGCTGAAGGGGAAAAAAGGACTGAGAATTGAGAAAGCAAAATCAGTAGCTTCCATGAAAATGTATGATTGATACATATTATGACTTTTCGTATATACGAATTACAGATTTCAGATCATAACGTAACATTTTTAAGGATGAAACTTTCCACATGACTGTTAAGCGTAACCCCAAAATGACTAAAAATGTCTCAGTTAGTGTTCACACATATGCTTAGCTGTAATTTTTTTGATTAAACATCAAAATGTTAGAGCTATGGTAACAGTAAAATAAATTTGCCAGACATCTATAGAACGAAGAGACAATACATTTGCATAGGTACACTTACAGAGCCAGTGGCCTCATCCTGTTCCCACTGAAGACATTCAGAACTTCTTCAGAGCAGGAAGGGTCCTTTTATTAGTTTCTCGACTTTTCAGCCATTAATTTACAGACTTTTCCAATATGGCTTTCAAACAATTTACTTGAAAAAATAGTTATTAACCCCTGCTTCATCAATTGAATTCTTGATTGATTTATCATTTTGCCAAAAGGTCTGAATACTAAATCTGAGTTTGACGTGATTGCTGTAAGTAGTTTTTTGATCAGCTATTACATAGGTTTTGGTAAGTTTGAAAACAATCTTTCCCCGAGAGGTATCACACCCATAACACAAGCCAAGAAGTATTTTGCTGCCCTCTCCAGAGGAAAGTTGCTGCTCCTGTTTACAAGTAGACTGAAACACTAATGATCAAAACAGTATCAGATTGAAAGGGATAGGGTATATGTATTAGCGAATCTTGAATGTAGCAATAGCTTTTGCTTTAGGAAGCAGTATGTAAATTTTACATTTGCAGTAGTAAGTACCTTGCAGTAAGGTCTTGGATGCTTCTAGAAAATAATCTTTTAAATATATTCAGTTGTTGCCACTTTTCTGTGTCTTCCATGAAGCTTATTTGTTGTCTTGAACTGTGCACTGAAATTTTACTGACATGCTTAAGAAAATCAGCACACAAATCGAGAGTGTGGAATGGCTTTAAGTACATAAACTCCTATATGCATTGTGCAAGACAGTGCACACAAATTTGAATGCATTACTGCAAATTTTGAGAATGCAAACCTGCTATATTATTTATCAGTAATTGCAGATGTCTGCTAGCTGCACTGGGAAAAATTCTATGATTTAGAAAATGAGGTAGCTGTTTGTAGACAGATCATAGAGTAAGATCCTGGTTCTTGTGTGACATACTGACTTGGGGCTCTTCTGAAACTTCATAGGACTATTCACCTGCTGTAAGTTAAACTTAAATGTTTACAGAATCAGGACATGAGTCAGACATCCAGTTCACTACTTAGAAGAACTTTTCAGACAAAGTAAACTGTGTACAAACCAAAACTGAAGCACGTTGTAAGTTCTTGTCATAAAAAAACTATAAGCAGAACAATAATGGAAAAAAATCCAATCCTTTCTCTTTCCAGACTGAAAGATTTTGATTTTCTGTTAGAAGTGACTTTTTGGATACTGTCTAACTTCTTTTTCTTTTCCCAAACAGAGCACACATATCCAAAATACTTTTGATTAAATAAAATGTTCTAGTTAAATCCACCTGACTTTGTTACTATTTGATTTATCAAGCATCTCATTTTAAGTGAATAATAATAAAAAAATAAAAGTTAACCTCACAGATTGAACTCTTTCTTGAGCTGGAATTTGAGTTTTATGTGGTACTGCTCCTACAAGTTTACTTAGTTCGGTGAGACTCAGGTCCGAAATATCCCTAAATTCTACCTAGGTTTTCCTCAGTAAGCACTTCTGAGTGCCTAATGCTTCTGGTTAGGAGAGGTGAGAGAAGGGGAATGTTCTGAATGTTAGGCTTTTGAATTTGGGCCTGCTGATCAAAAATCCATTTTCAACGAAGTAACTGTGATCTGTTCTGGAGGTTCATACACAGCTGTAGAGGTTGCTGGTTTATCACTGTCGCAAAGATACAGAGAACACATTTGGATGTACCTTATTGCTTGTGTAACTTGCAACCTGGTATTTTATCTCTTGGAATGCTTTCGCCGATTGCAGATAGCTTAGCTTTGCATGTAAAGTAGCTCTACACTGTCTTGCGCTATTATCCTGATCATTTTTTCCTT
This sequence comes from Rhea americana, assembly GCF_003343005.1. Taxonomy (NCBI): domain Eukaryota; kingdom Metazoa; phylum Chordata; class Aves; order Rheiformes; family Rheidae; genus Rhea; species Rhea americana. Next base: position 473,921 of record NW_028186979.1, on the reverse strand, counting down.
TTTTGCTCTTTTTAGATCTTAGTAACGGTCCTTATATCTTTTCTGATACAAAATTAGTTTTGGTGTGGCATTAGAGTAGATCTGCAGGTGTTACAATTAGCATTTTTAATCCAGGCTTCTCACAGTTTTTAGTGTTTTTTATAATGGTTACTGGTTATTGCAGCCAGCAAAGAAAAGAAAGTAAGAAGGGAAAATAATAACAGACTGCCCTTGATGATGGTAAATAATACGATTTTGTTTTCCAGATTTAAAACAGACACTACTACTTGAAGGGATTTCAGTTTGATGGTACCACCTAAGAAGTAATCTTAAAAAGAGTAGCAGTAGTGAAGGTGTTAGAGCAGTCTTTTTACTAGCTTTTGCTTGATGAACTGGGATGTGATTTTATCTCATTCTACTCAATGAGCTGACTGTCATTTCTGTCATTTACTTATCTGTCATTAAGATAGTAAGAGTATGTCTACATCAAATTGGTCAAGGATGGATGCAGGGTGTGCAAATATACCTGAGMTGTCTTTAATCTGCTTAAATCAGATACCGGTCCCAAAGAAAACATGGTCCTTGGCATAGGCTCCGTCAACTTTCAGAGATTTTCTACCAAATGTTGGATTAACATGTCTTGCTCAGGTACATGCTCTGTAATTATATCTTTTAATTTGCTCTGTAGTTACACTTTGAGGCTAAAGATCTAATTCTCCATTACGGTGAGCCTTCTGTAGTCTTCTACACCTGTATTAAATTAGTACTTCTATTCACTTTGTACTGGAATAGCTACAGAAGGTACAAGGCAGTTGAGAAGAAGATCCTTTGTTATTTTGTTAAAAAACTGGTAGGAGTCTGAAGCATGAAGTTTCATGAGGTTGGGAAACTTACCATGATAAGTACTCCAGTCAGTTGAATAAAGTATAATTCATGTTTCCTTCCTGTTACATATTTCGTACGTAATTTTTAAAGGGTAATTTGATTATTAAGCACCTGAGACAGCATATGATGATGAAGTGACATGAAACATTTGTACCTAGTAAGTCTTAATGAAATATTAACTGTATATGCTGGTCTATGAATTTAGACATGTAGAAGAAAGTGTGAACTATTAGAAGTATAGAAAAAAGTGTTTTATTTGCCTAGATAACACAAATAAAGCAATATTTATGGCAACTAATCCTGGTAATTAATACCTCATTGGAGAGTTTATTTTGGAATAGAAACCATGTCATGAGTATAATTCACAGGTTCATAGAAAAAAAATCAGGTTGGAAGGGATATCTGAGATCATCCAGTCCAGTATAGTCATAATAAAATACAAAAAATGTGGTCTACACAGCAGCACCCAAGTGTTGTAGAATGATGTCAGAAGCTGTGAGAARTAAGACTTGTGTCTAAATGACATTCTCTAATTCTTGTTTAGAGATGATGAATCCAATATTCAGAGAGAATATGCTGCTATAACTATACTGACTTCACCCTATACTGCTATGTATAGGTAATTTTATTTCTAGCATCTCCCCATGTCACTGGGAGTAGAAACATCCCTAGAGCCAAGTGCTGAGTCTTCCTGTTGGATGAGGTGTGAAAGGAAATCCGTAACATCTGCATAGATCAGAAGGATGGGAGGAGAATGTAAAGCTCAAGTCTAGTGTCTCTGTATCTAGTATCACTAGTATCTTTCAAAAAAACTGCCCACTTTTGTTCTGAAAAATCATTTCAGAAAGGAAATGGAATTTTTAATTGTAGTAGCTTATTTCTATTGCAAATTAGGAAAGATAGAGTAAGAATCAATTCAGCACCAACTCGAAGGTACCTTGGCTGACCAAATAGGTCCTTCTCAGTTTAAGCTCTTTTACAGAATGACAGAAATTAAAGTGGAAAGGAAAGCATGAAAAAAGAGGCAAAGTCTGGGGGAGTGGGACAGAATAAGGAGGTGGGAACTTAAGTGAATACAGCTTGGAAGCAATACTGGATTAGGACTGTTCAGATTTTTTTGATTGTTTGTTTACTAAATCTTTCTTTTGTATTAAGGAATGTGTTTGTTTGAATACCGGTTGTCACACTATAGAATAATGAAAGCAAGTAATAGCTGTGACTCCGTAACAAAATATCATGCTGCTCTATACTCTATGCTCTATACTATGATCCATAGTATTCACGTATCACAGATGACACAGAGATGCCAGGTACAAAAATAAAAGAGAAAGAATGTATTGCTACTTCATTTTCCATGCACAGGACACAGATAGGCTCATTTCAATGTTGAGAGACAAAAAAGCTTGAACACGGCTAGAGCATATTAAGATTCAAACTCTTCTCTTTATAGCACTAATGTAAATTGAGCTTGTCTCATGATTTTTCTGGTTCCTTTGAATTTATCCAGGTGTTACTGCAAAAAGAATTTGGCTCTGGGTAACTTGGAAAGCACTACAGCCTTGTCAGGTATGAAGACAGAGTAGAGCTACATATTTTAATTACAAATAAAAAAATAACATTTTAAAATCAAAATTCTAATATTTGAGCGATTCCTTTGAAGAGACAGAGCATCTTTCATGAAATCCTTAATTTTTCAGAGCAGGGCTTTGGGCACGTTTCTAACTTTAAAATATGCATAGGTTTGATACGATGAAACAGTTGATAGAATCTTCATTCACCTTTAGGTTTTTATATTTTTTCACAAAATATCACACATACAGGGACATCTGTTTTGCGCTCAGAGTCAAAATTGTTCTCAGCAATGTCAAGAAGACATAAAGAAATAAAATCATAGGAGATAGTGAAAYGTGAAGTCATTGTAAGCTGTGTTTCAAGGCTTTATGACTTGAAAGGGTGTGCTTTTACTACAGGGACTGTCTTTTTGTTGTATGATTTTACAGTACTTAGCACAAGATGTTCAGTTTGGTGACTTAGGTTACTGGTAATAATAACATATGCATGTTAGACATCTGTAGTGACAAGACTATTATTTTACTGTGAGTAAAGGTCTGCTGTGGGTGAAGAGGATGGTGCCGACTTACTGGCTAACTTGTGGGAAATACAGCTTAGGCCTTGTGTCTCCCTGTGGATTTCAGGGTGAAACAATTGTGGTGAACTGCTTTTGAAAACCAAACAGAAGAAACAGTTACTCTTTATGTTCTCCATATCAGTGACAGCAAAGCTGAAGTCACCTGGGATTGGTTTGTGTATACTTACAAATATTGTATACTCTTACACTAATTGTATACTGGTGCAATACCACTGAAGTTGCCATCATCTTCAGTCATATGCAAGAGGAGAATCACACCTGTTTCTAAGATCAGATACACTGTTATAATTGTAGCTGAAGTGCAATGGCTTCCCAAGTGAGCCTATGCAGGGAATTGCTAAAGACGCGCTATTCCATACCAAGCCAGCTTTTTGATGTACAGTGTACTGTGTACTGAAGACTCAGTGTTCTTTCATCATTCCAGACAACTTCAGTGGTAACCATCTTTGATGTTTGTAATGTATGAGTACTGGCCTCTGTGGCAAGCTGAAAATTCTGCAGAAGTCTTAGCTAATTATAAAATTGCAGAGTATATGATTTTGCTAAACATATTCTTGAATGAAAGTGTAGGTATATGTCAGTCTTGGTAGTTACAAGCTACAGTGGTTATTCATCCTTGAGATAATGAAGTGAYGCCATTCATTTTTCATACCCATGTACTGTGTGTAAGCATGGGCAGACAAAAACACCCCTAGAAAAAACTGCGTGATTACTAAATTTTATAGGTAAGTGGTAGGGAAAGAAAGATTTTAGCTTAAAAATCAGAAAAAAAATACTTTTAGTAATGAACTAATGCATACTGATATATTTGATATTGCTTTGGGGCAAAGGGATGGGCTAGGTGACCTTTTGGGGTCCCATAAATCTCTATTTCCTATGACTGTATGTGCAATAAAAGAAAAATAGAGAAATATAAAAAGGAAGATTAACCAAGCAGTGAAACTACAGGATTTGGATATTGAACAAGGTTGATCATGCATTTCAATAAACGCAGGGCAGGTAGAGAGACGGTAGCTAGCTAGTGCAGATTTGATAGTCTAGTCACAGCAGTGTGGAATGTAGCGCTGACTAACTTACCAAAGTGAGAAGTRAAAAAAACCTAAGCTCTGATTAATTTACCTTATAACTTGGGGGCAATCTCTTAGGAAATCAAACACTATTGAGAATTAAGGAAGTTTTGGAGGGGAAGATAATATTGCTGCAAGGCTACAAGTTAAATTCTAATAATATATGCAGATTGTACACATTTCACAGAATTAGTAACATCAGGGTAGCTGTGATAATCTGCATCTATGATCATGGCAAATTTTACAGAGAGAAGTAATTGTACTTTATGTTTGCCCTAACTAATATATTTGGAAAATAGAAAAGTTTGAAAATCAAAGGCCTTTGAGTCAAAATAGGACATTCTCTTCTTTCTCAGAAGTTAAAGGAAGTTACTGTGATCTGACAGCACAAGAACTTAAAGTACAGCCTACTAGTCCTCCGACTCAGTCTTCGCACAAATATTAGAGCTACTTAAAGTCATTGGGATCTATTGGTTGTTTAAATTTTGTATTTTGGTAGCATCCAGCACATCAAACAACTTAGGAATTAAGAGGAGGTTCCTCAAATGCAGTAAGGGAATGCCCTCTTTTCCGCATTGTACTCGAGGGATGTGGGATGGTACTGTGACTCTTGTGGGAATTGTTCTTTCAGCAGGCTGTGGCTTTCTGTTGCAGGAGAGGATGGCAATTTTGTTAGATCCAGTATTTTCAGTGGGTTTTTTGAGATCTGAAAATGAAACATCTTTGCACTTACACATTTGAAGGACGTATTTGAAGGGTATAGCTCATTGTTGCATGGTCGTCTGTTTTGGCTGCTAGTTAGGCCTTAGTTGTACATGTGTTATATGTACATGGTTATGATATGCTCCAGAGCACGTTCCCCAGTAGTTGCTGGAGTCGCTGCATCAGCTGTGTCAGAGGTTTTGACCCAGACAGACCCTCTGGCAGCCGATGCAGCTCTACAGGTCTCAGGCTGCAGGGAGTGCTTGGGGCGTCTCAGCGAGGCCTGGCCTGACAGTCAGCTCTCCTGTAGAAGGTGTGCTGTTGCTGATGAGTTGTGATGTCAGGTAAAGGAGTTACGGGGGGGGGAAGTCAGTAGGCTGCATAGCATCCATGAAGATGAGTGAGAGAGAGGATATTCTTGGAGACCGTATAGCTCCAGGAATCCTAACCCTTCACAGTAGAGGAGTTGCTGAAGGGCTCTGCGCCGTGTGAAACAGTACAACATAACACTGTGGAAGGGGACTGGAAATTAATCAGTTCTCCTAGGAGGATAAAGGCTCTTACTCCTCCTGAAGACTTGCAATTGTGGAACAGGTTTAGTGCCCTCCAGGCTGAGGGGGAGTTGGGCATGGCTTCAAGGGAAGCAAATGGGCTGACAGACTCTGTGCCTTGCACACCTGGAAGAAGTGGTGAGTGATTGTTTTGGGTAACTCCCTCCTGCAGGGGACAGATGCACCTATCTGCTGACCTGACCTCTTGTCTAGAGAGGTTTATTGCCTGCCAGGGGCTCAAATATGAGATGTCATGGAAAGATTGCCAAGGCTTGTCCATGTGTCTGACAATTACCCTCTGCTGTTCTACCATGTGGGCACTAATGATACCAAGGGCAAATTGGAAATGTTCAAACAGGATTTCAGAGCTCTGGTGGTGGTCGTCAAGGGCCTAGGAGCCCATTTGAGCCAAAATTACCCTAGGAGGTCATTTTTTCCTCAATCTTACCAGTGAGGGGGAAGGATGGAAGGAGGAGTAAATGAATTTTCCAAGTTAACCGCTGCCTGACCTGCTGGTGTTGGCAACAGAATTTTGGTTTCTGTGGGATCATGGGACCTTTTGAAGATCGACAACTGATGAGAAGAGATGGGATCCACCTCACTAAGCAGGGCATGCATGTCTTTACCAACACGTGAGCCAGCCTGGTAAGGAGGTCTTTAAACTATGAAACATGAGGGAAGGGGAAGTTGTAGAGATAAATAGAGATAAGGTAGTCAGCAAAACATGACCCAGATCAGGATGCCTTCAGCAGGAGCATGCAGCTGGGGAAGTGCACGCAGCACATGACTATGGAGGATCCTCTCGCACCCCTCCTGAGAAACTTGCATGCTCAATTACCTTTCTGAAGTGCCTGTACGCCAGTGCACACAGCATGAGGAATAAAYAAGAAGAATTACAGATCTGTATGTGGTCGCAGGGCCATGATCTCATGGCAGTTACAGAAACATGGTGGGGTAGCTCGCATGACTGGATGCTGTCATGGATGGCTATGTGCTTTCTAGGAAAGACAGCCCAGGAAGGCGAGATGGTGGAGTTGCTTTTTATGCGAGAGAGCAACTGGAATGTATTGAGCTCTGCCTAAGGGTTGATGAAGGACGAGTCGAGAGCTTGTGGATAAGGACTGAAGGGCAGGCTAACATGGGTGACRCTGTTTTAGGTGTTTACTGCAGGTCAGTGGATCAGGAAGAGGAAGTCAGTGAGACCTTCTACAGACTGTTGCAAGTAGCCTCACAATCACAGGCCCTGGTACTTGTGGGGGATTTCAGCCACCCTGATATCTGCTGGAAAGACAATCTAGCAGGGCACAAGCAGTCCAGGAGGTTCCTGCAGAGCACTGATAACTTTTTGACATGGATGGTGGAGGAGCCAGTGAGGAGCTCTGTGTGCTGCTGGACCTTGTACTGACAAACARAGAGGGACAGGTTGGAGATGTAAAGGCTGGGGGCAGCTTTGGTTGCAGTGACCATGAGATAGTGGAGTTCAGGATCCTGTGAGGAGGAAACAGGGCAATAGGGAAGTAGGACCACAATCCTGGACTTCAGGAGAGGAAACTTTGGCCTCTTCAGAGACCTTCTTGGAAGAATTTAATGGGTTAGGGCTCTAGAAGAAAGAGGGGTCCAGGAGAGCTGGTTTATATTCCAGGATCACTTCCTCCAAGAATGCTCAAAAATGGTGCATCTCAATGATCAAGAAGCAGAGCAAAGTGGGCAGGAGACCTGCATGGAAGAACAAGGAGCTCCTAGAAAAACTCAAACATAAGCAGGAAGTGTGCAGAAGATGCAAACAGGGACAGGCCACTTGGGAGGAATATAATAACGTTGYCAGATTATGCAGAGATGGGTCTAGGAAGGCCAAGACCCATTTGGAATTAAATGTGGCAAGAAATGTCAAGGACAACAAGAAGGACTTCTTCAAATACGTCAGTTGCAAAAGGAAGACTAGGGAAAATGTGGGCCTGCTGCTGAATGGGGTGGGGGCCCTGGTGATGAAGGATACAGAGAAGTGAGAGTTGCTGAATGCCTTCTTTGCTTCAGGGATTACTGCTAAGGGCAGTCCTCAAGAATCCCACACCCTGGAGACAAGAGAGAAAGTCTGGAGAAAGGAAGACTTTCCCTTSSTCAAGGAAGATCAGGTTAGAGATCTTTTAGGSAAACCTGATATCTACAGATCCATGGGCCCCGATGGGATGCACCCATGAGTGCTGAGGGAGCTGGTGGATGTTTTGCTAGACTACTCTCCATGACCTTTGAAAGGTCATGGAGAACTGGAGAGGTGCCTAAGGACTGGAAGAAAGCTAATGTCACCCCAGTCTTCAAAATGGGTAAGAGGGAGGACCCAGGCAACTCTAGGCCGGTCAGCCTCACCTCCATCCCTGGAAAGGTGATGGACCAGCTCATCCTGGATGTCATCTCTAAGAATATGGCAGAAAAGAAGGTGATCAAGGGTAGTCAGCGTGGATTCAGCAAGGGGAAATCCTGCTTAACCAATCTGATAGCCTTCTGTGATGGAATGACTGTCTGGGTAGATGAAGGGAGAGCAGTGGACGTTGTGTACCTTGACTTCAGCAAGGCTTTTGACACTGTCTCCCATAACATCCTCCTAGAGAAGCTCAGGAAGTGTTGGTTAGATGAGTGTACAGTGAGGTGGATTGAGAACTGGCTGAAAGGCAGAGCTCAGAGGGTTGTCATCAGTAATGCAGAGTCTATTTGGAGGCCTGCAGCTAGCCTCCAGGTTCCACATATTCATCAATGACCTGGATGCAGGGACAGAGTGCCTCCTCAGCAAGTTTGCTGATGCTACCAAGCTGGGAGGAGTGGCTGACACACCTGAGGGCTGTGCTGCCATCCAGAGAGACCTGGACAGGCTGGAGGGCTGGGCAGAGAGGAACCTCATGAAATTCAGAAAAGGCAAGTGCGGAGTCCTGCACTTAGGGAGGAATAACTGCATACACCAGTACAGGCTGGGGTCCGATCTGTTAAAAAGCGGCTCTGCAGAGAAGGACCTGGGAGTGCTGGTGGATGACAAGTTGACCATGAGGCAGCAGTGTGCCCTTGTGGCTAGGAAGGCCACATGGTCTCCTGGGGTGCATTAGGAAGAGTGTTGCCAGCAGGTSGAGGGAGGTGATCCGGCTCCTCTCCTCAGCCCTGATGAGGCTACATCTGGAGTACTTTGTCCGGTTCTGGGCTCCCCAGGACAAGAGAGACATGGAGCTACTGGAGAGAGTCCAGCCTAGGGCTGCAAAAGTAATGAGGTGGCTGGAGCATGTCTCTTATGAGGAAAGGCTGWGAGAACTGGACCTGTTTAGCCTGGGGAAGAGAAGAGGGAGGGGGGATCTTATCRATGTGTATGAATATCTGAAGGAGAGGGTGTCAAGTGGATGGGGCCAGACTCTCTTCAGTGGTGCCCAGTGACAAATTAAAGACGTGATGGGTACAAACTGATACATAGGCAGTGCCATCTGAACATAAGGATAAACTTCTTTACTGCGAGAGTGATGGAGCACTGGAAGAGGTTGCTSATAGAGGTTGTGGAGTCTTCTCCACTGGAGATACTCAAAAGCTGTCTGGACAGAATCCTGTGCAATGTGCTGTGGTGACCCTGCTTGAGCAGGGGGGTTAGACTAGATGATCTCCAGAGGTTTCTTCCAACTCTACGCTCARTAAGTGTTTATAGATTCTCTAGGCAAATAAGGAAGGCAAGTAGTTTGAGCGGGTGAGGAGACACAGAACACAAGATCATAGTTAACACTGGTGCATATGAAAAAGAAAGTATAGTTTCTGCAGCAGGTAAGATCTCTGTGGCAACTGAAGCAATTGTTATATGAGATAGCAGATTCTGTGGCCAAACACTGGTAGCAGATAAACACGCTTGTTTTTACTGGTATCTTAGCATAGCAGTCTCTCAGTGCCAAGGGCTTTTTTAGATAGGGTTGTTCCACTCACTATAAACAGTTTTCTATAAAAACTGTACTGAAACTGAATTGCCTCAGCCAATCAATCTGATGTCATGCTGTATATGTAAATACTGTATAACATTTTTTTCCCCAGTTGTGCAGTTTTCTGCATTTTGATTGATTTCAAGAGGCTTATTGTCATTTTCAAACTGCAGCTGTTGCTGGGTAACAATGCAATAAAAGGAGATCCTTGCATTGTGTGTTTCATCCCAGTCAAAGTGCATATGTTTGCATATTCCTATTAAAAATATTTCAGATAATTACATTATGAATAGACAAATCTGTGCATCTTATTGGCTATTATAACCCCCCTTCAGTAACTGATTCCTTTACTCAGTGATCTTAAGCTGTGCCTCACAGCAAGTTCACCCATTCTTATTGTGCTCTTCATCCGAAAGTAGAAAAAACGGCAAATATGTGTGCCATAGGAAGAAGGGACAGGGAAACCCATAGAAAATGATTCTGTCAAATCACTGAAKAGAAAATTATACCTCCTCTGACTCATCATTTCTCTTTGTAGGCCTGCAAGACTATCAATACACAAAAAGAAAATTTGTWTTTCCAGTTGTTGTCCCCTGGAGAATCCCAAGGCCTTTCTCTCATTCAATTTGAAACAATAGAAATACTATGTATGGCCCGATTTGCATTCTGAAAGATGAGCTTTGATCTGTAGAGGAAGAAAGGGCAGGCTGCAGGTATAAAGAAAAGGGTTATGTGGAGTGGAGAACACTAAAATGTTCAAAAACTTTTTTAAAAAAATCTAAAAAAAAAATACAGTTTTGTGAACTGCATTTTTGTTCTGTTTCTTCCTTTCAGCATTAAATTAATAAGGTTACTATTAAGGTTAAAAAAAATGCTGAGATGCTTCCTGCTTTAGCAATGTGGCAAGCATGACCTGAGTAAATAAACTCTAGGTAAAATTCTGGGCCTGCTGAAATCATAAGCAGTTTTGCTATTGATTTTTAATTCTTCAGTGATTTCACACCAGAGTCCAGCTTCTTCTAAAGACTAAACTGGCTAATTTATGATGATTACACTGAAAAGGAGATACCTATGAGATGATGTTAGTATCATTGAACAAGTTGCTTAGCTTCTTCAGCTTCTTTACCAGATCCAGAGAATGCTGACGTCAATGAAAAGACTTTCTTTGCCATCTGTAAATTTTGATGAATAAAATATGGAGGCCCCCAAAATACCTTAAGAGTTACAATGATATTCACTTAAAGGACCAAGATGCTATAGGACTAAATTGATATTCTAATACGGTAATTAACGCTTTGAGATCTTTTATAAAGTTCATCAGAACGAATCACAGAGGAGTCAATAATTAGCTATAGAAAAGTTTGTCTGATGTATAAAGCAAGCTTGTGGACTTTGTTGCATATTTTATTTACATATGTTCTCGTTCTTTCACATACATATGCACCCACATCCTCCCTTTTCCCATATTCTTTTGTTTCTTTCTTTTTTTTTTGGATTATATATTTTTTCCCCATTACATGGTGGCTTAAGAATGTCTGTGATCCCTTTTATGGAATTCTTCAGGGGTGATCCAAAGGCTATGGCTATTGGGAAGAATTACAAGATGTATGGATCAGGTCCTTCACATAGATGTGTAGGAAATACCTTAATATTTATTCATGTATTTTACTTAATCTATTTTTCTTGTTTAGAAATGTCATTTGAAAATATCARTTATGTTTCTCTTATGCAGTAGTGCTTGTTTAAAAACTGGAAATAACTGCATAAAAGTAAAAATGAAGCTATAAAAAATAAGTCATATTTCTGCCCTATATAATGAGGTAACTTACTGAGTTGACGTACAGATAACTTGAGGGCAAAATCTGGCTCTTAGAGCTTGTATGATTGCCGTCCTATCAGCACTTTCTGCCGGTGGGAGACAGACTGACCAGCAGAATCGGGGCTTTTGTTTCTGAGCAGCATGTTATTCTTGAAACCCCCGTGGTTGGAGATTTCAGGACAGCAGTCAGGTCATACTGCAGCTGAGAATGGATGATCACTCTGCTCCAGCCCACGCAAGGAGGGTTTTGGCATCTGCTTCCGATGAAGCCCTTCACCTTCTCCCCTGCTGTAAGCATAGGTGTTGCTGTGACAGATGCCTGAAGTCAAGGGACATTGCAAATGTGTGAGAAAGGGCTACAAAAGAGAA
>NW_028186979.1:436644-462432 GCF_003343005.1 Rhea americana | reverse complement strand
AAAAAAAAAAAAAAAAAAAAAAAAGAAAGAAAGAAAAACAACCCCACAGCAGAAAACCTCACGTCTTGATTTAGCACAATAAGGTTAACAACTGTCATTGGAACAAATGTCTGCACTTTTACAATTAATTAATTGTGAATTTCAGTGAGCTCCTTTAAAGTTAAATCCTCTTATTATGTGAAACAGGTTTATACAAGTCATATGTCCTATCAGTTTGGTATACTCAGATATTCACTATTACTCAGTATTTTGAGGGGAAGTACACTTCAGTAGATGTCTCTCGGAAATGATTAGTGTTGGCTAGAACTAAGTATAGTGCAGGTGGGAGTGTACAATCTCTCAATGGATACTGCTCATGCACGATAGTGCTGGTAAGGCAGTTTTGCTACTATGTCAGTATTGAATAGCAACTATAATTTTGCTCCAAACTGAGTAGTGCTTCTGTGGCAGAGAAATCAAGGACTAGAAGTACAATCTTTGCATTCATGTATGTCTTTTGCCCTAAACTGGCCAGGGACCAAGTCTCTAGAGGTGAAGCACCAATCCATTAAAACACGGTGCTGTGTAGATTTCAGAGCCTGTGAGAGCCTTCTGTTGCACTTCAGTAGAAAATTTCTGTCACCAGACATTCAGAACTAAAGCTTGCTTTAACAAAAATGGTTGAAGAGGGAGGTGAGAGTCAGTTTTGATAATAAACTCCAGCTCTGATTACAAAGTAATTTTGTACCTGAAAGCTACTAGGAGTGTTTACATATTAAGTTTCTAAGTTTGAGAAGCCTAAATTCTAAATCTTTGCATAGACCTGTATTCTTACAAAGATCTTATAATTGTCAAGTATTATGATGAGAACATAGTCCAGAGTAAAATTTTTAAATGTAGCTTTTTAGCATGTCTCTGAGGATATGTGTGTGTTTTCCACTGAGGGCCCAGCAAAGGCTATTAGACTTGGCAGTAGGCCACAATAGTCTTAATGAATATTTTATTCAGTATAATCCTGCACTGGATAGAATTTGGCAAACTGATAGTGAGAGGCTGCTGGCCTCAGTTGTCCTTCAAAATCTTGTCCTGTCTTGTTGGTTCTCTTCTTTATTGAAATTTATTTTTGCACTGTCTGGTGGTGATAGAATTCCCCTAATTATCTCCAAGACTGTCACTCAGCCAAAGGGATTCGTTCTCCATTCTCGTGGGATGATAGAATTGATGCCTTGTTCACTGTGATTCCTCAGCCATCCTCATTTGACACAGTAAGTCTGCAAGTGGATTTCCCTATTGTCAAGGCGAAGAGGAAGAGGTATGGCTGATTTTCAAAAGGATATGTCATCTCAGAACTTAATTTACAGAAATGCTCAATTCAAAGTGCATGCTTCACTTAAATACTTCACACCCAAAATAGATCACATCTGAAACAGAAATTATCCTCAAGTCTCCAAACATTTGCTATGGTTTGGAAATTTTAAGGCAAGAAGGGGACTGTGAGATCCCAAGTCTGGTCTCCTGTATAGTACAGGACATAGATCCTCATTTRGTTGTTTTTGCCTTAAGCCAACGAGTTCCAGCTGGATAACTTTTGGTGAGTTTCCTGAGTTGTCATGTGCTGCTACAGATACAGTAGGTGCTATGACACGGACAAATGGATGGATTTATTTGAGTATCTCAGAAATTATGTTGTGCTTTGTCTCTGTATGACTTGTTTATAGCTTTCTTAGCAGAAAGTATATGTGCAGACTATATTTGCAATGAATTTATCACTTTGAATAATGCAGTGACTTTAGCTAGTTTCTGTGGCCTCTTAACAAGTAGCTGGTGATCTACTCTTGACTGATTGGGGCAGTTTACCTTTCTCATCTATCTATTTGAAGGCATTAAGCTGTTTGCCTTCCTTGAAAGATGCAAAGATGTATTCATGGGTGGAGATGCCAGCTGCTGTAATACTCAAATGTTCAGGTTTTTCAGGGTCTGTTTTTTTAAGTGATAAGCATCAGTATGAATGCTGATGCAATGCTGACCTGGTAGGGGTGATGTAAGCACGTAGCTGGCAGTGCGTGACATGACCAGGAGCATATGCAGAGCACCAGGCGGTAGTGATTGGGCAGCAACAGCCCACTTCTTCCTCTCTTTTCCTCTGAGTAAATCTAAACCTGGTTCTGACTGTTATCATATTAACAGCAAGATCTTTGCATTGGAAACAGAAGCTTCTTTTTCTTGTCCATATTCCTCTGTGTTTGAAGAGAAATGTCCAAACAGTTCACCTACCACTAAAGGACCTATCAAAGGAGTTTTTCAGGAATTATAGACTGTGTTGTATGTATATGTGTGCGTCAATCCTCTAGCAAATATGAGGTTAACCGAGGTAGCTTAACTCGTCTTCACTGACTCAGCCCTTTCAGAAGGGGATGAATTATCTTAAATTTATTCACATTTGTTGTAAAGTAAAACTTCACAACCATGCAATTATCATGGATCAAGTAGCTTGTTATTCCAGAGTACCTTGCTCACGCATGTGGCCATTTAGAATTTAAATCCATAATCTTTCAAGATCTTGTTATGATTAATAATCAAAGACTCTCTCAGGCTTATGATGTGTATATAAGCCTTACTAATAAAACTGAAGATGGAGGACTGATAGGTATAGTGCTGATAAAGTTATCTGTCAATATCTGTCTACAGACAAAGCAAAAAACCTGTGTTTTCAGAGCAATTGAGCCTGGAGGACAATTTCTGGACATGGCAAAATTCTTAGAGTATATATAGCCTACAGCCAAATATAATAATAATATTAAATCTCCTATAGCCAACATTGTACACTTTTGGATTTCATTCTACAATGCACTGCTCCAAAATTAGTAATTTCCAAAGTATTTTTTTTCAAGGTTATTTTTGCTTATTACAGACTGAATACGGCAAAAAGAATGATATGCACACTGAAGACTATTAAAAGAAAGTGAAGGCAAGGGATACAGTCTTGATCTGGTATATTTTAATGTTTTTATCGGCTTTGTAGATGGTTATAAAACTCTTCTTGGTAAAAATTTCTATTGAAAACAATTTAGTAATTAATTTGGAGGATAGGCTGCTACTATAGAAAGATCAGAATCACCTGGTGTCATAAAACAAATCCACTTAATTGTAACCAAATGCAAGTTAACAATGCTATATAAATACCATCCTTACAGGATTGGAGATTGCCTAGGGAAGGAGCAGCTGAAAGAAGTCTTTTCAAAATATATTCTTAATACCATGCTGTGGCTTGTGTGAAATGTTAAATAATAATGGACTAATGTGTAGAATATGAATTTCTTTGTTTGTGTTCTTGAACTGAGAACTGGATGTCTTCATCACATTCAACATCTTCACGTTACAGTAACTGCAATTTCATGCCTCAGAACTTAGAGCAATTAGCTAACCCTTTGTATGTTTTAATTTTTTAAAAAATCGGATTTACACAAATGTTTTCTGGACTATCTCTGAAATATCCATGATTGGGCACAGTCAGAAATAGGATGCTGAACAAGGCAGCCCAATGTTCTGAAAAAAATACATAGATTTTTCCTTCTAAGAGATCAGGTTTGTTGTGTCTTGCTCAATTTCAAACTGATTACGAATTTTGAGATCGCAGAGATGTTTCCTATTAACAGTCTTTTATGGTGAAAATTTGAAGGTTTGCTCTGAAGTATGGAGCTTGTTTCACTTCCTGAAACATCTTGGCATGTTCTGGCTGCCCAGTTTCCTGCCACTTCTGAAGGCATTGGTTTTTTGGGGCAGAGTTATACCTTTCGTATTTTCCTCTGACACAATGTAGTTTATCATTTAGAAGGTTGAAGTACCATCATTTATCTGATATCAGTGAGGGCACTAGAGTGAAATGCAGAAATTCAGTGAAATTCAGTAATAAGCCTGAGCTTAGGTTACATGATATAATGGTTCTTTTCAGCTATTAAGTTGTTGAAAACTTTCAGCAGTTAGGATGCTAATAATCTAACATTCCTTTCTTTGTGCAGTATTTTTGTTTTGGTTCATGGGGAGTACTGGAAAAATGTTGTAATTAGCTTTAGCTCTTTTTACACGAAAATATTGAGCTTCACATTCATGCATACAAACATGCGCATGAAAAAAGGAAATTTGTCCCTGTGGATTTTGAAGAACTTACGTTGTTACTTTTTTATTTTCATAGTGTTTTTATAAGCAAGAGTATCATAAAAGTAATTTTTCATTTTGAACTCACTGAAGATGTACAGTATTAGTAGATAATAAGTATCTACAGTGAATATAAATATTTGCATATATTTTGGTGGCTGACAGCAGATTACTGAGCTGGTCATTTCACAATATGATTCCACAATAAATATTGTGTTCTAGGGAAATTAAGAGAGAATAACGTTCCTTGAGGATTTATAGAGTGCAGAGCAGGAGGTATTTGATCCCTTCACAGAGATAGATGTGGATGATAGGGCAGACAGTGGCCTCTAGAACAGGTTTTTGGATAAAGATCATTCTAATTGATTGTTAAGATGCTCATTTTGAGAGAAGGAAGAAAATTTTCTATACTGTTTCATACCTCCTTATAAGTGACCTGATTAAATCTGAAAGGTAGTTGAAGAAGAGGAGAGAGGTTAGTGTCTGGAAGGCAGATAGTGGAGGATGTGCCTACAAAGTGAGCAGTAAAGATTTGGGAAGAGCAGAGGTCCAAGATTTACTTGGTAGCCCCACAAAGAGAACAGTGGCTAGCCATATGATTTGGTTTGAGGCAGCCAAAAGCAGCATAGAGTTAAGCTACAATGTATCAAAAAAAATCGTTAAATTAAGTTAATTTTCAAGGCATGTACTCAGAGTTTAACTCTGAGATAACTGATGCCTTCACAAGCATCCATGTGCATAACATCTAACTACTGTGTATGGAAATTGGATTTATCAAGTAAGTAAAGAGGAAATAATCTTTAAATATTGTTTTAAAACTCATTTGTATTTGCTTTTTCTTTATTAACTTGGAATTTAGTATTTAAAATGTGTTTATCACTACTTTCCTGTTCATCTTTTATTTGACATGTGAAAGACTCAAAGATGTAGCTGCCACAGAACAGCCTACTAATGTCTTGATACTGCATTTAAGCATGTGTTTAACCTGAAAAATATGAACAGTCCTATTGAAAAGAGTGAGGATATTAATGACCTTCAAGCTGAATGTTTTATCCTTTGAAAGATTTAAGACTCACTCTCTTTACCTTGATAGACTGAGACTGGCTGTCCACTAAATTCTTTCATATGCTATAAGTGAGAAACTGGAAAAAAGTAAAAGGAATATTTTTGTTGTTTTTTTTTTTTTTTTTTTTATGGTCACAGTAATTTTATAGGAACCTTACAATACAATGTTTTTAAAATTTTATAACAGAAATGTGATTTTCAAGCTGTTGGTACCCATTTAATGTGTAAGATCTTTATCCCTCTATTAAGAAACTGAGCAGCTAAGATTTAGGACGTCATTTCTTCTCAAGCTCTGGGCTATTAATCTAGAGCAATGCTATTTGCTTCTTTTTTCACCAAGGGCTGCTTGATGCATTCGGAGATGTTCCGGAGGGCTTGTTTACAACTTACACATGCACCTTGCTGTGCATGTTCGTGCCCTAACATTTTTTTAACAATAAAGCCAACATGTTACAAAAAAAGAGCAAGATTGGAACTGATGTGGCTAAATTGCATGTAAATGTCGCTCCAAATTGAAAGCATTTGCTATTCATACCCTGAAAATTAGTGAAGCTCTGTATTCTGGCTCTAGCGTTTGCAGCAATTCCAGTCCCAGCAGGGTGAACAGTCTGCAGGATCTGCCTCTGCCGACTTCTGTCCCCTGCTGCTCTCCTTGTTTTAACATGGTCTGGCACCCATGCACTATTCCTGTTTCCTTGTTTGCAAAATGTAATTGTTTCAAAATCATATAAATAAGGGAAAGAAATAGAAAAAAGACTTATTTGATTATATACAACATGGATGTTGCAGTGAACCCGCGTTAGGTGCCAATGGCACACCTCGCTGCTGAAGCCAGTTGCGGTGCTTACTTTATAGGGTGGATGCCTCCAAGTGGAACTAAAGCTCCAATTTTCCAACATAACTAGAATTCTCTTACTGAAATGTGAAGAATGCCATAGTATTAATTTTCTAACCATTCCCTCTCCCACTCATTAACACTCTATATGTGTGCACACCAGTATACATGCATTTTTACTCTAATATTTACACGTGACCTGTCTATATTCAGTGTAATCCCCACTGCTATGGTTGCTGTGCACCTGGTAGTCTTTAACGTGTTTATCTTCACCACTCTGTGCCACCTAGGTGTTTTTATCCTATATAACCGAGAGGAACTGATTTGCTTATTTCCCTGCTCATACGGAAAGACTGTGGCAGAGGAGGTCTCATAAAGCGTAAATGCTCGCTCACTTACCTATCATTCCTTTTAGTGGCAATATTGCATGAAGTGTGAGTTCTAGGTACATTTATTTTCTGTGCCTTTAAAATTCTAATCACTGTATCTGTCTGCAGAGAAAGCAGCCATTTTGCTGGCACTTCTTACTTGATCTCACACACATACTCAACGAGATTTCTGCAAGCTTTTATTATGTGTTTAGCAGTTTCATGATTTCATTCCATACTCTCTGAGATGAAAGAAAAGAAATAAATAAATGTCAGTGGAAGAATAAGTTTTTCAGACAGAGACATGACCGTGCCTTTGAGAAAACATGCTATGATAAAGGAAGAAATGACATTGGTAAACTAGGCAAGAAGGTAGGAGTGGAAGGGAGATTTAAACAGGATAAATGAGATAACGAGGACAGCTGGGATATCTATGCATAGCAAACAATTTGTTTGGCAAATTTGTCCTTGTTCCCTCTTTGTGAATTGTGCATGAACAGATTTCTCAATTTTTTAGCTATTCAAAACTATTCAACAAATATGTCTTGTGAACGGATTTAACATATGCATTGCTGGTCTTTGTACCGTGCTCTCATTACTGCTGTGAGGTGGCTGATGACCTTCCCCGTATAGCACGGTTGTGTCCCTTCCCCGGTCAGGGTGCCGAGCGGCTGCTGTGTGACCTGGGCGACCGCACTCAGCTGCTCATTCCTTGCCGGGCACTTTTCAAGAACAGTCCAGGGATAAAATTGTTGTTAAAATGTCTCTGATAAGATTTAGGAGTACTGAATGCTGTTGATAGGGTCAGGGTCAGTTTGCATGGCAGAAAAAAAGGGCTTTTTTCCACACACAGTATATTTGCAGTGAATAACTTAGCTAACTGTAGACACTGTAAATCCTGTTTGGCAGATGGTTAAGTCTGTGCTGTGACCCCCTTTTTCACCCCAGGGATTGTTTGCAGTGTGGCCTCATCTGGGCTGGCATTTTAATGGGAACGTRTTTGTTAGGATGTTACCATGAAGTGCAGATGAAGTTGCAAAATTCAGTGAATAAGAAAGGTAATAATTACTGGAAACTTAACATAAATCTAACTTGTTTGAATTTCTTATACCTTCCTGAACCTTAATAACAGTGAACACTATAATAATAAGCACTATCCATGTAGGGGGCCTTACTTTCAAATGCATGATAGTTTTATGTGATTATCCATGTAATCTATGGCTAAAAGACTAACAAGTGTGCCTGTATTCAACAAATCTGTCTAATTCTGATAAAATAATATTAAGCAGAAGTCATATTGTTTTGGGCAGAAGTGTAAAACACTGTCACAGCAAACATCATTTTTATTATTTAAGAAGTGCAAATAATGTGTTAGAAGCTCCACTTACGTACTTCTCGTCGTAGTGGTTCTAACAGWTTTTTTGCTCACAAGATATTTTTTGTTAAGAAGGCCAAAATATTATGTTTAGTCTTTTTTGTCCTGAACTCACAGATGCTACTGTAGGAGTATTGCAGAGGCTGACGTAGTTTTTAGCAGTTATGTTGGTGTAACTTTGTCTCTGTATGAAGGACACACTGAGGAAGATCTGTTAAAATACAACAATAAAGCAYGAGAAAAATTGAATGCTCTATAGACATTACCAGTTTTATTGTTGTTGAGCTCTTTGGTATCAAAAGAGGAACAATTCTTTTAAGTAAAGACCATAATGTTACTCAGCTAGGCTTTATTATGACGCTGGTAGAGACTCACGGTTGTCTGGGGCAATTATCCCAACTGATATGGTCTCCACTGGGAGAAAAATGCTTGTGACTTAGGTCTTTCTTGCTAAASCGAAGGCAGAGCTGCATAATGGGGTCAGTGTCAAGTATGTCTCAGCTAYGACTGTAACGGAGACAATCAACGTTGTTAGCAGTGGTATTAGCAAAGCTTGCTTTTCCACGTTGCTAAAAATAATGCATCCGAAATAGTGGGTCAGTTATTTGGGCTGAAGAGTACTGTTAACAATATATACATATTAACAAACTAAAAAAAAATTAGCATTGTGAGATAGTTATAGTGTAGATTCTGGGCAGTTGGAAATGCGGATGGGGTTTTCAGAGGGCAAGTTCAAGGATATGTTCTGTATTTTAAGTTAAATGGTAATGTTGCCCTTTGAGTTGAGAGAGTGATAGAAAGAAGTTTGGCTARAGAAAATTTGTGACAACAAAGGAGAAAAATATGTAGCAAGGAGAAAATGGTAAAAATTGAAAATCAGTTGTGTTTATGGATTAGTTTTGTCCCCATTCCATTTGACAGTAGTGAAGTCTAGTTCTTCAGGGATGAATAAAGTTAAGAATTGACAAGTTTGGATAACTGCAGCTAATTAGAGATGCTATCATCTCCTTTATCATATGTATCAAATTAAAGCACAACTTTGTTAAAATATGCATTCACAAACATCTTAGACTTTCCTGAGGCCGGTTTGATATACATATATACATATACACATGCACATATTTGTACATATGTAAAAAAATCTTGTGAAAGATTCATTTCTGCACTTTTTGTTATTTGAAAATAGAAATGAAAYAACAAAATCTGAACACATGCACGCACGCACAAGAACTTCTTCCCTCTTGGTGAATCTTAATCCAACCAAAAGAGGAAAAGGCAGATCAGTTCTGACTGCTTGCACAATTTTTCTGATCAAGAGGTTTGGCTTTTTCACTCATGTAGAAACTTCTATTTAATTCAGTGAGGATRAGACTAATATAATTCTATAGGTACTACTTTAAAAATCTGTTTGATACAAGTTCATGTATTTTCTGTTGCCGTTTATAATCAAAATTTTAATAAKTAACATTCTATATACAGCTCATTAAAGCCAACTTTTTTATGTAAGGGAAGCTCTCTTGGTTACAAAATTATGTTTCTTAAGCTGAGCAAAACTACAATTCTTTTAAAGGTATTGGTACCTGCCCAAATTGAATCCAGGCTTTCCCTGTATGAAAGCACCACTAGGAGTTATCATTTGACAGCTGTTTCCTGTCTTTTGTGAAAAGAGCTGATGATGTCAGTCCAGTTTGTAGCAAAGGCTTCCATACCACAAAATCCACTACCTTAATTAGTGCTAATTGGCATCCTTGTTGGAAGTATCAGTAGAAAGGCCAAGGACTGAATAAGCATGAAGAATGAATTAGCCTCTCACTCCTGGCGATGCACCCTCCAGAACACACATGAAGCACCCAGACTTAGTAGAATGTGTGCTGAATACTGAGTTAAAAGTGCTGTCAATCCAGTACTTTTCAGGGGAAGGGGGAAGCATGTGTATTTATGAAAACAAAATGAGTAAAAAGCTTGTAACAGAAGGATTAAAAATCTAGAGTAATTGTTAGATTAGCAAAAAAAAAAAAAAAATCTAATCTTTAAATTAAAAAGAAAAAAAAAAGCATTAGCAGTAAAATTGGATTCTTCCTGAAGGCCTGGTGGCCGGAAAACAACAGAACAAGGAAATAAAGGTATAAGATTAAACTGAATAAGTAAATTATATAATAAAAATGACCACACAGATGGTTTCATACACATTTACTTGATTGTTTCTGTTGTTATTTAGTATCTAGCTTCTAATGGGTTTAAACATGCATGCTCTGTTTAGCTTGGGTTCTGATGTGTGAAAACAAATCAAGGTGTATTTTTCAGTTCTGAACTTCTGTTTCTTCATAATTTTGTTCTTTCTTTCTATAAAAGGACCTTATCAGGTTGTGCTGTGGCACCAAAGTATGATAAAATGTAGTAATGGGTACTCCCTAAAGTTGAGGATACTAAGAAGATGAAATAGATCCAGCTGAAGTACATACGGCAAAATCAGTGCTGTGTTGCCTGGTACTGCCTCTAACGTTTAAGATGTTTCTGAGACGTTCTGTCATTTATTATGTTTCCCTCTTTTGGGAGATTCTGTAGATTTCCACCATCTGGGATTTGATAATACCTTGATGCTGTGTGTTCAAYGGCGATACTGGGTTTGAGTGAATTCTTTGCATATATAAAAGCTAAACAGAAAAGTCAAGTCAAATGCATATATTCCAAACTGGGAGGAAAGACAGAGGAAATACCTTTCTTCTGTCAACATCTGATTTTAAGGTACTGCTAACCAAATATTTGCAGGATGCAGCTTTGTGAACAGCCTTCTTGTGCATTTTATAGGGTGCATAACAACCCCCCTCTTGATTTGTGTATGCTGGACCACATCTCAGTAGATGACTTACTGAGATTCACCTTTCATTAGAGAGGTTTATTTCTTTTGTTTAATTAAGATGCCTTCTTCCAGAGCTCTGGCTGCCTGAGTGGTAGCAGTAAAGTGCCACTACAAATCAGACAGTATCCAAAGGAAATTCTGCCCAGATCCTYCTTGAAATTCAGATTTCTGTCATCATTTCCCATGCATTCATCCTTCACTCAAGAGAAAGTCAGGAAGAACAGGAAAGTTTTGTGGTATGATTTAGAGGTTAATGAACTAACCTACCAAAGCATTTCTAAACTAGTACTTCTTACTRGAAGTGCCCTGCCTTCTACTAGCTCATATTATAAATCAGAGAAACTATTAATCTGAGTATATCAACTCCTGGAAAACCGATTTGCTTTGAGACATGGGCTCAAAGGCCTTAATATCTCACCCCTTAAAAATTTCGTGCTATTAACCCCCTTACTGGCAAACACKATTGGAAGAAGAAAAAATAGTTGTCATGGTTCTGACATCCTCAGCTGGAACCCCAGAAGACCTGTGATTGCGCAACAGCTGTTATTTAGTAGTGAATACACCAAAGTAGAGAGAGATACATATATGCAGCAAGGAGAAGAGCTATTTAAGCTAAAGGRCCATACTCACACAAACATTAATTGGAAGTAAGAAGAGGATTTCAGACCAGCTGATCTGTGAGGCTCTGGATCATATTTCCAGAAGGAGTACTAGGGGCTAGTTACAAATGATATTATATTTAAAAGCTGTCTTCACAATAGGAAGGACCTCTAATTTATATTTATTGTAAAAAGTAGCCAAAAAATACAGATACTGTCCCCCAAGTTGGCCACAAGACTCCCACGACAAGGAAGGGCTAAACACTTCTGCATTCAGTTCTGAGATAATGTATATCTTTTGGCTACTTCTGTCTGATTAAAGCTTCTCTATTAGTTYGGCTGCATACATTGTCTAGGTTTTCAGACTGCTATGGCAAAGCTCTTCTCTTGTTCCGGGAAACAAGACCCATGTCACCCCGTCCTGGGTCACCTTCACTGGCTTATTCATCTGATCTCTCCCAAATCCAGCTCTGCCTCTCCTCTTTCCCAGGCTGTCTGTGCTTATTTTTCTGTTTCTCTCTGACCTTCTGTCCGCCTTCTTTCCTGACACTTTGCTTAGTCTCTTTATCCATGGTATCCTGTAATGACAAATGGGGATAGGTCATAGGTGCGTAAGTTATTTATGTTTTTTACACCTAAATATTTCCCCAGCTTCAATCACACATCTTCTAATATCTACATCAAATCTTTTTTTTTTTTTTTTTTTTTTTTTTTTTTAGCTTGTGGTGAACTTTAAAAGTTATTAATTTGACTTCTTTATCATTGGAGCCCTCTGATTTCCCTCAGTTTGTATTCAGAATGCTTTACTGCTTTTTATTTCATTTTTCCCCCCTCATTCTTAATACGCCATTTTCATATATCTACATTATTTTTAGCATCATCGAATTGTTAGCTATGGAGTCTTTCTATTCTGCTGTCTTTAAAGGATTTGCTTTTGCCACCTTTTTGAAGGAGCCTGTATGCACAAGAAATACGTATAATATATAAATTAGAGAAATACCATTTCAGATGTCTTATTCTTCTGTGAGCAGATGAGAGAGACAGCAGTTGGTAGGCACTAAAGACAAATATATACCTAAATGTGATCTGCTGAAGTTTTAAGGGCAATTTAATAATCTCATTCATAGATGGATTCACATAAATGATAATTGAATAAAAAGACCCAGTAAGCAGTTGCACCATGTAACTACACTGGCTTCATTTTAGTTATTCCTTTTGATTTGTGCTATTGCTTAAGAGTGAAGGAGAAACCTCTATGTCATGCGGATGTGCACAGAGAAATGATAAGAGATATATTTGAAATGTATATGCACAAATGTTCTTCACTCTGCTTGCATAAATGTTAGTTTGCTATCTAGGTGTCACCCCTATGAATAGTTTCCTTACTCAGTACCTTTAAGAGCAAGTCAAACAGGTGCTACCCTGCAAGCCAGACCCTGAAGCCGGCACTGTTTTTGGCACCTCGGAGGCCTGTATGCAAATCCTATTCTCTTCACCAGAAGATAATCACTCCCCAAAGTAAACCAGAGCAAAATCTGGGCTGCTCACTTTTATGCTTTTTGTTCAAACTCCAATAGTCTGTTCTAATGTGAGGGTAAATGTAGTAAGAGTGATGAGGAAAGGAAGCCTGTGGCACAGATAACCCTCAGGTGGCTATGTTCAGTCATACTGACTCCTTCCTTAAAGTGGCATAAAATTGTCTTGAAAGCTGGAATATATGAGCTGGAATATACCAAACAACTAAATTCTCATGTCTGTCCCTTTATGTACTGTATATAGTTTTTCATAAAAGCCAAATACCATTCAAATGCAATGGTCATCCATCACCTGTTGTTATTGCTTGGATCTGCAGTGATACTGACTTTTGAACTAGAAAAGGAATGGAATAAAGACTGTGATAAAGTACTGCTCCTGTCATATAAGAACAGAATAATTGGTTAATAACTGAATGATAAAGAGAGATAAGATGTTAAACTCAAGTCAAGGAAACAAATTGTTTGGAAGAGAGTAATTAAAAGAGGAAAAGCCAACAGTAAAAGAGGTGGTGTGTTGCAGTAATGATACCTTTCCAGACTCATTGTTTCATATAACAGATTCCTCGTGTCTCCACTTACCCAGACCTTCATTTTCTCTGTAACACCCATCTTCCTGTCCCTTACATTAGTGAGAAAGAAAATATTTATTTTTCAATTAATACAATACAGAAAAGAAAAGAAAAAGACTTTCTGGACTCATAAGCTTGGATGTCTACTTGGGCCGCATTAGCTTTGCTGACTGGTGTCAGTGAAACTAARCTGGTGAAGGTCAAGGTCTGTGTCTGGAATCAAAGTTCTCTACTGTCTTAATTCAAGAGAAAGGGAACTTCTAGCTACAACTGATGTAATACAAAAGTATTATGATTATGAGCTTGAAAGTAATGACCATTTTATTCTTTAAACTGGATTTCAGTTACTTGTATTGGAGATCTGGTTCCTTGCAGACCTATAAAAGTTGCATAAACACAAACTTAAATAAAATGCATTCTGAAAGAGTCCTGCAGTCACACTGCAGTATCTTTAATCTGCAGAATATGCAGGAGAGAGTATTTTATGCTCTAGGCTAAAGTAAAATATAAGAAAGAAATGCAAAACAATACTCAAACATTTGTAGTGGCATTTAAACGTATAAATTTATTAGAATCAGAATGTTTCTAATATGTAGAAGGGCATCATTTAATAACTGAAGGCAGCTCAGTCTTTTGTCTTTTAACAGGATTTGTGTACGTAACTCCTCTGCACAGCTTTAAAAAATGCCCYGTGTGCAGCTCTGCAATTTTAGTCTGGAGAGTTTTTCCCTTCCCCTCAGAGTAATCTCTCCGAAGAGCAGCACCTTCTGTCTAGAACGACAGACTCCCCAAACTGGCTGCTAGACAGAGGCTAGAAGTCACGCCACAGCGCGCGCGGGGTTCCTGCGTTAATATGCTGATCTGCTCTGTCAGACACCAGCTTAGAACYGTATCTTGCCAAGCGCACAGGTGAAATACGCTTTGTGAGCTGAGCGTTGCCCTCAGCGGACAGAAATGCCTTGCTCAGAAACCAACGAGCAATGAGTTAATGCAAGCTGCAAGGGTTAACCAAGAGTGGATTTAGGATCCGGRGCAGCGGGAGGGGAGGGGGGGACACAGAAGCAAAAGATTGCTGCTTTTGCTTGTAAGGATGCTGTGAGAACGTCACGTAGTTAAGGGGTTACGTAAGGTAGTTTGCTTTCATCTGCCCACGTAGAACTTTGCCTGTGGGTGCACATAAGGATTAAGGCTGTATGCAGTGCTCGAAACTCTCTACCTCTCCAAATTAAATGTAAGGCAAGTCTTGTACCAGGCTTGTGTAATGCCATAGCTCCCTGATCTGAGGACAGAGTCTTAAATTAAGGAGGTTTGTCTTTTTATTCTGCAGTTCCTACTTTTGTTCAAAAGCAATACTTATATATGCATGTAATAAGAAGTGTTCAGGGACAAAGGACTTGGACTGTCTGGCTGGATCCTTTGGAAGTTCAGATAATTCAGATGGTTACCCAAATAATGAGTCATATGTTTGTCTATAACTAGATTTCATCTATATTTTGATTATGTTGAGCCTGCCTTATAGATTCATTTGCATGCAGTTTATGTCTGGTGAGCCTGATCCACRTAAGGTCCAGCTGTCTTAATATTTATGTATTACATTTTATTTTCAACAATGAAAGCTATGAATCCTATGTAGTGGCCTGCTAAAAAGCAGGCCTGGCATATGTGATAACACATGACAGCAATAGTAGTAATAGGCCTCAAATTTTCACTGTATGCTCTGACTGTCCTAAGTTGCTGTTTAAAGTTACCCCCTTTGGCCGTATCTGCTGCGAGCACAACAAATTGGGAGGAAAAAAAAAAGAGAGTAACAGACCAACATGAGAAAATGCTAGTGATCCTGCAAAAGATACACTTCCTCTGCCTTGCCTCTGTCTTGAAATGTTCCCCTGGCCAAAGCCAGGGGTACTAAAAAGTTTTGCTAAGAAGTAACACAGTGCTGAATTGTAGTGGTGGAGAGCAGCATCCCAGAGCAGCATCCTGATGCACATGTTGACTGTCACTCCCTTGTGTCTGCTAACCTCTTACTTTAGACCTCTGTTTTGGACTTAGGACCTACTCCAAATCCTTATACCACTCTGCACAATGCGATACTGAACAAAATATATTCTTATTTGGCCACTTGCGTGGGTGGAATTTGGGTGAGGAGACCTGTCTTGCTGCTTCTTTCCCCTTCTCTGTGAGCCCAGACTTCCARAGGCTGCTGCCATTGCATGTTTGGGAATAACTCTGAGCCTGGGAGCTTTCGTTCCCGTTTCATATGCCGGTATTCTAAAATTAAGCGTGTGTATGTATGTATGTATCTATAGTTTCTTCAAAATATTACGAATGTTTTAGGTCTCAGAAACCCACACAATAAGTAGATTTTGTTGGAAACTTTGCTGTTTGTTTCCCTTCCGCTTCAGCTCCAGCCCTCATTTTGAAAGTTGATGTGGGCTGACAGACGAAAACTCYTGCTAGATTAGGAGCCCTTAAAAGTCACACAGATGGAAAGATACTTCCCAAAAACAAAACTCCCAGACCGGACGAATGACTTCAATACACAGATACTGAATATTCACACAGATAACTGAGCATCCTTTTTTACTATGTAATAACATGACAATTTTTCATCTAATTATTGTTCAGTTGTAGTCATTGTCTACAGTATATGATATTTGATTAAATTGTGAAATAGTAGTAATAATTTTGCAGTTTTCTATCATAAATTTGTATTTTGGCTATATACTGAAAATATACTATTAATCTTACAGTGTGATTGCTTAAATAACTAAATTCTGAAATCACTAATTGAGGTCAGTTATAAAGAACTCGATTCTGCTAAAGGTAAACTTAAGAAAGTTTGAAAATGTGATCAAATTGAAGGGATGGAGGATAAAGCTGGAAGAGTAGTTTTAAGGGAGATAGTGGAGAAAATAATATTCTTGCTATGGTCTTGATGGCAGTGTCACAGTAGCTTTAAYGTAGGTATTTTAGACTGAACACACAGTTTTATTTTAATGAGGTGGTCTTATGCCTATAGCTATTGATATCTTAGCTATTAGATTGAAGCCACAATTTACATGGTAATAACAATCATAATTTATCAACAATAGTTTAAAATATGTATTACAGAGCCAAGCAACACCGTCATATGACAGAGGCATGACAGAGGTATTCAGGGTACATATGTACTATTCAGTAGTGCGCAACCGTGTATGCTTGCTACACAATGTAAAGGCTTAYTAGCACAAATAAATTTGTGTGTACACTGCGTACCCCTCTCTCAAACAGATCCTATTCATCTTTGGGTGTAATTTCCAATCCTTGGGGCCACTGACAGAACACCGCATTGAACAAGCCTAGATCATAACTGGCTTGTGGTTAAGTGGGAGCCCATGTCATTCTTCTGCGCAGTCTCCTGGACTGCTTCATGGATATCTCACACAATCACAGCACAGACCATGTGTCAGCAGAAAAATTCCTCCTCACAAAAAACATTGAATTTACACATTATGTTTCCATGCCTAATAAATGACTGGTAGACTTTAAAAAAACTTATGCATATTTGAGTYTTTTATTGGAAAAACCTTCAGACATGTTTATATTCACATGCTCTTTTAAATATTATATTAGAGGGTGAAATTCAAAGTGATTATTATATTCTTACAGTGTCCAATTGAAATAATTCTATTGAAGTTAAAATAATTTGGGGGGACTTGCCATTGTGTATTAGATCAGAATCAGTATAGATTTTTATAAGAAAAAGAGTGAAACGAGAAAACACTGATTGGTTTTGCACTGAAATAGCAGTCAAATGGTGTTTTAGCATTTTTTGCAATTCTTATTTTTCCAAAATAAGGAGAGAAATATATCTTAATCTCATGATCTTCAYTGTATGCTTATATTTACTACTGACACATTTATTACATAATGAGAAGATAATAGTATAGCTCATCACATCAAAGCAAAAACAATCTGGGAACGAGCGTGGTCTGGCTGTGTACCAGCTCCGTTGATAAATCTCTGTCTGATTCATTGGGGTTTGAAGCATGTCCTTCACTGTTGCGTATCCTCTGAATATATAAGTGAAGTCAGGACTCCTGTTGTTGTCTGCTAGCAGTAAAATTATTCTGCATGAAGAGGGCTCTGTTCTGAACTGAAATCTGTAGTTKCTTAGTCCCATAAATTGGAAATGCCTCTGCATTTGAGATCCTCRCTGCAGGCTCTGCTGAAGGTACCCACACAGGGATACGCTTCTGTCCTCAATGGTGCGTTAGGACAAGGCACATTTAGTCTAACCCGTCTGTGACAGAAAATGCCATGAAAGGGCTGTGCGGTCCTCAAMCTGGAAGATTTAAGGCCTGTATGTTAGTTATTCAAACACTCTTTTTGCAAACCCTTGAAGCTGTTCCACATTTCATGRTTACAGCTGCTTCATATATTTGTAGAATAGACAATATGTCTTCTCAAAGGCACATACAAGAGGGAACTCATGATTTTAGATATTTTTCAGCTAACTCAGAGAGCCGAATATAACACAGTATTTGGGGACTCTGTGACTTTGTGCCAGTCATTAAAATGGTTAGATTATATACCTTTATCTTTTGTTTTGTTTTCAAAATGCAGTACTGACAGTGTTAGTAGAATAAATCAATGTAAGTTAGAATTATATGGAATGTCTTTAGGGAGATCAAAATTGAATGGTAACAACTTACTTGTGCAGGAGGATAATCTACAGCGAATAATTTATTGAGTGAATTGTTCTTTATTCTGTTTGTGAACTGGCTGTGGTCAGCTGGCTGTTTACCTTCAAAATGTTTCTTGTTTGATATTGGCAAACAMTTCTTGGTCTGTAGCTCTTGTGCAAGTGAAAGCTCTTGTGCAACTGTCTGATTTTTGACAGGCAAAATGGGGAACGTAGGTCAGATTGGGAGTTTCTTGTTGCTTTGTAAGACTCATGAAATGCCTGAGCTCACGAGAAAACACAATGACTGTCATATATTGTGCCTATGTAGGATACCACGGTGATCTTGGGAGACTTACTTAAGCTGCATAAAGATATTCCTGAGTGTGGCTTCCTGTGTTACAGACAGAGGTAGCCGAGGAAAGCCTGTGTCATGTCCTGGAGTTGTACACAGCAGCAGGTCTCACTGCTCTCATCTCCAGTACTGATATGTCTGGTTGCCATATTTAGAGCAGCATTTTGATGAACTGGTAGAAGTGCCTGGTTCCCTTCCATATCACACCTGCATACAATGTGAGGTGAGCAATATCCTGCTGCCCCCAGCAAACTGAGAAGTCTTGTGGGCCGTTCCTATCAGAAAATAAACTTGTTTTTTCAGTGTGCTAAGTTATGGCTGATAATGACTTGAAGTGCGTATTAGAATATATTAGGAAAGATTTGATTACAAGAGCAAAAACTGAGATTCTTATGTGCACAAGAATAGGCTAAATATTACATTATGTAGAGTTATAGTTTCTGGAACATGTAACTGCTTGTAACAAACAGTATGGAATTAGAAAAACAAAAACACTATTCCCCTAAGTAAATTCGTCCCTTAAGATATTTAGTAGTCGTTTAAAAATTGGGCTTGTGAGTTCACTTCGACTAATAGACTGCTTGTCTATTAATTGTATGTGTGTGTGTATACATACATATATGTATATGCACACACACACATGTATACACATATGTATAAGACTGATAAACGCAATTTTGAGTACAGATGATCTGAAATGGTGCTGGGCTAAGACTAGATTCTTGTGGTACAGCTGTGCTCTTCGTGCACTTCTGGCTGCAGCACCACACTTCCGAATCCTTCCTTCCATGTAGATACCATTTGGGTCTTTTCTGTCTCTCTCCCCTAGCCTCAAATTTTGTGTCTCTCTTTGCACCATTTTCCTCCCTTTCTTACTTTGGAAATGGAAATSTCTTGTCCCTCTGTTCTGTCCTGAGCCTTCCTTCCTCCTCGCTGCTGAGGAGAGTTAAGAAGCTGCTGCTTCTCTCTGCCTGATCTCATAGGACCTTCTCTCTGCCTCATCTCATAGGACCCACAGCAACGACAGAAAGAGAGTGATGGAAAGAGCTTTGATTTTGTATTTTGGTATATTTACAGTGCCAGGATAAGAGAAGGGAATCATTTCAACATGCCTGTTGAGTGGGAGAGGAGGAGGCTGGAGAAGAGGGTCTTTATACCCTCCTGGCTTCAAAATGTTGTGGACACTCCATAGGAAGTGAAAGACACCCCTTAAGTAAAGCTGGGGTGTCAAGCTTGTTCTTTAGAAGAGCTAGAGACTCCTTACATTTAATGCTACTTACCTTTTATGTTATGTGTTATACAATACAAAAGGTATTCGTATTTATGGCTTTCCTTTATATAGACTGAAACAGTAAAAAGAGAGGAAATTGTTAAGGATAGAACAAATCAGGATGGGATAGCTGAGTGAGCTAAGTCTAAAGCAGTCCAGCTCATTGGGTCAACTGAGTTTTTATTGACCAATAATTCCTTTATTTCTTAGGAGGGAAAGCCAGGTTTGTCAAGGCTTGTTATACAGTTCATAGGTAGCTGAATTGAATTCTAGCTGCTGACCTTTCAGTGACATTAAAGGTCCAACATTTAAAGATCGAATTCACTAAATAGCTGATGTACGCCACTCACACTGAGTCTCTGAGGCATGCCATCCATGCTGAAAATAGAATGTGGAATCGACATGGGAAAATGGGAARATTGTTGCTTTTTTCTTTATTTTTTTTAACCTACCTTCTGTTTCAATTTTTATCTGTAGATTGTGTGTAATTTTGTAAATTTAAACTTTACTTTTGTAAATTTTTTTAAAATTGAACTTCAGGATTCAAGTGACATCTCAAATATGAAAATTCCTAATTTATTGTTAGAAAGCATCATCCATGCAACATTGAATAGAATTAATATTAAGAGATACATATTTGAATCCATTCTGTGGAATGTTTCACTGTATTTATATTATGTTACTTCAACATTTAGGAACGTTAATGTTGTTAAATCCTGATATTTCAATGAGAATGATATCAGTTCTTTTGTTCTTGTGTGCAAAGGGCATCATAGTTTTTCATATTAACAACAAAATGTAAAATCTTACAGGTACTTAATTTTACATATCATCATTATTTTCAGTACTTGGGTAGAGGTAGGTATAAATGAGATATTATGTATATCCTTCTGTTGCTGAGAAAGCTTGTTGCTTTGGAGGAATAGTGGCAATTTCATTGAAGCATTAGGCAGTTGTTGTTCCTTAGCCTGCATATGTGGCTTACTTCTGAACTATGCTCTTCAAAGAATTTTTTAGTATTAGCAAATAGTTCAGTATTACAGTTCTCATGAATTTGCAGAGTTCTTTTCCCTTGGTAACATCTTGAAAGCTATGAAGGAAAATGGCATCATGGTGAACCAGAAACTTGTGTTCTCTTACAATCTTCCTGATTAATAGTGGCATCTAAGCCCAATGTTCAAAGACATGGCATGTGTCATTGGCTACAAGATGAGACAATATTCTGTAGGTGTTGAACTAAGGGTTAATTTACTTGCTTTTACAAAGAAATTTGTGTAAAAAGTGTGAAATTAAGTAAATTCTGCTCGTATGTTTATTAACTTGCCATAAATACTGTGCCTAACAGTATTCTTTGTGTTTGGACCAGTGTTTTTTCCTCAGTGCTGCAACATATTGAAAGTGAAACCTATTCAAGTTGCCTGAATATAATATCATACTAGATAACACTGCTTCTCATAATCATAACAGCATTTAATAATGAATTAAAAGTCCTTAATCTAGAGAAAATCTTCAGCTGAATAGCTTTCCGAAGGTGTTCAGTGAAGAAGGTATGACTGAATGGGTAGGTCCAAAAATGCAATACAGTATTATTTTAAGCAGCGTTGCTTGTTTATATACAACAATAAATAAATAAATAAAATCTGTTTTGGACTGAAATGTGAGCAACTAAAGAACAGATAGATAAGAATAGTAACTACTTTTTTTTTTTTTTAATTTTACCAGACTTGAATTATCAAATAAAGTAAAATGCTACAGAAAGAGGAGATACGTGTGGACACACACACACACACACACACACACACACACGTTCTGAAGAGGAATTGTGTCTTTTTTAGAAATATATGTCTGTTACCATTTTCTGTTCCAAACTCAAGTAGTCTTTTATTAGTTCAGTCGATATCACACTTTCTCATCTGTGTAAAAAGAAGAAATCTTCAATATACAAATGTCAGAGTGCAAAAATTATCCTTGAGCTTACCTTTGAAATGCCAGGCACCATATACCAATTTAAGGGGATACCCTCATAGGAGATCAATTTGCACTAAAATGCTGACAAGCGTATAACTAGACTGGGGGATCTAAATAGAGACATGACTAGGGTAGATCTGTACTGCAGTCACGATAATGTGATGAACTCACTGTGGTGAAATACAGAGGTATGTTTTATCTTTCAACTATAGCTAGGCTAGCTCAGATATTAGTAGCAGTCTTTGAAATAAGAAGAAGCTGGACATGGGGTATGTGCTCTGTTCCTTAGTGAGGCAGTGGGAACATACTTTGTTTGACAGACAAGCACATGTTCTCAGCATTTATTTTCTTGTAAGCAAACTTTGTGCAGGAAATGGCAATAACGTTTCAGAACAATACAGTRAACTAGACAGGAGGGGATTCTGAGAATTGTCACGTGGCAATCACAAACGGCTGTTAATGAGGTGTATGTGTTTGCGTTTGTGTGTATATAAAGTCATCACACGTTTCTTTTGTAGTTATTACCATTTTATTCGCTGAGGAATTACTGCAGATGTTTTAAATATCTTAGATAAATTATCTAATTAAAAGCAAAAAATGAAGCATTCAGTGCTGACCACCTTTTGTACATGCACATACATTTCCCTCTGATGTTTAGAAAAGAGCTTGACTTTTTTTTCCTAGCGCAGCATTAGCTCAAACTGAATATCAATTAAAACTAACCTATTGTGTTAAACTTAAGGTCCCTGTGCTCCTGTACAGGGACCGTGCCCTTGGGTTGTGAGAGTTCTTCCCCAAGCAGGATCCCAAAGTCCTAAGGGTTATCCATGCTGCAGATGTCTCTTCTCTTTGTATTTGTCATAATGAGTCTCTCTGGACTTCATTTCCCCATTATTCAGTCTCTCTTCTGAAGTTCAGGGCTGCTAGAATAGCACTGTATGCAGTCCAAAAGCTAAGGCATCCTTGTCAGCCCTCTACTATTTTCACCTTCATCTGAATAGGAGACAGCCTATAAATTCATGATCTCATTTGGAAATGTCTCTTTTTTTCTGTTACACTTCTACTTTCTTCAATCTATGCAAGCTGGTTTCTTACAAATTTTACTCTTAAGAAATGGGAGAAGGTAGAGGAGTGTGCAGAAGAGCATCAAAACTTTGTCCGACCGCTATAGCTTCACCTGTCTCTTTACTTTTCTCTTCTCGATGTTCTCCTTCTCTATCACGTCAAACATATGCCATTTCACTTTCAAGGCTTTTCATGTGGTATCCTCTTTTCCCCTGGCGTCTCCTGTTTATTACTAAGCTGTTTCCTTGCTTCAGTCTGCATAGTTCAGCCTCCATAAGGAAGCATTTAGGCACTTCCATGCTTTCTCTTCATTCTTGAGAAAGCATCCTGAGATTACCCCAGTGTTTTTCCACTATCTTCCCTCAAACTCCTCTTTAAAACTCTCCCTTGCCACGATGCCTACAGATGCTTCTCCTGTTTCAGTCCTGTGAGCTAGATGGATGCTTTTCACTTTTTGTTTTCTTTGCTAGAGTGCTTCAAAATCAATTCTAAGGTGTTTCTGGAGAGCTTCTGATTCTTGTTTGGAAACTTGAGTTATCTTATAATTAAGTGTTTTATGCTCTGAGGTGAAAATCAGCCCCACACAGAGAGCAGGCTGAATATGCATCATTTAAATCCCACGAATGCATTAAAACTGGCTGAATGACCAAATCCAGATCCTAYGTAAAATTTCCATGTTTAAAATGCATGTAGGTGTAATAGGCTAGCTTTGGCTACCTACCCAAGAGATTTTGAATATAGGTATCTCATTTCAATAGTGTAGATGCTTTTCAGGAAAGTCTCAGGTCTAGTTACTTTTAAATTATCAGTCTTTTTGAAGACACAGATGCTAATAGACAGCAGTTCTTTTAGTAAGATTCACTCCTTGTCGTAGGTCTTCATCTAACTGAGGTGCAGAGACCAAGGATTCATTCTCACACCACTGCAGTTGAAACCTTGCTGTATGCAGTGAACTACGTCTGGACCCCAGTCCTGTGGTGACACTGCAAGAGCTTCATAAACCATTATTTTTAACAGATGAAAGCAAAGACCACTCTAATTTTATATTTTAAACTATGCTGKTTTTTTTTGCTTGGTTTTAATTTCCTTTAAAAGTTTTGCAAGCTGTAATAATAGTATCCTATAATTTGGATTAGAGCATACCACAGGAAGCCTGTTTGGGTGTGCAGTGCTGCCCTTTGCTCTGTCTGTATGTCGCTGCAGGACTAGCTGATTTCCCTTCGACGGGTGCATCCCTCAGCCTCCCAGTACTCCTGTGGGAGCACCTGAGGATACTCACTGCTACTTGCTTGTTAGCTCCAAATTATTTATAGTAGAAGGATGACACTTGCACAAATTATCCTCTCTGGGTCTCACTAGATCCAAAAGGCTCTGTTAAATGAAGCCTTGTCAAGGTGCATAATCTTCCCATTTATTTTTCATCAATTAGACTGAGAACTTTGTGTCTGAATAACGCTTATATTTAACAGAACTAGTAATGACAGCTACAGGATATTTTAATGATGGCTTTTCATGCGTGCAGAATTCAATTGTACTTTAAAAATTATCCTGTAACTTCCTGACTTTTTGCTGCGGATTTTGAAAACTGCCATGTTCTATAGGAATGTTAGTGCTGGCTTCCCCATCTTCACTGCAGCTAAGCTGGCATCTTTTTGGTTTTGGTTTGATTTGTGTATTTTGTATTGTGGTATGTATTGTAGTTTACAATATGTGTTGCATTTCTTGACTATGTGATTTGAAACTGTACTTGTTTGGTTCACAACTATAAGCAAAGATTACAAGTGAGGAACTGGATTAATATAGTAGAGTAGATGGACCCTGCAAAGCTGCTCTCCAGTGAGTCATCCCTCAAGCTGCACTGGTGCCTGGGGTTTTTCCTCTGTAGGTGCAAGACTTGGCACTTCCCTTTGTTGAACTTCACGAAGTTCTTGTCTGCCCATTTGTCCATCCAGCCTGTCAAGGTCCCTCTGAATGGTAGCACAACCATCTGTGTATCAGTTACTCCTTCCATCTGTGAACTTCCTGAGGGTGCATCTGTTCCATCATCCAAGTTGTTAATGAAGGTGTTAAACAGTATTGACCCCAGTATCCACTTCTGGTGGACTGATGACTGGTCTGCAGCTGGACTTTGTACTGGTGATCACAACCTTCTGAGCCTTTTAAGCCAGTTTTCGGTCGACCTCACTGACCGCTTACCTAACTCTTACTTCTTCAGGTTGCCTGTGAAAATGTTACAGGAGGCAGTGTGAAAAGTCTTATTGAAGTCAAAATAAAAAACACCCACTCATCATCCACCAAGCCTGCTGTCTCATCATAGAAAGTTATTAAGTTGTTTAAGCACAACTTGTTCTTCATAAATCCATGCTGAGTACTACCAGTTACCTTCCTGTCCTTCATGCGTCTGGAAATGGTAACAAGGGTCTGCTGCTCTTTCACCTTCCTCAGGATTGAGGTGAAGCTGATGGGGCTGTAGTTCCCAGGATCATCCTTCTTTCCCTTTCTAAAGTTAGGGGTGACATTTACTTTCTTGCAGTCCTCAGGAACTTCTCTCAGTTGCTGTGACCTTTCAAAGCTGATCGAGAGTGGCCTTGCAGTGGCATCAGCCCACTCCCTCAGCAGTTGGGGGTGCATCCCGTCAGGGTCTGTGGTAGTCTGGCTTGATATTTCTACGGAATTAGAAATAACTTTAGTGAGTTTATTGTGGAATAAGGTGCTATCCCTGAAGCTTTGTTATGTGAGTTGGCTTGAAGCAATCTTTTTCCGAAAGAATGGTATTTTGCAACTCTTACTTAAGTTGGTTATCCAATCTGAGAGCCTTCTATGATGGAATGACTGGCTGGGTWGCTGAGGAGAGAGCAGTGGACGTTGTGTACCTTGACTTCAGCAAGGCTTTTGACGCTGTCTCCCATAACATCCTCCTAGAGAAGCTCAGGAAGTGTKGGTTAGACAAGTGGACAGTGAGGTRGATTGAGAACTGGCTGAAAGGCAGAGCTCAGAGGGTYGTTATCAGTGGTGCGGAGTCCAGTTGGAGGCCTGTGGCTAGTGGTGTCCCCCAGGGCTCCATACTGGGTCCCATCCTGTTCAACTTCTTCATCAATGACCTGGATGAGGGGACGCAGTGCCTCCT
>NW_028186979.1:303987-435811 GCF_003343005.1 Rhea americana | reverse complement strand
GGGGTGTTGGACTAGATGATCTCCAGAGGTCCCTTCCAACCTTACTGATTCTATGATTCTATGAAGTTAATTGCATAAAATTTTAGAACTCCATTTTAAAGATTAAATTAAATTGCCCCACGATGGTGTATATCTCTCTCCAATGATAGCAGAAAAGTTTTAGATGATTTGGTTAGCTTGCTTTACCATAGTGGTAACTTTGTAAGATGTATGATTTAAAGTCATAAATGAGGCACACTTTTTTGAATGAAGAACTCTGTTGCATTAGGCTGGGAGGTAGAGAAACATTCAAGCAGTTCCTCATGTCTGAAATGGCCATGTTAGGCTTAGTGCAGTTTGGCCTAACTGTCTGATATTTAGACATCTCTTGCTACATTAGGAATCAGGAATAGAGCTGCAAAGCTTAAGTGTCCCTAAAAATGCAAATTTTCTTGATCAGATTTAATCCAAATGCACATTAGATTGGCTTGGGATAGGGTGTGCCTTCTTGTGGCATTTTACTGAGTAGGAAATTAAATAGGTGTCGGATGCTGCACACAGGTGTTTCTAGAATGTCTGCTTTTGCACATTTTCACATACCAATTAACACTCAGATATGGTAGCACTTTTCAGCCTCTCTGTACTTCCTGGTTTCTAACCAATCCCCACAAAGTTTCAGTTAGACGAGCAAGAATTGCTCTGCCTTTTCAGAGGCAAGGGAATTGACAGAGGCTGAAGAAGATGACTACATGTGAGAAGTCCGAATTGGAGGCAGGAGCAGAAATTAGGAAAGTGATTTTTCATCTCGTTCCTCTATGCAGAGCATRCAGTAATTCCTAGCTGTTCTTTAATGTTCCTGTTTGATGATTTGTAAATTCCCTATTAATTCAAAAATAACTTTAGTTTTGAGTTTCAGGATTGCATGATTAATTGAAAAATGAAGTAGATAGTCACTTCATTGTTGGAAGTTCTGSGGTTTCTTAAGTTAGTCGCTGAAAACTCCATAGGCTGAATTAGAATGGATCAGGGTGGCCCTAGAATAAAGAAAAAAAAATATTTGTTTGTATCAACTATGCAACAGAATAGGATTATATGACGATTTGAGACATTTCTGCAAGTATTTCTTTATGTCATCTTCCCCACCTGGGCACAAAAACATGTTGCAGACGTTGACAGGTGCATTTACTCCTTGCCTTTGACCAAAGACCAATGGCATGCAATGGCCATTTATGCATAGACATATTCTTTGATAGTAGCCAAAAAGGACTAGCTGCTCTTTTTACCTTCAGTCAACTAAAATGAAATTAGACTTCTTGTTGTTTTTATTTGTCTTCCTTAAGGAGAGCCCAGAACTGGAGGGACAACCCCTGTAGCAGAGCCAAGCTTCTACCATATTTGTTCATTCAAAATGAGAGTTTGTAGGATCTGGCAATCTTAGCAATTAAGGATTAGATTCAATCTTTAAAATATTTTTCGACTAATTAATCCTGGCARTATTTATCAGGAATCAAATTAAGTAATAAATAAATACAGAAGAATATAGGAATAGATATTTTCATCTTCCAAAGATCAATATCAGTATGTCTTCAATTTCTGTGCAATCCACATTTAAAATGTGTCTTTCTTGCACCATTTCCTCTTTCTACTAATATAATTGTGCGCGATGTATTTGATAGCCTATGGTCTGTCTTTGGATTTCGAGTAGGTCTGTGTTTGTACTCCCAAGGCTTCTGTTTTAATTGCACTCCCTTTTCCCCTGCAGTGCTCTGTTGCTGACTGTATCAGTTGGTGATGCTGGGCAGTGCTATTATGGCAGGGTTCCTGACTGTGTAACTCTTGCGCGGCAGCTCATATGCTGACTCTGCCAAGCAGGCAGAAATTTTCAAAGCTTTATTAATACCCTCCCCAGTTCTATAAAGGCATTTGTAGATGATGCAGAGGGTTATGCTATTTAGGGCAAAGCTCACTAACCAAGGAAGGGAGCTGGGAATCTAGGAGTTTTCTCTTTAAAGGAGTCTTGCATACAGATTTTCTGACTGTCTACTACAATATTATATTTATATCTACAGTGGGTCCTTCATGCAGAGCATCACAAAATGTTTTACAGTAAGCATCTATCAAAACCTAAGACAAGCAAAGTTTTAGGGGAGGATTTAAGGAAGGGAGTTGACTCGGAGAAGTGAGGAGGGAAAGAAGTTACACTTCTGTGGAGCAGTGCAAATAAAATTACCACTTCTAACTGAGAAGGGGGTTTTAGTTCTTAGTAGGGTAGAAGAGATACTTGTTCAAGGAAGAAGAAGGAATTACTGTTAGAAAAAAATGTGGTTTACAAATGTCAGAGGCTCTTATACCCTGCTACTAATGTGGCATCATGTTTTGCACAAAATTGAGGCACAGATGTTTCTGTTTATGTGTACAGTACAGGTTCATACATACAAAATGGTTCATAGTCATTAGACATGAAAAAAACCTGAACACATCAATCCCTGAATTTATTTCCCTTGAAAATAAGTCACTGTCTCCTGACTGTATTGCATCATCAGTCCGTACGTGAATATGGCCCGTCTTGAGTTTCCTGACGTTTATTACCCATAAACAAAAAATTTGCTAAGTACAGGGAGGTGCCAGATAAGATTTTTGAGTATGTTCACAGTATCTTCCTCCTCTGTCTTACCTATGCACCTAGAAAATGTTTTTCTTCTACCTAATGAAAGGCATTGAAAAATGAGCATGTGCATGCACACACACATACACACACACRCRCACACACACACACRCGCGCGCGCAAGTGGCTTCATAAAGATTCTAATCAATCATTATTGCTGCTTTGCTTACACTACTCCATGGTAATAAGAGCTACCACATCCCTTTCATCATGCTAGTTCAATACACTTAGACATTCAAATGCATCATTCTTTCATAAAATATGAGTAAGCAAAAGTACCTCTCAGAATAATAGCACTAGAAGTAAGGACAGGAATTCTCCACTTCCCATTCAGATTTCTTACTGGATCCCATTGCTTACCTTGAAGTTTGCTGGATGGTTTCAGAATGCAAAGGTTCAGAGCTTGCTTTGTAGCTTTATGTGAATCTGCCTCTTAATCTTTCAGATCACAGATAATTGTTGATTCCCCCCACCTCTCTGTGGCAGCTTTGAAAATGTTATCTTCTCTGTCTTTTAAACATACTTCTCTGAAAATACATGAATAAAATAAAATAATTGATTTAATAAGTAAAATATTGATGTTTTAAGTAGTGAAAAAGCATGGAGAAAAGATAGTATCTTTAAACAATCTAAGTTATTATCCATAAGAAACCACCAGTTTATGAAGAAATTATGCAAATGTCAGAACCTCCCACAAGGAGAAGAGAATGGAAACACCGTAAGGATAAATACATCTGACTTCTCGAAAAGGTTGTTTCCAAGTGTCATCACTTCTGTGAAGTATCTTGTATTGGCAGAGCCATGAATGAAAATCTGTTCATTATTCATTAGAAAAATCAAATAGAATAAAGGCTATGTGAGCTTTTTTTTGTACATACCAATCCACTGGAACCTGGGAAGACTGCTACTTGCTCACTGGATTTTTAATCAATAAACATAAGGATTTTTTCAATAGTTTGATAAATACCAATATGTACATTCAGTGTCAATAAAGACGGAGGATCACTTAACAAAAGTGCTCTGAGTCATGACCTCCCTTGGAATATTTATCATGGAAAAGAAAAAAGAAAGAGCACTTTGCAAGCTATAGGATAACTACGTCAGTTCCTTCACTCCCATCTGAAATGGGACAGATTTTGAAAGATGGTGCTTTTGGTAGCCACTCTGAAACTTTGCATACATTATTCTCACCGATTAAAGAAAAAAAATTAGCCTGTCATTCCTTCTGTATGCATGCATTTGTATGCAACTCTGTATGTGTGGAGTAACATATGCAACATCAATTAATATGGATCAGTTTCTGGACTTCATAGAAGAAATGTTAAATTCTTTACTTATARATATGTTCAGTCATAGTCAGGAGATGTGTACATCCAATTGCACACAAGTAATTTCCTAGCTGCTGTATACAAGTATATATCCAAGTATTTCCATCATGTAATTTTGATCTGCAAGACACAGTTCCACTCTGATGTCAGCTAGGACTGAATGGGACTGTGGCCACTTCTGCTAGGTCAGGATTTGATTTTACAGACGTGAAAATGTTGTCAACTTAGAAGCTGGAAATTCTGCATAAATTGGACTGTTTTTGCCATGTACACTGAATTTAGAGCTAACAGTTAGAGCTTAATGTTTTGTTTGTGATGGAGATTTTTAGTAATCTGTGCAGAGACAGAAACCACCAAATCATTTTCCTTTTAGGAAGCCCTTGAGTATGTTGTTAGCATGTGATGTTAACAATATTTAGTCATTAGTGACCTGTTCGGTGCTTGATTGGTGACCTGAAGGAGACAGACGTATTACCAGTCCACTGAAATCATCTTTTCTGCACTTACAGTAAATTTTCAACTCTGGTACATTGAGAAAAATCACTGCCGCTTGGACATCAGACTCATATTTCTCCTTGCATTATGGTGTGTGATGGCAGTGTCTAAGGTTGTAAAATGAAGCATCTGTAAACTCACACCAGCTATCCGGAGTTCATTTCCTYAACGTTGCATTGCTTGCTTATGCAGCAGCACGTGCAGCACTGCCCTCTGCTAGATAGACCTGCTCAAATCCTATCAATTTTGCAATTGCCTCCCCCTCTAGTGGCGTGTCTGGGAAGCAAGATGCAAATGATGGCTAAATTTGAGTGTTCGATACTTAAATTCTGGATGCCTTTCCTTGTATATTGAGCTGACAATTATTACGTCTGTGTACTTTCAAACTATGATTTTGTGACAAACTAATTTTAGTTTGCCTAAAATTCAGATGCTCTCCACTACTCTGAAGATCTTCTTTACAAGATAAGCTCAGGAAGTGTTGATGAGACGAGTGGACAGTGAGGTGGATTGTGAACTGGCTGAAAGGCAGAGCTCAGAGGGTCGTTATCAGTGGTGTGGAGTCTAGTTGGAGGCCTGTGGCTAGTGGTGTCCCCCAGGGCTCCGTACTGGCTCCCATCCTGTTCAACTTCTTCATCAATGACCTGGATGAGGGGACGCAGTGCCTCCTTAGCAAGTTTGCTGATGCTACCAAGCTGGGAGGAGTGGCTGACACACCTGAGGGCTGTGCTGCCATTCAGAGAGACCTGGACAGGCTGGAGAGCTGGGCGGAGAGGAACCTCCTGAGGTTCAACAAGGGCAAGTGCCGAGTCCTGCACCTAGGGAAAGATAACCCCAGGCACCTGTACAAGCTGGGGGCAGACCTTCTGGAGAGCAGCTCTGCAGAGAAGGACCTGGGCRTGCTGGTGGATGACAAGTTGACCATGAGGCAGCAATGTGCCCTTGTGGCCAAGAAGGCCAATGGTCTCCTGGGGTGCATTGGGAAGAGTGTTGCCAGCAGGTGGAGGGAGGTGATCCTGCCCCTCTCCTCAGGCCTGGGGAGGCCTCATCTCGAGTGCTGTGTCCAGTTCTGGGCTCCCCAGGACAAGAGAGACATGGAGCTACTGCAGAGAGTCCAGCGCAGGGCTACAAAGATGATCAGAGGGCTGGAGCACCTGCCCTATGAGGAACGGCTGCGAGAGCT
This sequence comes from Rhea americana, assembly GCF_003343005.1. Classification (NCBI taxonomy): domain Eukaryota; kingdom Metazoa; phylum Chordata; class Aves; order Rheiformes; family Rheidae; genus Rhea; species Rhea americana. The sequence continues at coordinate 430,161 of NW_028186979.1, read as the reverse complement.
GGGCCTCTTCAGCCTGGGGAAGAGAAGACTGAGGAGGGATCTTCTCAAGGTGTACAAGTACCTGAAGGGAGGGTGTCAAGGGGACGAGGGCAAACTCTTTTCAGTTGTCCCATGTGACAAGACAAGAGGCAATGGGCAGAAGTTGAAGTACAGGCAGTTCGGCCTGACCGTGAGGGGGAATTTCTTCCCTGTGAGAGTGACGGAGCCCTGGCACAGGTTGCCCAGAGAGGTTGTGGAGTCTCCTTCTCTGGAGACATTCAAGGCCCGCCTGGATGCAACCCTGTCTGACATGCTGTAGGTGACCTTGTTTGAGCAGGGGTGTTGGACTAGATGATCTCCAGAGGTCCCTTCCAACCTTACTGATTCTGTGATTCTGTGATACAGGGCACATCAGGTAGAACAGGTTTTCCAAAGTTTTTTGCTTCTTTGCTGACTGGATTGGGGTTTGTGGTAGTCTGAATCACTGCTGGTTTGATATTATTCATATGTAGCATAAAATATTTTTAAATTTGTGTCTGAGTCCTGTGTTGTTGAAATCAGGCCATGAATTTTATTCCTTGAGAAGTATATACAGGATGTGGGTAAGTGACACAGTGTCAATGTGAAGCGCTGCACTTAAGTTTTCTAGATGCTGGCATAGCTTCTTTACTTCATTTGAGCTCTGTCTTTTCATGCTGATAGAAAAAAGTTCTCCTTAAAAGCTTTTGAGTCCTATTTATTTATTTATAAGATTGGTGTGGATATCTGAATAGTGATACTCAAACAAAAGAATTAATGGAAGCACGTGTGTATTGACTCTTTAGTGCTGCAGCCTCTCTCTTAGCAGTCACAAAACTGTGCTAGAGGTTTTTGTGCCTACCATGCATGGAGATGTGCCATTTCATACCTGATGGCAGGGGAAAATCAGGTTGTTGATGGAGTTACAGAGACTTGGAAATAAAGACCTGTTTTATGCTAATGACTGTTTTTGCCTGCAACATAGGCTATGTGAGGCTGTGTGACAGCTTTGCTCAAAATACACTGTTAATGGTGCAAGCAGGCTTGAGGCTTGTATAATATACCTGTTATTTTATAATCTATTATTAATTGTTTTAGCTTTGTTACACTACCACTCACACATTGCCTAATTAGTTAGTGGGTTTTTAAGGGTATCTGAAATGAGTCAATTGAACAAATTTCATGAGTTAAACCTCATTGTCCCGCACACAAGAAAATCTCAAAATGTTTAGATATTGGCAGTAAAGCTTCATGCTGAACTAAATGTTACCAGATTTCAGACTGTTGAAATTATTGTGATACTACTTTCTCAAAAATACAGTAACTGATGTTCTTGACCTGTTTGCATCTATGCTTTTGGTCACTCTAGGACATTTGTTGTTGCTTTGTCCTTACTATTAATGCTACAGTTATTTAAGGGAGTAAACACATAAATCTCCAAGTCCAGAGACAAAATGTGGCAAGGTCTTTAAAGCTGGGCACTCATTCCAGATGAAAATTATTAGGAGTATTTCTATCCTTTTTCTGCTCTCCTTCTCCCAGAAAAAGCTAGGTCAATCTTTTGCACTAACCAGCATAAACAGACACGAGTTTTAACTTTTTGAAAGGAATTGTTCATAAAAGTTGAGTTTCTGTTCTCCTTCTGTTGGTATTTACTGCAAGAAAGCAGTGGAGAAACACTCACTAGAATGAACAGCTACAAGTAATAATTTAAAGCATAGGCAAGAATTGCTGTGTGTTGCAGGAGACGATGATGTTTGAAATATTAGCACTGTGCATTCAACTCTTCTGTATACTCTTGTGTCAAAGGTGGGGAGCCTCAGCTGTAAAGAGGTATAAGGCATATGAATCAGAGAGTAAAGAATTATTTGCCTTTTTATTCATTTTATATAGAGTTCTGCCTTCTGAGAGGATTTTGGATAGAACTAGCACAGACTAGGTTGTGAAATGAGCTGCCATGTGTTCTCTTAATGCAGATCATGATAGTTGCAAATGAGATGTGAATTTTCAAAACTGGTAAGTGATGCTAGGAGAGAAACAGGGGAGGAAACGTCTTCGTCAGATAGGAATGGTGTTTAGATGAGGGAGCTGGTTTCTGTCTTTGGTATGGTTTAAGAAAATAAGTGCCTTAAAAGGAAGATGCATGTTTTAGGTTTGTGTGTGTATGTGTGTGCGTGCGCGTGTGTTTCTTAATAATGGTTATGTGGTTACCAGAGCTTCCTCTATTGATTCGCATGCTTTCAGATGCTCTGGCGATATACTGTATCTATTTGCATCACAAATTCGAGTGCAATACAAATAGAGTAATTATTCTGTCTCTAAAGAACTTGATTAATCTTCTTGTCTGGGCACAGCAAAAACAGAGAAAAAGAAAAAAGCAAAAGAGCTGTCCAGCTCAGCTTTGTTTGTATTACACCAGAAGACATATATTTTAATTGGGCATAGGGAAACCCCAAGTATGGAAAATGTGGAAGTTACAAGAATTGGCAGGTCATAAAATTTCCAGTGGAAGTAATTTATTCACTTACAGAATTCATTGGAAATATTGTCTTTTTGAGGGTGGCTTTGGATTAAGGTGTGTGGGTGGTGTTGAACGACAGCTTTCGTTCCCTCCAGGCAATCGCACTGGCTAAGAGAGGCCAGGAGGAAGAGCAGCGAAGGCAGGGAGCGCGAAGGCAGGCAGGGAGCRCGAAGGCAGGCAGGGAGCGCGCCGCCCGCCCGCCAGGGGAAGCAGGAAGCTCTGGGAAGCAGGACTGCAGCCGCTCTGCGCTGTTCGCTGTTCCAGGGGTCACGCAAGATGAGCCGCAGCTTCGGGAAGGGCGAGCTTGGAGGAGCCGGGAAACCTGGGGTAGCTAAAACCGAGGCCCTGCAGCCAAAGTGGAGCCTAATATGCCTGAAGGGGGAGGAGGAGACAGGCAGGGAGAGAGAGAAGGACTGAGTTCAGGGAAAGGAGGTTGAAAGGGGAAGGAAGAGGAGGAGGAAGGGAAAGAGGAAAGARGGAGAGAGGGAAAAGCCAGGAACAGAAAGAAAGCAAGCAAATTTTGCAGCCAGCAGAGAAGTGGGTATTGTAGGGGAAGGAGACTAAAGACTCCTCAGGTGATAAAATAATAGATTTAATTTATTGCTTTTTTTTATTTACTTTTGGGATTTCTTTGATCCAAAAACATTCAAAGAACTATCAAACACCTGCAAAACACCCAAAGCATTTTTTAATGATAAAAGATTGACTTTTTAGCACTGATTCCAATACTGTATGAGAGTACCCTAATACTTGTTGAGGAGAAGTTCTGTTACATCTTATGGCTGTGGAAGCTGTTGTATCTTGCATTTTTTTTTCATGGATGTGAAATTTTATAATTACAACTTGCTGTTCACTAGCCTTACAGTGTAATAGCCTTATCACCAAACCCCCTTTCATTTCTTGTGTCACAGAAGGGGTAGGAACACAAAAACAAGGTCAGGTTTTCAGAAGATCTTGTGACTCAGTGACTGTTTGTTAGACAAATGAGTTGAATGCTCTTTTGAAGACTGAGCATATTGTGCCAAATCAGACCTCAAGATACTAGGAGCGGGAATGTTGCCTTCCTTGATTTTCCATGAAGAGCATAGAAAATCTGAGCATTGTTTGAAAGTAACTGTGATTATATCTCTCTTTTTTAACTTAATTTTCATCTCAAAAGCTGGGGTACACCAGATCTATGGGCCATACTATTGTTTGAGGTTTTGTTATTGCTAATCTAAAGATTTTTCAGTGTCTGCTAAACTAATGAGACTAATTCAGTATTCAGGCAGATGAAAATACTGATATATAGAGGTATGTTCTCTGCCTAATAAGTCAAATTCTGCTTTCGCTTACAGGGGGTGCTATACCTCAGATCGCTAACTTGCTTGCTTATTTTGACACTACAGGCTGGATTTTCAAAAGATGCTCAACGGTTAAGTTGTCATATAACCTCCATTTACTTCCTTGAAAAGTTGCTTTAGACACTATCTACATAATACACCTAATAGTTACTAAATTCAACAAGACAGAAACGCTAGTTCCGGGGTGCCTAATAGCAACAATGCAGTGAACATGTGATACAAGTCCTGAAACAGTATCAGTTTATTCTGCTAGTTCAAGTTGATCAGATAATTTTGAATGGTTAACTTTGACCAAAGCATACGTTTTGCTGGATGAGGTTATGCCCATTTAACTTTGTCTGAGCAGATTGCATTAATTTCTTTGCATAAAGTCAGAAAAAGAAAATAAAAACCATAAAGCAAACACAAACAAAACACTGCGTCTATTAGTTAATTAAACAGAAATGTAATTATACATTTGTGTCTGATCTGGATGCAATTTATATTGCTAAGTGATCCAGTATTAAGAACTATGGTCCATTTTCTGGGCTAAATTGAGCTGGGTTACAAAATGAAATGTCACTTCTGAAAATTGCCCTTGATATTTAAAACATATTAAGAGTTGTAAAATTCCTGCTACTGTATAAAAGATGTAGCAAGAGAGTTTTATTCTCTTTTGCAAAGGGCACAGATTTTACAGTAATATCTGATAGGGTAAAGTATGTGTAATCGAAATACCATGATAATTGGTTTTTTGTTGTTGTTGACTATTTTTTTTGTAGCTTCACTGTCATTTAAAGGTAGCAGTCCTTTTCACTGTGGGATACTTGAGAAAAACAAGTACATTTTTTAGTTTGAGGAACCTCATACTTTTTAAAAAGTTTCCATTGATCTTTGCATAAAATTATTTGTCAGTCCAGGAAGTTTCAGCCAAAGCATACCAAGTTGTGCAGCTGGGCCTTATTATGTGCAGTTAAAACAGCTTTGAATTAATTTTGCCAGGCACTAAATGATTGTTGACATAAATATATTAGAGCCAGAAATCTAACCAAGTGGGTCATTCCACAAAATGACTCTCAAAACATAATTAAATGAAAACTCTCTCCAGAGATTTTACCCAAATTTGTCATTCTGGATGATTAATATTTGGTCCAAATAAAAAAGTGAGTCAATCATTGTTATTCCGTGTCCAACCATGTGGTCATATTGTCTGAGATCTAGATCCCACACCATATCTAGGATAATGTATTTTTCTTATTTGCTGCATGCCAGTCAGACTATTACAAGAGGCAGAGTTCAGAAGGGCTGCAGGGACAACAGGCGCCTGCTTTCCTGTGGCTGGAACTGATGTGGCAGGGGAGCTAGCACAGCAGCCAGCAGGGCTTGGTGCAATTGCGAAATGGGGAAGCATCTCGCAGTAGCTGTTGAATCAAGATTTTGGCAGCTTTGTATGAGGTGAGCTATGCAATATCCAGTTTATTTTCTCTTTTGGAGAAGAAATTTGTATGTTTATGTACAGAGCACATTTTATTTTGACACAGATGTAGCTTATTTTTTTTTTTATCTGTATGCTGCCAGATTCAGTGAATTTCCTTTGGAGTCATTAGAATTGAGGGACTTGGTGGCATGCAGTTAGCTACTGGACAAGTCTAGTATAGAGCCAAATTTGTGTAGTCCCTAAAGATCTTGTTAGTCTGGCCTTGGCCGAACATCAGGACTGCTGAATGGAAGAATCCAGAAAAGTTCTAATTTCGAATCTATTCTAGAATTTGTAATGAAGTCTATAATTAATTTTCTATGGAAAAGCAGTTAGAAGATGAAATACTTTTGTCTTTAGGGGTGATTATTTTCAAAATAAGTAAGAATTAAATGTGATTTTCTAAGGGAATTGTTGTATTACATCTTCTAGCATTAAAAAATGAAAAGGAACCTTACACAAAAAAATACTATAGAGTCTTATAATATTTGAAAATTATTACTAGATATATTTAGGGAAGAAAAAGAAGGGCATCAGTTTAATGTCACGGAATGCATTATAATAGGAGATCCTTAGGGGCTAGTAGCTTACAGGAAAGACACAGGGAGCCAAGAAACAAAGATACACAGTTTTCTTAAAGGTAATAGGAGTTGCCCCCTACCTAGGAATGAATGGCTTACCGTGGCTAGATGAATTCTTAAGAGCTGGGCTTCTCAATAATGCTTCTTGGACTTGATTTATCCATGGTCTCTTCTGTTTTTCTCCCTATGCCTGTGCCTGCTCTGCTGGCTGGCTTGCATCCTTCCTCTCCCTTGCTCTCTCCCCCCCTTCCAGCTTCCAGAAGAGCCAGACCTCCGCTCGCGCAGACCTCCAGTAGCAGGCTGGGTTACAGACCTGTGCTAATGGGGGTGATAAGCAGGGTAGAAAACTAAAACCAGCCTTTTTAAGAGACTGACATGTGAATATATTAACAGGTAGCATGAAAGGTACCTACAGCCGTGTCTTGCATGATTTCTAGGGCTGCTATTAGCCCTTGTGTGATTTCTGAGGACATCTCATATCAATTTCTATTAACCATAGGATCTGTTAGGTGTGTGGTAAGAGAGGTTGTCTCACGACAACATCGCAGGAAATGCAGATCGTGACTATGTGTTTGTGGGATATCACTTCTTACCCCAAGAACGCACAAACACAGAGAGTTCATAAGAGATTTACACAGGAACTTTTTATCAGGCACAAAACAATATGCAAATATCTCAGGATCAAAGGTAAGTCAAAGAAAAATGGCACTGAGTAGAATAAGTCAGCTCAGCTAGCAGCCTAACTACATGACAGACCCACAGGCAACTTCAGAGCTGTCAGCTTCACTGCCTGTGGAGCCCACCAAGGGGCCAGATGCTGCTGCTGCATGAATATTTCTGCAGCTTGGCATCTGGGCTCTGCGACGGCCTGCGTGTCACATGTCAGAGCGAGCGCTTTCACCGTGCTGCTGGCGATGGACACAAAGGAAAACAGGATTTGCTGAGGTTAATGTTAATTAAAAATAAATTGTCACGACAGTTTTTAAGCCAAGTTCTACCTGTCAGTTATTAAAGAGCAAAATTATCTTAAAAAACCCAGAAGCCTTGCTTTATTTAAGAGCACACTTTTAAATTATATACACTGCCATTTATTCCTAGAGTCTAACTGTCAGTGTTCCTGAYGGAAGTAAGAAGCGTATACATATACATGTTTACCTGTATATAAAAACCTATGTCCTGTAAGGAGTTACATGCATGATATACTGTAGTTCGGCTTTGAAACTAATGATAAAACACATCTCARATTTACTTAATTGGCTGGTAATTCCCTGTGCCTCACAGTTAGTTCCCTCACAGTTAGTTCCCCTTGCTTGCTGAGGTAGTTGCGCACTGCACTGTTCAGCTGTGGTGTTTTGGCTAGCAGGACAGTTTTAGCCCTCTGCAATCTTAATTAGCCAAGAAGGTTTCACTAGAAACCAGGATGTAATTTTTCCCTTCAATTTTCTTTAAACTGAAAGAAATCAGAAAAATGTTCATCAAACATTATATACATGAGATRCTCAAGTCTTCAGGTGTCCTCTTGACTGGCTAACTTGAAATAAAAAATACGCTTCAAAGAGAAAACAAGAAGTACTTAAGTTTGTCAGGCATGGAGGTAAAAATAAAAATAGGGCAGATGTTKAAGGTAGCTTTGTTCGTATGTGGTTTTTCTAATACAGCACATTAGAAACTGGTGAARTCAGTGAAGAACAAGGGAAGGCATTTCCTGGTGCGGGGAGCGCTCTCGCCGTCCCCGTGCGGCGGCAGCTCCCGCGGAGGCCACGGCGGCGCGCAGCGCCGGGCACGGTGCCGCGCTGTGACCCCTTCCGAGCAGTGGAGGTGCGGAGGGGGCTGCGCCGCGCACGGGACGCGCTGTGACCCCTTCCGAGCAGTGGAGGTGCGGAGGGGGCTACGCCGCGCACGGGACGCGCTTTGCTGAGGGTGAGCACGCTTGTCCGCGAGCAGCCGGTGGCAGTGTTTAGCCTGGATGCGTGCTCCACGGACAGCTGAACTTCAGCCCTGAGTGGGGGACTAACATGCAACCAGTAAATCACATAAATGCTGTGTAACCCTAAAATTTGCATGTGCCAATGCCATTTGGACAAGACAGCCTATAATTTGAGCAGGAAAATTTGCTACCTGTAATCAGAAATGGCTATGTGCAGAGGTGCTTCCTCAAACATGAAGATGTTTATTTTTACATTTTAATTCATCTAATTCAAATTATTTGGCCAAACTTGGCATCATAATTTTTGTTCTATGAAAACGGGGGGAGATTATTTTTGATCACCCCTGAGCGATTGGTGAAGCACTTTGCAACCTTTCAGAATGCAGTCAGAAACTACTTAAGACACACAAAACCTGAATCCCTTTAAAAAATGCTACATGCTGGTAAGCTGTTTGCTGTAACCCTCCTCTCCAACCACACAGCCCTGTGCCTGAGTGAATTATTCTAAAGTATGTTTTAGGAAAGAGAAGTCATGCCCAACATGGCAGTAGAAGAGACTTTCCAAAATGTTTTCTTCTATTCAATTTATGACTTCTCTGTGGAAAATAAATTCCATTTTTATACAGGTTAGTTTTTATAGATTTATTAATGACAGCTGAGGTTTTTGAATCTGGGGATTGCCTAGTGTAAGAAAAAAATATTAAAACATCTAATAGGYATTGAAATGTGTGGTTAGTTACCTGTATTTAGCATTCAAGAAAAAAAAACAATCTGGAAAAAGAGATTTTGGGTGAAATTCTGGTTCCACTCTAATGGACTTCATGCAGTTTCCAGTCAAAAGTATGTTTTTCTTCTGCATTAGTGTCTGAAATGTTTGATCAACTGTAGCTTCTGAGTCATCTTTCATGATACTTTTTCATTGACTTTTAAAGGAAGCTGGATCAGACTAATAATGTTTTTTCATTTCTGAACAAATGAGTCCATTGCTAAATATATAAAATGATGGATTTAATAATTTTTGATAGTACAGCCAGTAAAGTAGTATAAACTCTGTCAGGTGACCTTTTGAGACTGTGATAATAATCAGGGAATTAGATTCTATTTAATATTTTTCCAGGATTTGTATTTATTTTGCTTCTATTAAATCAGGTCAGAAGTAAACAAAAGCTTCTATAAAAGTGGAGTAAATTAAGCTACCTTACTCTGAAATTTGTTGGTGAGAGGKTTGAAGCAATTCCTCTTATTTGTGTTCTCAAAGCAAGTGACAATCCTAAGAACTAAAGAAGATGATACACTCAACAGTATTATATATGGCAGTTTTATGCATCACATCTATGTTGTTTCTGCGTAATTGTGAAATCCTAGTTCTAATAAAGGAGTAATTGTTCAGATATCTTTCTAGTTAAAAAAACCCCAAACATGAAGTGTGTATTGAAGTTGGCAGACAAAATCTTGGTCACAGGACTGGTGAATCTGGTGTATATCTCAGCCCTGTGTGTGTGTATGTGTGTATGTTTTAGTCAGGAGACTAAAAGGGGGAAAACATCACTGGAGCAGGTTGCCCAGAGAAGCTTTAGATATCCATCCTTAAAAGTTTTCAAGACCCAAATGGACAAAGCCTGAGCAGCCTGGTCTGGATTCAGTATTGTCCCTGCTTTTAGGRGGAGGCTGGATGAGAGACCCCGGAGGTCCCTCCCAGGCGGGATTGTCTGATTCTGTGAAAAAAATGAGTAAGTAAAAAGAAATAAATACTAAAGAAAATGCTGTGATTACAGACTTCCATGAAGATTAAAAGACAGCCTGTCCGGTTAAAAAAAAAAAAAAAAAAAAAAAAAAAAAAAAAAAAAAANAAAAAAAAAAAGATACCGGAGCTTGTGTGTGCCCTACAAGAAGTCACAGTGGTTTTGAGAGTGTTCCCAGATGTTTTCACCTCTTAGAGACCCCACTGTACCGAATGACATCACAACAGCAAAGATGACTCTGACGCATCGTTCCCAGCAGGTAACCCCATCCAAGGTTAGCAGTGTGCTGAATGATGTCGTATCGCAGTAGGCAAACAACTACTAAGTTATTACCTCTGACTTAACCAGAGAAGCACTTAATTAAATTATTTAATGGGAACTTTGGAAGGAGTAAACAGACAAACACWTTTTTTTCCTGCAATTTGGCCTGTGACTGTGGTAGCTCTTGGCAGAAGATAAAGATGTTAAATGCATCGGTGATGCTTCCTAACAAAAACATCCCCAAACTGTCTCACTGCTATCATTCCAAAGGATTCACAATTGTTGCAATTTTCTCTTTGAAAGAAGAATAGAGAGATACTTGAGTTTCTGTATTTAGTCATTATCCTTCAAACTATTTATTTTTTATTGTGGAAAGGTCTTTTTATCTTCTAAAAATACTTTTATCTCCTAAAAATATAAGCTTTGTTTAACTTGTTAGCATTAAGTCTATGCAGATCTTTTAAGTGAAGGGAATGATTTAGAAAGGAAAAAAAAAAGTGTGACACCAATAGACAGTAGTAACCTATGAAGTAATAGATTTGGAAAGCTGGGAAATTGGCCAGTATTGATTTCAGACAACACGAGGGAAAATGCTTATTTTATACCTCTCTAAGTTATGACAAAGTACTTGATTGTGTTATCTTCCACTAAAGGGCTCAAATAATGATCTTTGAAGAGGTTTTCAGCCTTTGCTAGAATTTCAAAATCTTTCTTGTTTGTCTACTAGTAAATATRTGAAAACAAAGATGGCATGAGATGAGAGAAAGACTGCAGAAAAAAAAGAGTTACAGTCATATCAGTCTTCGTCCACGGGGACATTAGTTTTATGTATCCCCACTGAACGCATCAAACTTCATGCACTGCCATCTGTTTGAAAGGTACATCATTGTTTCTTGCCTATTCTGCTCTGCAGTTTGTTATTGTTATGCATCTCAGTTTTAAAATAACTCACTATATTATAATTGTATTAAAATACACTATGTTCTGATACTCAAATTGAAGTATGACCTAAATTGCTCTYTGATTTTAAGATATGGTGTGCCATCCTTAGTTTGAACCATGAAAGTAAAAGTAAAGAGAGGGATGCAGGTGTATTTTGCTTTGCATTTCAAGCTTTTAAGAAAAGAAATMCAAGTCTCATACCTACTGAAGTATATGGTAAAGCTTTTTTTCAGTAACTAGTTTGAAATTAGAAATCGGGCAGGAAAGAATGGGAARAAATAACCTTGATGAATCCAAAATCCGAAACTTACACAAAACCCTCTGTCTGAAAGGTGTCTACCTTTCTAGTCCGTGCAGTAATTATACACTGAAATTATGACCTTTAGAATGAGAGCTCCTTTTGAGTTCTATCATGTAAAGATGTAATTGGGCCCTAAAATCCTTATAAAAATTTATGAAAGAAACTTGACTGAACAAGTCTGATAGATAATTTAGAAACCTGAAACTTTCTGTCACTTTACTGAATTTGTATCTTAAAAATTCTCTGAGGTAATTATAGCATTATACCGTCCAGTTGATGTCATTTCCCAACTAATGACATCAGAAGCTTCCCCAGCGCTCTCTGTTTAGCTGAACCTCTGCTGTTCACTTGTTTCTAATGACTAGAGAGCAGAAAATGGCCAAGACTGTCCAAAGTGATGAGTGATCTTTGATAAGAAATCTTAAAAGGGTCTGCCTCTTAAAAGCTAGCAGACCATAGCTGCCTTAGAAACTCAATAGCATCTTTGGCAGAGTACTCAAAATTGAGGTAGCAAGAGTCACAGGTAACATTTGACAATCACAAGCTTTTAAAATTATGTCTGCAGCAGGGCTTCAAACTAGTGAAAATAACAAATTTATACRTTTGACCACTTCTTCCTTTTGTCCGGAGTTCACCTTCTTTGTGGATTCCAAAAATCTCGTAGACTCTTTTGGAAACTTTGAGAGACRGTTAAGAGTAATTAAGAGTAAGACTAATCTTCCCAATGTTTTGTATTTTCAAGTAACTTACAAGTTTTTTAAAAATGTTTTACTTCATTCAGGCACATGATACGTGATTAAACTGAAGCTTAGAGATGTTAATAGCTCAGTCAGGTTTCTGCAGCCATCCACTCATCAGAGGTGTTGGCTTGCAGTTCCTCTGTATTCAGTATGATTTGCTGCTGCCTGCCAAGTGATGTTGGTGCAGTCCTAACTGTAGGAATACACTGATGCAATAATTATAAACAACATTTTCTCAAAAATTATTTTTAGAACTGCAACTGTCCTTTCCAATATAAGCATTTCTGTGCTGTGATGGGAATTTAACGTGGGCAAACAATATTCTGTTTTATTTTTTTGTAGGTGGTATCCTCAAATTACATGGGAAATATTTCCCTTTCTCTTCCCACCTCAAGTATGCCTGATTATTTCTAAGTTTAGATTAGCATTGGCTTATATGGAAGGCAGTACATTTTTTTAAAGAATTTTGGGTTTGTGACATTATTCTTCCACTGTGCTGTATACTGGAGGACCATTTTTGTTTACTGGCTTTCAAACAGTGGTAATTCAATTTTGCCAGAGAGTACTTAGGTAATAATGCTATTTAACAAAATCTCTTTTATGTTGCATGTCAGAGATAATTAGGGATGTAGTAGTGGAGTTCAGAAGGTAGCGGTTCAGGTCTTGCATTTGTTCTGTCAATCTGGCAAGGCTCTTAGATGCACACTTAACTGTAAATACATGAAGAATCCTACAGAATATAAATATTTTTATGAATAGACTTGAAGAGATTGTCTTATGTAATKCCTTCAATATATGCATAGAGCAACTCAGGATGAACTATCTCGGATTACTTTGGTCAGCTAAAGAAAATGCTACTCATGTTTATTTCARGTAAAGAGGAAGAAAATAGAAGCTGTAAAATGAGGAGAGAATTCCATAAGAAAAAAATGCATGCAATAGTAAACATATGAGAATGTTAGTTACACTTTTGTGTTTGTTTTTCTGTTTCACCTTTATTTTATTACTCTCCTCTCATATTGTATAACAGCTCTGTTAAAACAGTTCTTTTTCAATGATCTTCTTTCTTGTCTTCACCTCTTTTAAATGTCATGTTTTTGTTGTATTTAAAAAAAAGTTAATTCTCTCAGCTTAGATTGCCTAATAAAATGTAGATGAAGTCCAGCTGAAATGGAGGAACTTGCTGTTGTGGGCAGAGTTTGAGGAAAGATGGGAGAAAAAAAGTTTATAATGGAAAGGAATTTTAAAGAGGTGATTTTTGGCTTATGCATWTTTAGCCACTGAATCTAGTTTTAAATGTTAATTTTGGAAAAAGAATATGCTAAGAGAATAACTTAATTGCATTTTGCACAGATAAGTAATTGGTAACAGTGTAGATAGGATACTGTTAAAATGGTGCTGGAAACCAGACCCCTCGTGAGCCAGAAGAAGGGATTTCAAAAGCAAACATTAGGATAAAATCATACCAATACACATAATTTCTACTTATAAAAATGCTTCTAGTGAGAATTGACTTAATGTGGGAATTTTGAGTGAACTGATGTGGTGGAGGGGGGTACAGTTAGTATGTTCTGAGTTTCAGCAGGGCTTCAGAGTGCACTATGGAGATCCATGAGCTAAAGGGGAACCAAAACTACTTGTTAGCAGGACAGCTGTTTGCAGCTGTGCTGTGCAGCACTTTTAGTTCCAAGATTAGCATGGACAAAGTCAGCTTGAGTCCCTTTTCACCTGGACTTTTTCAGAAGAAACATATTCTCAGGTGTGTGCCTCCCATTACTTTTCACTGCCAAAAATAGATGTATTTCACAGTGAGGAAACAGAAGCAAGCTAGCAATTTTGCAATATACATGTATGGGAGAAAAGGCTTCATAGATTTTGCTTTAATGTCATGGGGCATCATTAAGTAATTATGCCTAGTGCAGTGTTGATTTTTTTTTTTAAAGAAAACTGTGCTTGGGTTCCACAAACACTTTACAGGTGAGTGGGTAACTCACATTGCTTATCTCATTGTGCAAAACTGTATTTTGTGAAATTGAAAGTACAACCAATTAGACCAAGGCTTCTAAAAAGAGTTGATCGGAAATTTCCTGACAAAAATGCTGATTCTACTGTTGTTTTACAGTAGCATGGGGCATTTTGGTAGTATAAAGATTTTACATGTAGAGCTAGTGAAACCTATCAGATAGGGAACAGGACATATTACTAGATGAATTTTTGATCTGGAACCAGGAAAGCCAAACCTCCTGTACTGGGGAAATACATGGATGTGTGGAAGCCATATCCCGTGCAGACAGTTTTGAGCAAAGACAAATGCTCAGCAGTAAACAGTGGGAAGCTAGTGAGTCTAACGCACGTGAGAAAATGTCAGGCAGGAACAGAATAGCTTACYTTCTGAATCTTTCCCTTGTTTTCCAAACGGTATCCCCAACTAGACCARAGGACTTCTGTAGGCACTGACCATGAGTTAGTCGAAACCTTGTACCCGCTCAATGGGCGTAATTATACCTGGAAAATTATATGCTTAAAATCAGATTGCAGAATGCCAYAYAGTTCACTGTTTTACTGCTGTTATCCTTGCAGTCTTGTCCGAGTCAATGCAAAATAGTCTTCTATGTAGATTAGACAGTGCTTTCCCAAGCTAAAATATTTTGATGAAGCTTTGCAAAATGTGGATTCAGTAAAATTGAACATCTATGACAGTATAATCCTGTAGTGCATTATAGTGATTTTACTAAATGTTTCTCCAGAAGGATGTTCCTGGTCCAAAGTGGAACTTCTGGTCATAATTAGAGGGTAGGCCTCATAATGAACAAGGATAAGACGGTTGCATAGGAGACATCTATATGGTTGCTGTTCTTGAGTACTCAGGTGAATAATTCAGTTGTTTATAGGGAGTGACACATCTCCAACTTGAGAAATGGAGAAGTCCCCCAAAAGTTAGTGGCCTGGTGTGTAAGATTCTCMGCTGGAGCATAGACAGATAGGTCTGACTCCAGCTGTGTAGAAATTTGATTTACATAGCCTTTGAGTGCCCAAATCATCAGCCAATTGATTTTGCAAGTGCTAGTCTCTCAAAACAGCAATATTTCTGAAATCCCAGYGGTTCAAAATATGGATGTATTCTGCTGCATTCTTTGTAAGACTCTTAAGTCCCTTTGAAGAAAAAATGCAAGCTTCTAAGTCAMCTGGCTATTTCTGAAAGCTTTAGTTTGTTTTCTTAAAGGGTTTATTTTAGAAAAATATTAATGTATTCCTTTAATTAATCTGCATTGTTATTAATATTATTTGGTTTGATTGAATATTCAGAGTCTGGTTCCACATATGTCTGTTGCCTTTATATATTAAAAATAAGCATCTATTTTATTTTTCATTTAATTTTCTTGAAGCCTTTTTCATTCTGTAATAAAATAGCTGGGTGTCTGCATTTGCAGAATGTATGACACACAACTCTATTTCCAGAAAGCAAATGTCACCTATGTCTTTTTGCTAAAGTGCCCTCTTTCTGCCTTTACAGAACCAAGGACTTGCAGTACTGCAGTCTAACCACATCAAGAACATCAAACCATGCTCGTAAACTTCTGATAAGCCCCTGGCACCAATTCCATTTATCTTTGTCTTTAAACACATCAGTATTTTTCACATACCTACCAGTTGTTCACCAAGCAATTCTTTAAATAATTTAATTTATTATCAAAAATTAAATAAAATTAATACTTTATTTCTTTTTCACTTTTAGATTTTAGGCATAATACAGCATCAGTTTAGTAGCAATATATGGGTATAAAATTTTTCAGTAATCTCTCAATTTATGTACTCTTCAAAAATACATTTTTTTTTTTGCTTTCAGCCTATTTTCCTGTGTATTTAATTCTTGATATTTGGCTATTCAACAAAGACTTCACAGAATGCAGGTTTACTAGTTTTCCTTTGTGTAGGTCGTATGTGTATTTATACTGGAATATTATATCATATGATTTAGAACACTTAACTGAGCTAGGAAGAGGGAATGGCACCTTCTTAAATGAAAGGGATGGGCTTGATTGAAATCAGTCAGATGGGCTTTTGAAATTTCCTGGAAGGGAGTTATGTAAGTGCAAAGAATAATAAACAGGAAAATTGAAAAAGAGTTTTCTACACTATCTTACAGCTGCAGAATTTCAATGGCAAAATGGGAAGTTATCACCCAAATCTTTGTCTTTCAGTGAAAGCCATTAAAATGTAGATGTCTAAACCTGTAAATAGAAACAGATATAGTAAAAGTGCCTAACTTCCGTTGAAATTACCTGAATATGTTTTGAATATATGTCCTGGAAGCCTAACTGCTTTTTTTCTCCTTAAAAACAAAAATCAGCATGTTTTAAATGGGAATTCTTTAATTTCTGAACTCTTATCCTGTATTTCTCTCTGTAAAATACATTGGGTCATTTTCAGTAGATTTCCTAACTTTTGAGTATTTAATTTTTATGTATTGTATATAATATCTATACATCCCACCAAAAATAAATTCAGCATATAACCAATAAATATGAAATAGCAAAACGGAGCTGTGACTGTCAGTCTCATTCCCTCATCTTCTTTTTTTACGCTGTTTATTTTCTTATGCTGTTGATTTCAGTTTCTTTAATACCCTGCTGAAGCATGAGCCATTCAAGTTTTCAGGATGTGGTGTGCTGCAAGAGGTAAAACCTGTTTGTGTTGTATATCTGTTGGATGCAGCAATCAGGAAAGAAAGAGCTATGGACTGTCACAGGATTAGGGAAAATGCACAGCATTAACAGTAAAGCGTTCATTGACCTGAACGCCTTCCTAGCTGCYGTAAACGTGCCCATTCATCTTAGATATCAGGAGGGCAGACTAAGTGGCTGAGCACGTATTCCTCCAGTCGCACAAGACATGCAGAGACTAACTCAGAGTAAGGGTGGAAATAACCAAAAGACAAAACAAGAGCTAACACTTACTAAGACAGTGGTATTGTATCAGCAGCTACTTCAAAAACAGGCCTTGGTCTAGTGGCTTATTTTATCATGCCTGAAATTCTTAAATAGAAAATGAGATGACATTTGACTTCAAGTTATGATGTATTGCTTATTGATAATTTAATTACATCAACATAAATAAGTCCTGTTGCTTACGAARTGGAAAGTAGTTTATCATCTACTACTCCGTATGGAGACGACTAATGTGCTGTGAGTAGATCATTGTTTTGCTTGTGAATACATGTGCAATTCACTTGCTAGCTTTGTGCATGTTTGAGGTATAGGCATATAATTAAATAAAAGGGGGCAATGAGACAAGCAGTATTGTCTGAAAAACAGAACACATGACCTACAGAGAGAACAAGAGAGCTTTTGCAGTGCTTTTGTGGCTACTACAGTAATCTCAAATAAAGAAAGTGTCCTTTRAAATTTTAGACCACCCAGATTTGCTATTGAGATAGAAAATATGTTTGCAGAAAGATTTTAGGTGTGCTGCTCCCTAATTCTTTTACTGTCTAAAAATGTATTTTTAAATGTCCTTGTTTCTTCCTGCCAATCATATAATCAGTTAGTCCCCGTTTCTGTTCTTGTGGGGCTAAGCTGGCTTCCTCATTTTTGCAGTTCATCAATACAAAACTGATTTGAAGCTGAGCTGTATAATAATAAGCCTTTCAGCAGCCAGGCTTGACACTTGCCTTGTAATTAAGGCCTTGATGGTTGTGTTGATGGCAAATGAAAGAAAATGGCTTTGTTCTCAATTCCAGAGGCTTGATTGCTGGTTCTCGTTCTCACCTGAATTCGACCCATTCTGCATTGTGCACATGATTGCTGGAGTGTGAGTAATTGCAGCGCTGGCAGATGACATTTTCATGAAGCACACTCTGCACTGCTCCAGAGGGAATTTACAGAATTTATAGCTGGAGAAGCTCATCAAACATGGATTTAGGAAATGCCTATGTGAAAAGTGGGAGCCCACAACCAAATATCAGAGCTTTTCTTTTGACATTTGCTTTTACATGAAGGACTACAGCCTGCAACCTGTCTTACCTTATGTTAGCAGTCTATTCTTAACTAGATTTTGTGATTAAGCACAGTTACTGAAGTTCATTAACACAAATTTTCTCTTGTATCTTTTTTTGTTTATTTGCACAGCAGTTTCTGGAAAAATGAATGATTTTTTTTTCTCATTTCCATCTGTTTTTATATTTCCCTAACATCTAAGTGTTTAAAAATCATCAGGTGTTTCGTGATGCTTATTGATGAAAATACATTTTTTTATGTAAATTCTGTTATTTTCTCAACCTTTTTGCATTAAAGCATATAACCTTTTTGCATTAAAGCATATTTTCCTCATTTTAAATGAAAATTAACATACATTAAAATACTTACTATGGCCTCTATAAAAGAAATATACTGCAGCAACTGTAAATCTGATCTTCTTTAGAAGCATTTTTACCTCACCAAGTTCACAGATTTCAGTGACTAGTGTTTTGAGCGTCGTGAATTAAGAATTTTGCACTGAAATTTTGCATCACAGTTAATATACGTCATGATAGATAATCTTTGCTTCCGTCTGTCTTAGTACATCTGCCTTTTCTTCCTCATCTGACAGTCTTTGTGCCTGTCTCACATTCACCATGTTAGCGTCTGAGTCCCCGGTGCTTCTCTTCACTCTCTTAACACAATAGCGCTTGGARGACCGCCTGTAAGTTGTTGTTGTATTGTACCCTTCCTAGCACTTGAACTAGCAGAAACATTTATGCAGTTCTGCTGACCTTTCTCAATCACGGCTGTTTAGGCTGTCACCCACTTTGCACGTGAAGAGTCATAGCTGCTGTGACTCAGACATATTTTTACACTGCTGTCTGTCTGGCAAGCAAAAATATCTGCACTTAGCTTCTAATATTTCTTGAAGCTTCTTAATCATGGCAAGTAAAGTGCCTTTCCTCCTTGCATTCGATATTACTGAAAATYCAGAGCAGTTGAATGATTGATTTTTTTTTTTTAATTAGGCATATTGATTAACCCCTAGGAAAAGTTAGGTGAGAGGTCCTTTGAGTTTCTGCAATAAATTCTTTATTCAGAATAATGCTGATTACTCAAAATATGCAGGAAAAAAAATCTGAGGTCTAAGCTGGTGATGTTAAACTGCCTGTTGTTGTATGGCCTAAGTTAGCCTCATTTCAGTAATAGATCTCCGTATCAATACTAATAAATGCCAGCAAGAGGAAAATCAATCTAAACTGCTGACAGTTGTTTTAATTTATACTATGGTCTTCAGGTGGCTGGGTAGCACAAGGGGAGAGTTTTGAAGTGTCTTATCTAAATTTATGGATGTTATGCTGCTTCCATTTACATAAAGTAGGATTTTTTTCTGTTGACTTTAATGACAAAAAGATRGAACCTATTATTAAAGTACCTTGTTTTTAGTCATGCATTGTACAGATTCTAACACACTTCCAATACCAGTGTTGAATTCTACTCTTAATCTTACATGTTCATTGGATTAACAGATTCAGGTTCAGATCCTCCAAAGTTCTTAGATATKTAAAAACCTTTGAGAATCTGGGCCTCAGAGAGTCATTTGTAGTCTTTTGAAGGTGGTCAAATAATTCCACACAGGGTCTAAAGCTCCAGAACTGGAGATAATGTCTACAGTCCTCTGTTACATCTCTTACACTTATTACTGGGAGGATGAGATGCAGGTGGGTACTTTGATGCTTCCTGATATTCCTCTTGCAGAGGCATCAGGGATYGAGGTGCATTCTGGCAGCCTTTTGAGCCTGCCTTTGGAGGTGCATTCCCGTCCTCAGTGCAGTCTAGCTACAAGAGGCCTTGTCTCCTGTTAAGATTTGAGTGGCAACTCAACCCCAAGAGGGAATCTTTCCTGGTGCCTGTATGAAAACAACCCATACCTATCCAGGACATGTAGTACAAAAAGGGCAGGGTTCATCCTCTGTGCCCTTCTTTGACATAYAGAATTATTTCCTTTGTGGGAATGAGACCTGAATGAAAGCAGAATAAGTTGAGAAAATACTGAAAAATTTAAATATTTTGCAAATGCTTTGCAAAACAGTAAACTATGAGGAATGAAAGCAACAGTCACGGAACCAGAACAGTGAAATGCTGCAGTAAATAGAAGCTGCTGAACCTTGCTGAGGTGAAGAGAAGAAACTGCCTCATACCATTACCTTAATTATGGTGATGGTCCAAGACATACCGGGCACAGCGATCAAATATTACATTATGTAGGCCATTTTTGGATAGTATTAGCATGTAACACAGCAGCTGCAATGTTGAAAAACACTTCAATGCTTTATTTAAAAAGTTAAATAATAAAATATTGCAAGTCGTGAAAAATGTTTAGGTAGCATTCCTGTGACCTTCTTGCTACTGCCTCTGGTACTTATTTGAAAGCTTCAGCTCACTTTAATAGTCCTTCTATTATGCCATTTGCAACCTTCACCTTTTATATACACATATCATTAACTTTCTCAACAAGARTGGTAATAAGATGTGCTTTATTTTTTCCTAGCACTCATTCATGCTTGCTTTTCTGTCATCGTATACYGCCCTTGTCCTCAGACTACTCCCGTTTACCTCAGTCKTGTTCTTCTACTTGATCTCTTCCTCTTGCTTGTTTTCTTACTTTGCTTGGAGTCTTTTGCTTGGCAGTAAAAACATACTGTGGTCTTCAACATTTTCTCTGCAGCAGCTGTTAATTTTACCTGTCTTTTCTACTCCCTTCTGCTCTTTGTGTCCTGAGAATAGAGGATTGCCTGCCTCATGCTGTATTTTTAGACACCTCATGAGATGACTTTCTGGGTTGTAGCAGGGGGCTGACTCTGGTCACCTTCTTCTCAGGCCTCACCAGTGTAGTCAGTCATCAACAGTTACTTGTTCCGACTGGGAAAYCCGAAGCTCCTGGGTAGCACAGTGAATGTATGTGATTAACCCTTTTCTCATTCAAGAGAGCTGATGAAAGGGTAGAAGTTTCCTCCTTTTATTTATAAATGACAATATTTCTGCATTTATTGTTAYGTACTTCTGTAACCTACACCTCTATTTATGATGGCCTTATTTCAAATCTTTTGGAATCTAGATAGGACTTCAGCTTGCCTTGCTTTGCAGTATCTGTTAATCTATAAATTGTTATTTATTTAGCATTCCTTTACCTGCTAGTCAAGCATTTTTTACTTTCTCTTTTGATACAAATTAATCAGTACAGGGACTGAGCATGCTTTAATGTATTAAATAACAGATTCTGAATGTATCTTGCATTATTAATGATCTAATTTTTGTTCCTTTTTGGGACAAGCCATACACCTGTTTGTGTGTCTGCATCTTGCTGATTACTCTTCCATTCAAGAATGCTCTACATTTGCTCTATGGACGCCAGTATAGCTCTTTGATGTGCTCATTGCAGCTGATATGTCAACTCCCCTTAATTTTGTACTTTTACCACTATTAGCAATCAAGCTGTTGTAGGAACTCGTCCTGCAAATATGCCATGACCTATTTGAGAACTCCTATATCTGCATCAGAGGACACTAAGACTTTATCCTCCCAGCATATATGTTCATAAGCATATTTTGCTTATATAGACCAGTTTGTAAACATTATTTACACTGTAATTTTTCAAGTGTCAGTAAAAGGCAAATTTTTCAGATTTCAAAAAACTGTTTTTGCTAGATCTAACAGTAAGTTAGTAAGAAAGCCAATACTTTTCATGATAAATTTTGAATGCAAAGTGTAAATGATTGCAACCAAGTATATCTAATGGTAGTTTTCAGGTCCAGTTTGATGTTTTAGCATTAGCTTGTATGATGTACTGTAAGCATCCCAATAAGTATATTGCTCGTWTGTCCACTACTAATACACTTATTTGCAATATAAGTAACCAGAAAACAGTACTTTGAGTTCCTTATTCAAACTTTAAAAATTAATATYGCAGTAACATACACTTTTTCTTTTGCATTTAATTCAGTTATGCATAGTTTTCTGCTTTTTCTGGGAATCTTAACAAAAGGTGTTATTGTAAAAAGGAATCAGTTGAAATTTGTCAATTCGTCTTAGTCAASGCACATAAGAATTTGCAGCTTCAAGGTGGCAGCAGTTGGGATGACAGGGTAATGCACTGACTGAATGAGGATCWCTCCACACATATCCATTTTCTTCTCTCTTGTCCAACAATAGTAAAGCAGATTTCAGTGGYGTAACATATGAAAAAAGTCACTGTTCAGTGAAGCCTATTTGCACATAACAAAATGATACTGAGATTTCTGTGGACACTTCTTCCATTTATAAGTAGGTAGAGAAATAAAAACTATAGATAATATCTATCTTCTGTTGGTGGCATCTATCTATCTTACCTATTTCACTGTCTGCAAAGTATATGCATCCTTGTGCGTCTTTATTAGGCTTTGTGTGTCAAATTTTTTAATGTAGCTGGGGTACATCATAGGAACTTTTCAGTAACCATGAAATTCAAACACTGGAAAAGGTTCAGATCTGTGAATATGATAAGTTTCCAGGAACAGGCTGTATGGCTTTCTTTGCTACRTACTGAGAATACTGTGGGTATTCAATAAAAAATACTTCTGTGGTTCTTTGTGATATGCTATTCTGTGCTATCGCACTTTTAATTTCATTTTGTTTTATTTGCCATTAAATAACTTGAGTTAGGGGTTAAAGAGAGAGAATAAAATTTTTACCTTGTGACAACAGAGGGTAAAACTGGGCCTTCAGGCCACAGAGGAATCAGTAGGTGCTCAGCACTTTCATCTGAAATTGCTAGGTAGTTCCTACCTTATATACTGTACATGGTGTGTAAACTGCTGTAGACAAAGTCTGGCCTTGTGGAGATATCAGTAATACCTGCCCCCTCACCACATTCGTCACAATAATATTCTTCAGCAGTAGCCGTCAATGTACGAGGATAAAACGATCCTCTATAACTCATGCAAACATAGGTTAATGATGTTTGTGTTACACTTCCATTTGTCTAGCTATTAGCATTTCTAAACGCACACTCACTGTCTCTGACATGCTTCGGAAAACAGCAGGAAGGTCCAGACAGACAAGTCAGTTCTCCGTCCTACACTTGGGTTAATCATTGGCAAGGTGCATTCGTTACTCGCCTGATTTTCTTTGGCTCAGCCTCTCTGGGCAGTACTGTATTGAGGAGGTGAGTGAATTTGTCGACTTTGAAATGCCTCCAGATCAACCGCTTTTGATGTAACATCCTTTCTCCTAACATCATTGCTCTGTGTCAGGGATTTAGGATTCAGGACAAAGAACAACGTTCTGACTCGTCCTGTGCCGTTGCGGTGTCAAAGCGGTTGTGAATCTGCCGCTGCGTGGCTTCCTTCGTACGTGCGCCAGGGCAGAGCAGAATCTCTCCTGAAGTTCGAGTCCTCCCTGACTGGCATCAGTCCACAACTCTGGGTAACCCAGCTATCCTCCTCCTTCGGGAAACTGTCACGTTCCTTATTGTCCCGACACTGGACGTGTTGTTTATTTGGGAGAGTCACAAGTAATACTGCAGTGTGTATTGCGATGTAGCCAAGTAATGCCCTGGGTGCTCCCTGTCCCCGCTGCCCGGTGCAGTCGGGAGCCTCCGCAGGTTAAGCCTTCAGGTGCTGGGGCACTGCTTCCCATTTTCTGCAGCGTGCCACAAGTCAGGAAGACAACAGTTGGACTATGGCTTGAGAAATACGTGCAGCCTTCCCCAGAACTCTCCTCAGTGCCAGTTTTGTGTCTTCCTCATTAGTTTTAAATCTTTGTTAGGCGGCGACTGATTCTTTGAGCTGTTAGTCCTGCCTAAGATGCAGTAGACATCAGGAAACCTTGCTGTCCAGTRTTTGCAAGGATGCTCATGGACTGTCTGCTTTCAGTGCTGGTATTCTTAAATTTTCCAGRGGCACTAAATGTCAGCTTTGGATATCTCCTTCCTCTGATAAAGGACGTTCACTCTGTTATTTTTTATATTTCATATCGCTCTTTCTTAAGTATCCTTTTAATTTATAGATGACTGTTTTATAAGACTGGGACACATTTATCTCAAAGTGGGATTGGCAGGCTATTTATTTGTTGTTAGATTGTGTAAAAGTTAATGTAAAGACTCACAGATATTTACACTTATTTACAGTCTTGAGTGTGTTGTTGACAGAAAAAGTAATACCCCAAGTATTTAATGGTAGAGTAAACATTTTTTCAGCTTATTAAGTTCTGTGTTTTCACAGCTGGATTCAGAATATCATATTGTGGCTGAAAAATTAATTAAATTTTTACCCACTGATTTTTTTTAGTTTAATTTGTTGTCTTTATATTTTTCCACCTTTGACCAAATGTTTGTTTCCAGAAGTTCGATTTACTATCTTGTTTCAGTCAAAAAGCATGACAGAAATCTTTCTAGTGAGAGCAGAAGCAGGAYTAGGCCACTGTGTTTTTATTCATACAAATTCTGGATAATCAGAAGCATGATTCTAGTGTCTGTAAATTTATGTAAACTGTCTTTATGTATTTATGTAAAATGTGTCTATAATCACARGTACTTTGTGGATATTAATATTAAATCAAATTTTTAAATCAGTTTTTAAAATCATCCAGCTATTGGAAATAAATGCAATTATCCCACCTTTCCTTGAAAAACCTGTCCAGTAAATTAAATTACTACAGCAAAAAAATTAAARTGACCACTGCTGGTGAAAAACTCAGACTGAGAGGAAGCACASAACTTCTTAACATGCAGGAAGGATTTGCATACTGTTTCAATTTTCTTTCTTCTTTCACTTCAGGGATGATAAGCATCTGGAGCTCTTCATGACCTTTGTAGGAATTGCTGGTTCTCAGCATCAGTCAGAATTTAGCCTTTTTGTGGAAGTTTTCTAGGCTGCTACTGAAACATTTATTGCTCATAAGGAGAAGGTATCTGTTCTAGGTATTTTTGCCTTTCTCATGCTAAGTGCATCACTTAGGGCATCTCATCTCTATCCTTTTAATGTGCTTTTCTTAGGTRCTAGGTATTAAAGAGAGTTACTATATTAGCTTCTTACAAGTACCCTATATTTCCACTTCCTCAGGGGTAAATGAATTTTTTGCTTAAGTTTCTGACACAAAACATTTTATCATTAGCACAATTTTAATAGAAAACTGTGGGGACTTTATTTTTCCAGTATTCTCAAGGACAAACGCAGTTGCCTATGACTGTATGTGCATTTGGCAAGCTGATGTTGAGGCAGATCTCTGAATAGGTATTGCACATGCAGAAACTTGATTTGTATGTGCACAACAGTATTCCCCATTAAAAAATTGGGCTAGAGGATATCAGATTTTCGGATTTTAAATGGAAGGTCAGGAATGCATAGTGGAGGACAGCACTGTCAGCCCTTGGCTTTATCTTCACATTTAACTGCTGATTCATTTTCAGATGCCCATGTTCATGCCCATTGTTTCCAATAATCTCTATAGGAGTTTGAAAGACTGATGCTTTTATAAATCAGACCTCAACACATTTTTTTCATTGAGAGAAAATTAAGATGCACAGATCATACACATTTTGTTTGCACTTGCACTAAGAATAAAACTTCTTTATTTTGAAGAAGAGAAGGTTTTGCTTATGAGAAAGAGGAAGAGTGAACAAATTCCTGTATTTTTACTGCAGAAGTCAAAGTTTAGTTGTGTGCGTTCTGCTCGAGTTGTCAGTGGCAATGAATAATGCATGTCATGGGGGGCTTGCCTTCCCTCTGCGGCCGTTACAGCCGCTAGCCTTGGTGCCAAAGTACGGGCAGCACAAAGCCAGAACTTAATTCGCAGAATAAATTCCATAATACTGCCGTAAACTTTTCAATGATAAATGCCCATTACTATTTCAACAAAAATATATAAAAGGATTGTATGAACCTTTTCACAGAGTTCTTTTGGTACATTTATTGTGTAAATAATTATTTCTTACTTTCAGTAGAGTGTATAATTGAAACTGTACAGTATAGTATCATCATTTTCTCTTGTTAGTAAATGGCCTATCCTTACTTAGGAAAAGTTCTTCAGAAGATCAAAGAGAAAAGTCACATTAAGGTCAATCAAGATGTGTGCAGAACTGTATATAAGATATTTAGCATTTCTTTCAAGCACTAAATTATTAGAATTAATGGCTTATATATTACTATACAAAAGGAAATAATTTCTTAGGGTTAGTTTACTCCCTCAGAATGTCATCTAAGACTCAAGGCAAACCCTAGAAATCAAGAATTTTGAACTCTTATGATTAGTTTTATGCATAATTCTGTTTTAGTCAGTTGAACTATGTATGTGAGAAATTGAGACTTAGACCCGGTTCTTAAACTGAAAAGGAATTCTATGAGATAAATATGATTCTTTTGTGAAAAAAMCCCTCTTCTATGTAAGATACAAGAAAATTTTCACTTAAATTCATACTTTACGTTAAAGATGAAAACACCTTCTCTTCAGTTTTAGAAGAGTTCTGCAAAGGTAATAAATAGTGTACTGCTTAGTGTATTTACTATGCAGATGGTTTGTTTAATAGAAAACAGTATTTAATCTTATCTCAGTTTCCATCTTCTAATGTTGTAGAATATTTTCTTGCTTGAAAAGCAACATATAAGAAACTGAGTACAGTATGTTTTAGAGGATTTATGGTAATGCTGCTGAATTTAGCTGAGCATAAACAGCATGGTGAGCCCCTCAGGGTCTCTTCATTTTCCTGACACACTCCACTGCTGCCCCATTAACACTTTGTCTGTTATTGCCTTCTACTCAGTTTAATGAGTGTCTTTGAATTCGAAGTTCAAGACAAGAAACAATAGCTAACATAACCAATGCCCCTACTGTAGCTTTTAATGGAGTATTTTTCCTTCTTTTTAAATAAATTTAAAAGTTTTTTTTAAAATAAAAATTACATTTCTGTTCTTCAGCAGCATACTTGCATCATGACGTTTTCTTTAACTATGGTAGACACTAATCACAAACTCTGAGTAATGACTACAAATATGATGCTCTCTCTGCCTATGTAAAAGGTAAACACATGCTGGATAGCTGCTAGAGGAAGCATTTCCTTACCTAAAACTCATTCTATTAATCCTGACTATTAATGTGAAGAAAGAATAGTACTGCTGGAAACTTGGTGCTATCAAAGCAGAATATTCTATTATATTACCCTGCTGAGCAGGGAGGTTGGACTAGATGATCTCCAGAGGTCCCTTCCAACCTTACTGATTCTGTGATTCTATGATAAGACAAAAAGGCTACTTTCTGTTTTTTGATGCTTATATGCGTCCAACTAACTCCTGTAAAAGGTCAGTAAGTGGCTCATTAGACTGGATTCCTAAAACTGAATTTATAACATTCCTCTAAATACATCCATAAAACATCCTAAATCAGTAAACAATAAGCTATATGTCAGATAAAGACTCAGTCTGATTTAAAGCCTGAATAATGCTGCGCTTGGACACATCATGGAAGTTAAAAACAATGTTTTAATTTTGTACTGTTTATTAACTGATCAGTAGAAGCAAAAAAACAATCTTAGAGACTTAACTGATATGGAAAGTCTTTGCAGGGCCAAATAAAAAGTCTGAATAGTTGAATAAATTTGKGTTCTAGAAAAGTGACAAAATCTATTGGATATTAGAATAGGATTAATTGCATTTATTAAATGCATTTGTTGAAAGACTATTACTAAAAGTTAGAATAACATTTGAGTGATTTTCTCTGTTCCTGGTAAGCTTGCTATCCTTTATTAAAGGTTATTTTATTTCTTTTAGAAAATGAATCTGGAAGAAAATTGGTGAATCCAATCCAGTGGACCTACAAGCACCCTGACAGGCTCAGAGAGCAGAGTCTGGACCAAAGAGCAATTACCCACCAAACGATTTCAGGTACAATTGACCTAAATATAGCACACTCTTGAGATTATTGACAAGAGTTCATTTCCTGTAGTGCTTTTCCCATTTGCTACTCCTGGTAACCACTGTGATCTTATCTGCCTGGTGCTGCATGACTTCTGGGATGCAGTTAAGAGCTATGTTCTGCATTATCTTTAAATAGACAATTCAAGCTAAAGAGTCATTTGCAGTTAAATTAGATGATGCATATACTATTCTTGCTGCTGAAGTTATTCAGAGCAGGAATGAATGCCTGAATCTTCATGGACCTGGATGCACTGGAATTTTTGTACTGTGAAATCAGAAAGGTTGTACTACTAAAGCCTCAATGAACAAGGGCTTCTATTTCTTTAATCAGCTGTGCAGGATGAATAGGTTGGGAAATTTGCTATTTTCCTCTTTACATATATATTTATCTGAGAAGTGTGGCTTTCCTTAGTATCATCCTACCAACAGACAAACATTGTAGTTGCCATATGCTGCCATGAAAGCCTGATCAGTATATGAACGGAGTGTGTAAGTGTATATAATGTGGATGAACTGAATTCAGATGCTGGTAATATTGCAGCATTTCAATTCTGATACTTGAAGAATACATTTTTTAAGCAAAACTTGCAAACGTGCAAAATGCTAGATACATTTGCATTTCATGTATGTGGAATATTGAGAAAATAGATGGATTTCCTATGGTGTTCTTCACAGAAATGTTTTGCATCCTATTTGTTTTACTGATTTCTTGTGTGGAAAACTCATGCGTTGTCCAGAAATTGAAAGGCTAGTATGAAATTCCATGCTATGCAGCTATTCAAGAGTCATCTTTTTACAGAGTTTTATGAACTAATATAGTAGGTCACAGTTGTGCTAGCTATTTTCCTGCATATCCCTTATGTTTTTCCAAGAGAATGCTGTAATACTCATCTTACTTGGGGATTAAACTCCAATAATAGTCACAGGTTCCTCCTTAAAGGAACTTGGGGACGAAGTTCAGCTGGAAGCTGAATAATTTATAAAGTAGAGACATATACACATTTTGCTGGTTTATTGTGTTGATTCTTTTGATAACAGCGGACAGCAGTTATAAATGTAGTTAGACTTATAAGGGGTTTATATTGTATTCTAAAAAGCAAAAAGTTCATTACATTGGAATGTGTGAATTTGACATTAATCACAAAATGCCCATGCTTTTCTGAGTAATACTATCCCCTTGAGAGGACTTAGTTTTTTAAAATTTGTAACAGCAAAATGCTATGTCTAGAGAGACAGGCTTTGTGATCTTCATTCCAAGGTGGGAAACTGAGGCAGACAAAATTTAAGTGATACAGCAAAGCTTTATAGCAAATGATAGTAGAATCATATCTAAATTCCAGCTTTCCTGATCTTTATTCTGATACCTAGTAAAGTCAGCAGTTTATGTTTTCAGGAAGTTCCTGTTAATAGAACAATGTTTTAAAACAATCTAGCAAAGTAGTTTTCCACCTGTGCTATGCACTACCTCACCTTCAGAGGAAATTCTGTGAAATATTGCATTCAGTTTTGTGTCTTACATTAAAAAAATGCATAGAAAAGAAAGCTTAGCATTTACTGTTACTAAACACTAAAAGAAGTTCAGAAATGTACTGGTTAAGGAACGATATGAATGATATGAAGAAATGCTTTCAGTCTAGAATATGATAAAGCCTGGATCAATTGTTTCGACTTCGTAGTAATTAAGTTATTGAAGGGAAAATTCAGACTAAAGATAGGAGAAAATTTACCTGTTTTTTTTTTTTTTTCCAATCTACCATGATGAGTGGATGAGACACAGCATATCATAGTGGAAAGCAATAATAATTTGAAATGCAACTGTAAGAACAACATCAATCTGTGAAGCTGRGGCAAGAATATGCAAGACATGATTAAATATTTTCCCAGCTGGGCAGATTAAAGTCACAGAACTTCTTGCACTCTGCTTTGGGATCCTGAGTAATCTGTGTAATCCTTTGAGCTGCTAAATAAAATATTTTTAAAGTTTCAGTAGTGAGGGAATGTACACTAGAAAATCAAATGGGTTTATGAGGAGACCTTTCTGTCATACAGCGTTCCACGGAGTAAGACAATTAAAGAACCACTAGCTTAGGGAAAAAAAAATCAATCCTCCCCCAACATGAAGAGACAGATAGCTCGCAAGCAGTCGGCTGCAGCCCCAAAGAGTCTGAACTGAAATATTTACTTTCTTTTTTTCCCAAAGTATCCTAAACTTAMATTTGGTATTTTATAAATAGAAATTCTCATCATCTTATTGACTACTACAGTTCTGCAAGGGTATAACCTCGCAAATAAAACCCTACCATGGTCTGATCTTTACTGTTTTCATTTTTCATGCATAAAATATATCTCAAACTTGATCTTATCTTTTCAGAAGTATATCAGATACATGCATTCTGTTGTTTTTACATTCCAGATATGTATTATGCTCATATACGTCAGTTGTACATACCATAAATGAATAAATCAGTTTAAAACTTAGGAACTAACCTCTGAAAAACCTTGAATAAGCTTCCTTTTATATGCAGATGGTCTTTCTGAAGATTGCTCACTTCAGTTGTCAGATAAGAACATCATTTTTACTCTAATACTGAGGCCCATCTTGTAACATATTCAAGACCCAATGAAATGTATAGTGTCTTAAGTATATTTTAATATAGATATTTGACATCTTTGAGGGAAGCTCTGTTCTTTATAGGATGCAGCTGCATAGAAGATCATATCATAGATTAGGGATTGTTAGCCACTTTATCCCTGCTGCTTTATGCAGTTTGCCCTGCCACCACGGTGAGGAGAGATAGTAAAGCAACCCTAATTAGGCGGTATAGGAATCTTTGGTATGCAACATTCTTCTTAGCCAGCTTTGTATTCTTCCTGCTTGTTCTACTGTGCCTCAGGGAATGAGAAAAGTCTGGTCCATTAATTAGAGAATTAGCTTAGGGTTGGGAAAGATGAGTTCAGGTTTCTTCTATGCCATAAAGTTGCTGCAAGACGCTTAGCTAAATAGTGAGCAAAATTCAGCAAGAGCCAAGGATCAGGGATTGTGACAGTAGTATTTGCCTTGCTTCTGAAGCTGAATCAGATGTGTTTCCCTATTTCCCATATCGTAGTTACTCTACTGATAATTGAGTAGTCATAATACTTAGCTTCCCTCATCAGCCGAAATGAATTCTCTGTACTTTTCAATCATACTGTGCTTATATAAAGATATTGATAGAAAGGCAGGGATGCAGAAATCAAAACGATGCCTCATGTTAGTTCAGACAGAGTTCTGCAAATACACTGTCATGATGAAAGTTCATATTAGTTCCTGGCAATGTAAGTCTTCCTAATATGACCTTCTAAAAAAGCAAAGTTCATCAATTGAAATGTCACATTTCTAAATTTACAAATTACTACCTTAAATTTTGTTAGTAGAAATCATCACATCTTTTTTTTGTTGTTGTTTTGTTTCTCTCTAGATTTCAGTAATTTCAAAAAGGAGGCATTAGGCTCTTTAAATTACAATGTCTAGGCACCATATTTCCTCCTGTAGCTAGACATGGCTGTTCGTATCTCCTGGGCCAGCCAAATGTGATTGATCACTAGGCTAAAGAGAACAGTTATGTTAAAGTTAAAATGTCAGGGCAGGGTCGTATCACCAATAAGAATTAGGAAAAAAAATGTTCTTGTGTTTTCAAGGATATATAGCTCCTCCTGCTAGAAAATGTACTCCTTAAGTCATCCTCAAAATTGTGTGGATATAAAACCAAATTAAATCCAGTATCAAAGGGCATGGTCTCCCCTCACTGCACTAGTTTTATATGTGTAGATCCCCACATATCATAGGAAAAATATAACCTTAGTAAAAATGTTTTTAAGAGAACTCTGAAGATGATAGAACTGATAATTTATGTAGCAAACACTTAGCATAAATTGGAATAATTGGATTAGAAGAGGTAAAAATAATTTTATTATATAATTGTGGCTTAAAACTGAATCCCTCCTTTTCTAATATCTAACATTTTATGAAGGAGAAGTATATAGACTCATTTTAGCCAGTTTCCAGTTTTTACTTTTGTTAAATGATTTTAAATTATTCTTTTGTCTTTTTGAATACTTGGTACAATATATCCATGTCTTTTATTTTTGGTGGACAGAAAATGTTAACACATAGACACTTTGGTACCTTTTTTCCAGTTCACATGGATAATCAAATATTGCTTACCTACAGTAGTATTCCTTCTGAAGCCAAGGAAGAGACAGAAGGCTAAATCTGAAAGCCAGCTGGAGTTAAGAGATGGACATCATTGATCAAACAGAGTATGATCCAGGTTGATTGAGGGTCAAAATTATATTTTTTATACATTAGAAATAAAATTCTTATTAAAAAGCCTACATATAAAAAAAAACCATTCATATATATAGACAAAGTAGGCACAGAAGTACATTTCTACTGAARTGCACATATCTTTAGTGGACTGAAATGGCAAAGAAAGGCATATACCTGATAAAAAGCTATAAAGGATCTTATCCCAGAAGAAACTGAAGTCAAGAGGGTCCAGGTTTTCCTAATGAATTAAAACTATATTAAGAAAGTGCTTTAACTTTAAAGATTTGTTAAAAACAATGGGAGAGGACAAACCACCTGCAGATTCTCATAAGCTCAGCTGTCCTTTCTGGATGCAAATACAAATACAGTTTATGACTCTGGGATTTGTCCTCAGAAATGTTACTRTAAGGCAAAATTAAAGAAAGAAGGAGGAGACCTAAAAGTTCCCTCTCTTATTCTAACCATCTTTTGGAGAAGGTGCAGCGGGAGTAGGCAGTAGAGGTTCCCAGTCACCTTGTGTGTTTCAGGAGGGAGCTGCTCCGCTGTGGTTCAGGACCGAGCAGGGTAGAGCTGCTCAGCAGCTCTCAATAGTATTGTCCCCAGATGACCTGGCGGATTTGTGTTTCAAAACCATACAAAAGTTAACTATTGCTGAAAATAGCATTCACTCTTCCTGTGCTCCCTTTCATGGCTGCTGGGGTGAAATTTATCTGTCCAAATGTAGATGTCTTTTAAATCTAAATTGACTTTTGTAGGCTGCCTTTATAGTCAATGGAGAGAAATAGACACTTTTAGGGCATGATTCATCTCTTCCTAAGGTAGACATCTAAATAGGTCAGATGAATCAGACTATAGAAGAGCCTATTCCTTACTGGTGTTAGTAAAGGAAACCTAGGGATCGTCTTAGATGTTGATGCCTATATTGCAGACATCTGAAGTTAAGTGAAATGATTTGTATGTCTATAGGAGCTAAATCATAGCTCAAAGTCAGAAGAAAATATTCTACTTTTCAGGAAGCACCTTTTTCTTAGGTACTCCCATGGCACTGGGGTGTGTGTCTAATATGGTCATAAGGTGATAAATTAAACAAAAATAATTGCAAATTCCTATCACCTATTCTCCCATTTAATGTTTTAAGATATAAGAAGTAGGTTGGCTCTACTTTTTGAATAGGAGATTTATATACATTTATCATCAATTATGCCACTGATACTACAGTCACATGATTTTTTTTACTAGTCTCTGCTCATAAATTGTATGTACTGGATCTCACCATGATCCTGGATGTTCTTTGCAAACCATTTCAGAATCAGAACCAGAAACTCTTATTTTTCAATCTGAAATCTCTGCAAATAGATAGAAAAGTGAAGTTTGCAATTAATTTATTCTAGTAGACTAATCTGAATTATTTCTCTGTCATAATCTGTACTGTTAGTGCCAGATTTTCACTGAGCACTCCACAAGACTAAGGGGTTAGTGCAATGTTGCTAAAAGTCCCCCTGATGAATATTTTCAAGTGTGAACAAATGAGTTTTACAGAAAACATTTCTGATTGCTTTATTTTGGTGGTGTTTGCTTAAATTATCAACCATAAACAACACAATGGAACATACAGAAACAAATAACATTGCTTATTGTATATTTGAAAAACCAAAATCAACAAGTGAAGGCCAGTCTGAAACTCACATAGACAAATGCAGCTTTTTCGCCTGCCACTCTTCTCCCATTGTTTGCAAAACTCCAGATCCCCGCAAACCTGCAAGACTCTGTCAGATGCATACCCAGGAGCAGCACGAGGATGACAGCCTGGAGTAAGCAGATTGCTAGTGAGGCTAGCAGGTGCCAAAACATGCTGTTTCATGACCCAGTGTAAAGATGCCAAAAATAATCTCAAATGTACTTCAGTAAATAAATGTAAAAAACAGACTTCAGAAATGCTGTCTGTAGCATTGTCTGTGATTAGTCAAGAAATATGAAGTTAGGAGACCAGTGTTCTAATCTCTGCTTTACAACAGATTTGCTCTGCACAGGTAGTGATGCAGTTTGGCCATAATCTGTTTTTTCCCACTTAAATAAATGACAAGTTTTTCAAAAATAACTGCAACCAGATCTATCATGGATTCTACAGATTAAAACATGGAGTTAGCTAGAGCCATTCAGGTCACATGCAAATGTTTACTAAATATCTTATCTCACTTTCACCATCTTTTACAGTTATAGTACTTAGCTGCCTTTTAGTGCTTTCAAATTTGTATATAAAAATTGCTTTGTAAGTGCCAATATTGTAAAATCATTTTATCTACTATTAAAGGTAAAGTAGATTCATAGTGATAGAACATATTTATGTTTGATCAGCCTGAAAACAATTTGCTATAGATAAAGTAAGACCCAAATATCTGTGTTAAGCAATTGTTTTAGCTATAAAGATAGCAATACCAGGATTGTGCTAAGTGAACCTGGACTTGCAAAATACACTGCAAAATTATGAGGATTATTGAAGTGTAATCAGTGCTRTGTGTTTAGTGTATAAAGTAAGATCAGTGCAATAAAATATGTGGTTGAAACTGAAATGCAAACACACAGAGGAAAAGGAGTGAAAAATGCAGATGTGGTATTTTAATCAGGTTTTATACATTGCATTTAAATTTGAAATCCTTCTGCTGTTGTAGTTTTTTTCAAATCTACTGCTGAATATATACCATGAAGGAGACCTAAAAGTTACTAAAAAATAAGAGATAGCAAATATGACAGAGGAATGRTGATTGTTATAGTTTGTAGAAACCCAAAGAAATGCACATGTGATAAAATTTCAGGGTGAAAAAGTATTTCCATGGTAACAAGTACTTTATGCTAAAAAGTCATTATGAAAACAAAGCCAAGG
Organism: Rhea americana; assembly: GCF_003343005.1. NCBI lineage: Eukaryota > Metazoa > Chordata > Aves > Rheiformes > Rheidae > Rhea > Rhea americana. The sequence goes on along the minus strand of NW_028186979.1, from coordinate 395,253 downwards.
AATCCAAAAGTTTAGAAGGAAACATCTAGTTCATGATGCAAACAGGAGAGAGAACAATTTAACCTTCTRTAGTTTACAAATGTGTATACAGTGCATGTTCTCAAGTACCCACTGAGCTGGCTCTGTAAAAAATGTTGGTGTTCTTTATGTAACCATAACAGATTTGAAATGCAAAACCTTACACGTAGTCTGTCTGTTCATGGACAAGGCACATACTTCCTTGACCCAGGGTACATCAGGCACAGCATGCTGAGAAAAAAAGAAATGCATCTTCTAAAACTGAGGTTTTACCTTAAGTATGTTCTGTATAAACAATGTTGGAAATGGGATGGGCCGTATCCTCCAGTGCACGTGGAAACAGGGAATACACTCACAGAACCAGGTGTGATCTCTGTGTCAATATGCTGATCATGAGACATAGCTATTTTTAAATATATTCTAAAATGACCCTGTATTTCCCACGGAAACAACTTAGCTCATTAGAGATGCACTTATACACAAGGTACCTGTGGTTTTCACAAACGAAAACACTCATACATGTGAAAAAGGAAAAGAGAAGGCTTGATTTGGGTTAACCTTGTAGGAATTTAATAGGACTGGTAAAAACATGTTTGTTTTAGCTCAGCATGTCTCAAGTTTTCACTTACTATTTCTTATTTTTGCATCTTTCTCTTGGCAGTCATGTATCTAACCTATAAGTGACTGTATGGTTTCAAAATTTAGTGTGGTAGTTAGTTCAAAATTAAGATACCTAAATATGGGTGTATACATGGAGATGTCAGGGCTCCCTTCTTAGTCCGTGGAGTTGGGACAGTAAGTTTCTGATCTGCTGAATCTCTTTCCAGGCTCCATTGATTGTGCTGACCAGGTATCCACTGGCTACATGGGGGTCTTTGACAGCACTAGCGTGTACACGTCTAAATTTAATCAAGATCTGAGTCTCAACGTTACTTCTTGTAGTACTACCCTTTCTCAGCCTCTGAATTSTCTGGGGCTGTAAAAGCTATATATACAGCAAAATAATACAAACAATCTTTCCTGTCCTATGCAGGGATTTTTTTTTTTAACTTTGTCAATAATTTTCTTTTTTAGAGAGGAATCATTATAGATCCTCTAGAATACTGAGTTTCAAAAGTATTTGAATTAAAATTCAGATTCTAAAAGGTGTTAGGTAAAGGTGGGCATCTAAGGGGAGGCACAGAAGTTGCTGTGGAAATCAGATGTCCAACTTGACTGAAAATCAAAATGGGTTAAATAACTTATTTACTGAAGTTTTTTCATGAAATCTGTCAATGCTACTTGCATTTCTGGGAATTTCCTTTTACATACATACGTATGTACATATACATACATAAATATGTATTTATAAGTACTCTTCTAATATTTAAACTATTTTTTTCTAAGTTCAAAGACATTTTACTTTCCTTAAGACTAATTGATGAGCTGGAAGAAGTCAGTGATAACTTAGGGGAAAACTCTTCAGCATCAAATGGAGTTTACATCCTTTTCTTAAATTATTTTAGAGAGTTCAATTTATTGATTCTTTTCAGGGAATTTAACTACATAAAACTTCCTCAATGAATATGAGAAAGTTGCATAATATGGAAATGCTCACCAGAAAAGGTCTGCGTAAGTTTTCAGACAACAACAAAACGTTACAAAGCCGCAGAGCATCTCTTTAAATCATGAGCTCAGTAGCAAGCACAATAATTAACACCAAATGAAGTAGCTTTTGGTGTGCAGGCTTGGAGAATTTGTGTAAGGGACAAATGTTTCGCTTAGTTCTGTAAGATCCCATTAGGGAACTCTCTTGCACTGTGATGACGGGCATTCACTGAGACTGACCCTTCTTCACATTCCTTTTTATACGTTTATTAGCAGTTTGATTTTCAGAGGTGCTGAGGAACACATTGAAGTTAATGGAAGCTGAATATACTCTTTACTTGTGAGAGTCAGTCAGAAACTGCTTGTTGAACTCATTTACTTTAATTAATTCAAGTGACGGTGATAGGCAGCAGGAAGTACTGGGTTGTGGCACGTTACACGGATTATTTCTGTACTTTACCTCTTCTGCTGTTTATGATGGTAAAGGAATATTTTGGATAAAATCTGGATCCAATCGATTGTGTGGAAAGTAAGAATAATTTGCAGTGGAGAATATATCCGGTAGTCAAAAATAAAATACAAGTGGTTAATATGTCTGTTAATCAGATCGCAGTGAGCTCTTCAGTTACTTTGTATTGCATATTGAAAATCCACAGTACTCAAAAGCTAATACATGCCAGAATTAATTTTTTTAATGCAATTTCATTTAACTTCCCCCATGCATATACATTATGAAACCAACGCAAGACTCTTGCCTTGTTCAGTTCATGGAATATATGATAGTCACTTAATGAGCAGTTGTTTAATATTTTGTTTTCTTGACTTTATTCCRTGTGTGGTTCCACACCTTGTTTACTAAAGAGTATTTAAGCCTTACTCGAAAGRCAAAATTATTAATTATTATTAATTTCCTTTGGGGAATTTCTTAGTGATCATCACTATGGCATCTAAATGCTGAACAAACATTAAATTATCTTTACTGCAAGCCCCTGAGATGGGAAGATTACATGATTCCCATTTTATAGCTAGTGAACAGTGGCCCAGAGAAATTATATGCAAAAGCTGCCACTAATAAACAAGCCAAGTCTGAGATGCTTTGGACCAAATGCCTTTACTCCTTAGTGTTATACAGAACTTTTCATGTCCTCAACCCAGCTCTTACTGATTTTGACTCTGTCTGTGAGCATTTATCACTTCTGCAAATCTGAATGCCTCATGCCAGTGAGTCACACAGAAAATGAAGAATATACTCCTAGTGACCATCTATGAGAAAACTAGTTTGAATGACAACCACAGGAACTGTATGGCAAAGAAAGGATAGAATCCTATTTTCTAGGCCAACATTCAATTACTGTAATCATTCTTTCTCATCTTGCAATGCTATCTCATTTTTTAGTGCATGTCTTCAAAATTCTTCGCCAAATGAACCTTCTTCAGTACACTGTTCTGATTAATCCTTACAGCAAGGCCATCTTGTGTACTGTATGARCAGTTGGCTTCTGGGAAAAATGATATGAGTCATGCAATTAAAGTCTCCGTCATGATGCTCATTCACAAGGTCGGGAAACTTGGGGTTATACAGACAACCTGGTACTTCTGACATCTTTATCCTTGATTTGATAATGTAAAAGAAATGCTTTTTAATATGTGTGTATATGTGTGAGAGAGGAGAAAGAGAAAGGGAGAAAGAGAACACATGCTCCTAAGATTTTAAAAATATAAACCCATAATATGAGAATACCTTGACATCCATTTGAATTATGAATAGGCTTGAAACCTTAAAAACCCTGGCATCATCTTGTACCATTCTTTCTATTAAAGGAGATACATGTAGTAATTTTATGTGAAAACCTTTGCTGGAGGAATAAGATACAAGATACTTTACCATCAGGCTCCCCAGATATTTGCTGTTGGCAGAGGACTTTGGACATTGGAATTGGTTCCCAAAAGTGCTGGAAAGGATTTTCTTGTGAGCAGTGCTCTTTGTTCAGTCCTCAAGGATATTTTCTACCCCTTTTTCTCCAACTATAATAACTCCGAGTACTTCCCAGTTGTGTCCTTAGCAAAACAGTTCTAATTCTCAGGGGCTTCTAGTCCCTGTTACCCTCTTTTTACCCTAAGCATAGCTCCAGTGGTCATTCCTTACCTACTTGTCTGCAGAGGCTTTCTACATTCAGTGCCTGTGCCCCTTCATGCCCCATTCCTCCTGGGTTAGACTCCCAGGTTTCTGTACCCCCTTCTTTTTCCCGCTGGCGCTCCATCCTAAACTCCATCCTCAAGCTCTTTGTTCAATTACTGTGCCTTCAACCATCCATCTCTCTTCTCTTTACTCACCTATTCCAAATACTAGTGTCAGGCACGGGCTCTTCCTCTGTCTTCCTTCTTTGCCACCTCTTTTCCCCTTTGACAGTAGCAAACTAATCAGAACTCTATCCATATAAATGTTATTGTAAATTTGTGAGCAGAACCCCTGAGGACTTTAGGACAAACATGAGTTTCATGTTCTTTGCTCAAAATTTATGCCTAAATCTAATATGGCAAGCAGACCATATTCCAGGCAAACTGCCCTAGTCCTGATAGATACTTACTATGTCCACTGTTATTTAGGTATTTACRTTGTTCCTGTGCTTTGCTGTGCACTTTAGCTGATCATCACTTACTTGAATCCAGACTGATTCTGTTGGATGAATCCAGACTTTTGGGATGTTGCATGGATGCAACCCTGGAATTCAGCGCTGAAATAAGTAACACTGATCATTCCAGTTATGTGATTTTCTTCATATCTCAGTAACAGCTGTGCAGATTAATCCTTTTGTCACTCAGTGTAATGGTTTAATGTAATGTAATGTAATAGCCTGGACACAGCTTGTGCACAAAAATGCTGGAATACCAATGATATGTGTGAGTTGCACAGTGCTATATAGTCTCAATCAGTTATACCTCAGTTTACTTACTGCCCAGTTGCAAAATGTTTGAATTCAGAAGAGATCACTGGTTTATCTAGTATCATATCTTGCTTAACACAGTCTAGATAATTTTATCTGGATACTCTTGTATTCGTTGATAGCTGAAGACTGTCTAATGATATTTGATCTTGAATTGAAATGGTTAAAAGTTAATGCATTTACTTCTGTCCTCTATAACTTGTAAAGCTGTGCATTCCTTTTTTGAATTATCGTTTTGGTGAATTATATTCAACTCCAAGAAGGACTGAGCTAATGAAAGTGGTGTGTCCCTGTGTTTGTACCACTTGCTTTTCAGGAACTTACAGTATTTAATTTCTACCTTGTGGAAGGAAACCAGGTAGTACTGGATAATGTTCAGTTTATATCGATTAATAATTGCATTGAATTTTTGTGCTTTCAAAGTGTACAATTTCTTGGAAGCTTCTCAACACAGCTCTTCGCTTCCACTACTTCTGGCTCTTTGAYTCCTTTGCATTTTACTTTCTCGTTTTGGTCTCATCTTGGTCTCTCTTTTCTGCTAAGGGACTTGGAAATCGAGGAGAACATGATCAACATAAAATTTGTGAAAAAGATGCAGATACAGCCTAAGCATTATAATGGAGTCTTTGGGGAATATTTTAAAGAGGGCAGGAATATTGAGTGTGGAGTAAGAGAATAATAATGGTTAGTTGTTAGAGTTGTTAGAATAACTATAGTATACTTGTGTTCAGTTCCTTGTCTTGCCTCRCATCTTCTGACTAATACTGCACAAAATTCTTAGTCTTCCTGGGACACAATTCAAAATGAGAATAACACTGTTTCACAGTAAATCATATTTTTCATATTTTCACTGAAAATATCTACTTTACAGATACAATAGAAAGAGAAAACATTGATTATGCTTTCTTACAGTATTATGGCTTGTGTGAGTACTATCATTGATAGGCTGCAATTAAAGCTAACTGAATTTTTCTAAACCTTCTCTTGCACAATTCTGACCACTGTTTTTCTCTCCTACTCTTCCCTCCAGTGATGTCTACACTTTCATGGTTCATATTAGCTTTGAACTTCTCACAGCTACTTGCTGTTACTTTTATTTCACCACTGCTCCAGTTCTTCTACAATGCCCTCTGTCTTGCCCTTTTACTCTAAATCTGGCTACCTGTTTCATTCATGCCTAGTAACCATTTCTCTGTGCCAGCAGCTTCCTTCTTCTTTGACCTATATGCCCTAAATAAGCTTACAGGAACTTTTGGGCTGCTTGAGGGTGGTGGAGTGTCAAGAGCGGATACAGCAATGAAAAGACAAATGGAAATACAGAGTCCCTCATACAACTATATACCTACTCTATTGAGAAGAGGTTGTATACATCTGTTTTCACAGCGGAAGTCTCTGGTTTGTGTGAAGTAGCTCTTTCATCTGACATATTCTCAATGACATATTCTCAATTCTGCAAGCATTTGTCGTGGAGTGAAGAACAACCTAGCTGTAAGAGAGGGAGCTTGAGCTATGCACTCACAGTGCCCATACTCAGTATGTTTACATTGTACTGTTTGCCCTTGGAGTTGGTTGGGGTAGACCARTGTAGATACGAACTCTGTTGATAATACTGCGTGTGTATTAATGTTGATATTACTTCATTGGTTCCTCACTCGGAGGCACGTATTTAGGAACATATTCCATGGTCATCTATACTAAGATGTTCTAAAATTATTTCCAGGTGAGTTCTGCCTAATACGATAGGAGCCTTCTGTTTTCTGAAGAAGAATTGCTCGAACAGCAGAATCCAAACAATGTGGGAGTGGGTCAGTTTGTTTTTCCTTGCTTCAAGAACTGCAAAAAAGCATGGCCAGATTCTAGCTTATGCCAAAGTGTAATTGCTTCAGTTCATGCACAGGCTTACGCTCAACCTCACAGGGGTTAAGACTGAAGTTGAGTAAATGCTAGATTAATAGAAGCCACAACAGCCACTCCCACCTCACTCAGCTTCAAGCTTGTTGTGTGTGGTGCATATTTCATATTTTTCACACTGAAGTCTTAAATTTCGAGTAGTATGGCAGGGTGACTAACTCAAAATATTTTGCAGAGCTGAGGAACTATCTATGCTAAGTCACACTGGAAAGCATAGTAAAACAGCACAACCCCTTCCTTTTCCCATGCCATGAGACTGGTGATGTGAGCTAGCGATCAGGAAAATGGGCCTCAGCAAAACAGCAATCAAGACTTAACTGACTTAACTTTGTTTTCTACAAATGAAGGAGATACAGGCATGCTAAATCAGCCTAGTTCATATACAGCATACTTCCAGTTCAGGAAAATGGGACATGGTCTCATGTGGACTRTATTTCATACTAAATTATAGCTTAAAATGTAGATGTGATCTAGAAGTTAAGACTGGAACAGAAAAGTAAAGAAATTTCATGGAGCTAGTAAATGCTGTCCTTGCACTAGGTTTGTACAAACTTGTATATTAAATGCGTAGTGGAGAAAAGACCTTTTGTGGTTACTGRATTTCATACATGGAACAATGGCAATGTTGTTTGATTACTTGAAGTAGAATCTAATTACTAGAGAAAGAAATTTTATTGCATTCAAACAGAAATATTCCTTTACAGGATCTTTTTAGTCTTGACAAGCATGTTTTAGTTCACTCTTGTGTATTTTTTAATAAAAATAAAAAAAACCCTAATTTTCTAGCCATTTGTTCTGAGTCTGGGGGGCTAGTTTTTTTAATTAAGAATGATGAGCCTGATTCTGCAGCCTTATTTATGAGAGTAGTCCCACAGTGGCTACTCTGTTTATCAGTGCCAAGCACATCTAAGATCAGCAAGCTCTTTCATTTCCTGAAAACTAAAAGATAGAAATCTCTTTACAATTCTCAGTGAAGCTTTAGGATGCTTGGGACTTTGTCCATCATAACTGAGTTTGCGATCCTAATGATGTGTAACTTTCTTATCTGTGTTGTTTCTATTTGAGTGATGCCTGATGTGTACTTGAGCACAAACCAAGCTGAAATTGGGGAAAGTAAAATGAAATGTGCACTGACACAAATGTGACATTATCTTCAGTCAGAAGTGTTATGTTTTACTAGAGGTATTTTCGTGCAATACCTGCTTTTCTCTCTTACACGTACGTTTTTGCAACACAAATAATCTTTTTTAGCATGATCTGGTGAGAAGGATTCCCTTGTGCAACTGAAGTGATGCACTAGTTATTGTGTTATGAAGGGCAGAAAATGTTAGCATCAGAGAAACAGCCTTTGTTACTTAGATAAACAGCTTTGATACTGTTTTTGATACAGAATGTATAAGGGAGCATTTWACTATTACTATACATTCTATTAGTTTAAGATCATGAGCCACTTAATTTTCATTAATATTATTATTACTCACATCCCAGTTTATTATATAATGTTCCTGCTAGGAATATACAGTTTTGAATATGTGGGCAGTAAAACTTGCAGATATTCTACCTATAGTTGCTAAACATTATAAATGTTCTTAGAGGTGGTGCATTTATTTTGATCCTTTAAGATATTTCGAAAGAGCTATGCTTTTCACTTTATGTATATATGGCTCAGTCCTAAGACTCATTTTAGTCCCATGACAAAAAGAGAGCAGAAACTGATTTTCTTCCAAAAAGATATCCCTTGGAGAGCACAAAGCCACTTCCAAGCACTGTTTGTCATGCTTTCTATGGCAATGTAGCTATTATTGTATGACGACGTAACAGTAGTCTGTGATGGTTGCAAGCAGCTGGCAAAGATCAGAACAGACACTAAACGGCTTTTCTTCCCCTCTTCTTTCCTTACACAGAATCAGAGAATAATTTAGGTCAGAAGGGACCTCTAGAGGTCATCTAGTCAGACCTCCTGTTCAAACCTAGGCCATCTTCCAAGTCTGATCAGGCTGCTCCGAGCCTTGTGCAGATGAGCTTTGCATGTCTTCAAGAATGGTGATTCCAGATTCCACAGTCTTTCTGTGCACCCTGTTCCAGTGCTTCCTCACCCTCATATCACTTGTTTGTTTGTTTTCATATAGTTARTTAGATATGTGATTGTTCTGTTTGTTTTCGATGAAAATTTGGGTGTTTCTCAKGTTTCTCTCCTCTTACTCCTCTCTTTTCCCCAGTGAACTCATTTTTTTCCTGTTTTCTAAATTCTTACACTCATTTTCCTGGTTTTCTCACTGTCATCTCCCTCTAGCTCCTTCCCCTAATTCAGACATGTATTAGTCTTTATCAACCTTCCAAAACCCTAAAAAGCCATCCTGACTCAATTTCTATCTCTGTTACCACACACTTTTGCTTTCAGATGAAAAACAGCACTGAATGTGCTATTTACACAAAACAACACTCTATGTACTGTATACACACACACTTTCTGTTCTGTTAGGAGAGTCTGATCTTCAGATCTGTTATAAACCCCTTCAAATTGACTTCTAACCTTCTCGTTTGCTGAAACCACTCTTAGAAAATTACGTAATGATTCTTTCTTAGCCAGTTCTTCATTCTCCTCTGACATTGTCAGTTTTGATCTTATTAAATCTAATCATCYCTTTGTGTCCTTGGCTCCATTCTTTCTTTGTTTTGCTCCTAAATCCTTAATCATTCCTTCAGCTCATTCTTTGAAGAGCCTTGATCTGACTTTTGCTGAAACCCTATAGAGTTCTGGTGTTGACCCATCTCCCTTTCTCTCTACACGTCACCTCTACAGTCCTATGTAGAAATAAATTCAAGTGACACCTCTGTACTGCTGACTCAGATTTATATCTGTACTCCAGCTATTATAAAACCAGTCAAGATAGGCGTGATTAAAACAGTGCTTCCCACTTAGGCCCTCTCTACTACTTGTTTTCTGAGTCACCATCTTATTTGCCAGGCCAATAATGTGGATGTTACCTTTGACTTGGGCCTCTTTATATCAGATCTTCATCTCAAGATTCAGGTCTTCCTATCAAAGCATATGTCTAAATCTTTCAGATTTATTTCTTCATAACCTCTAAGCTGTAGTACTTGATCCTATAGCTGAAAATCTGTTGAAATTCTCTTATATCTGCACAGTATTTCACAGAAAGTATCAGATGTTCTCAGTACTTGGCATGATGATCATATAGTTTGTGACTATAGATCTTTGACAGTACAGTAAAGCAAATAATTAATACAAAATAGCATACATGAGTGGGTAATTGTGTATTGTTTTAAGTATATGTGAATATGGTGTAATTTCTATACAGTTTGGGGTAAAAGGTGAAAAAGTTGCAGCAGGAAAACTAATATCAGGAAGCCATAATCATAATTTTTACTGTCAAGTACCTTTCTGAACTTCATTCTTGCCCTTCTGCTGCACTTACTGTGTAAAATGTACATGATTGTGCTATTGTTTAGCCACCATTTCTGATAGCTCTGAATTTAGCTCTGTGTTACTGTACATAGCCRCACAACAGAGGAAACTAAGGATGGTCCTTTGCTTTGAATGTCTATGTTCTGATAGATATTAATCAATGCTTTGACTCTGGATTTGTGTTGTCACATTAAATCTGCAGTAAAAATTCACTCTCCCCATAGGTTTAGCCAATCAAGATATCAAAAATTTGCATGCAGTTCACCTGAGATTCTTGTTCTTTCTCACAAGGTTAAAAATGTTTCTGAGGCTGAAATAAATAAGCTAGCAAAGTCAACATTTACGCCAGTAATGTAGTAGAAAATGTAAAATGTTTCCAAGCTCAGAAGCCAACGAAGCTGCTGAAACATAAACAAATGCTCAGAACAAATTTTACTGCATCATGATCTAAGCATATGTGTATTGATTCCTGGGCCAGAGAGTTGGCTACATAAAAGACACACAAAGAATAAGAGTAAAGAGGAGGACCATGAATTCACTTTCCAAACTATTTTTATTTTGAAAAGCTTTTTCATTTCAAAAAAATCATCTGAGTGTCTGAGATAGGAGGAGAATAGAGAGATGGCATATGAATTAAATTCCCCTAAAATAATTCTTAAGTCTTTTGCTGTTTTTTTGGTCTCAAAAACGTCCGAGAAAGACAGGCAGTGTGGGCTGAGTGATAAAACTATCACAAAGCAAACCAAGAATGTCAAATAAATGAAGATTTCTCTTGCTTTAAGTTGTGTAAGCCTCAAAATGAAATTTTTTATATTTTATTTTTATCCACTAACTTTAATTAAAACTCATCATAGGTATCTGTGTTTTTATGKTTTTTTTTCTTTTAACTGTGCTAGATATGACSTTTTTCTTTAATGGCCTTTTTTTCTTTAAAATGTGTTGTCTGGAGTTGTTTAAGGTCTTCTTCTGGTTTGAGTGTTGTTGCTTCAACTGGCATAGAGATTTTACAGCTTTATCCCTTTCCGAGTTAAGGTGGTTAGATGTGGCAGTGCTGATCACAGGTTGTCTGGCATGGTGCTGCAAAGTAGGGGAGCCGCAATCCCCCTGCACTTTTGACAGGGACAGAAGTTGAAGCTTTTCATGAATAGAAGCTATTTCAAGACTCCGTAGTAGAATTTGTTGTAATCGTCCTGGTGATGTACTGATATACATAAATATATCAAAGACAGGAAAACACATTAGCTTTTAAAACCACTTACTGATATATTTAGTCTAAGCACAGAGTAGCGTTTTGAAACTGTAGTGCAGGGAAGAGTAGCATGCTGAACGCGTAGCCTAGCTGGAGGCAGAGCATTGCAGCTGAATGTAAATACAATCCATACATTTGTTTGGACCCTCTGTCCTTTGTCACATGCATATTATTTGTCTTTCTGAGGATGAGGGTCATCTCTTTGTATGTGTTTATGGCTCATACTGATAGTCAAGGTCCACTGGTGCTATTGCAATATAAATTGCTGTTCAGTAGTAATAAGTTTAACCACATAACTCTGCAAAAATGCCTTAAGCTTATTGTATTTTCTCCTTGCAGAGAAGATAGACTGTTAAGATGCTGATCCTAGGGCTTTTTTTGCTCTCTTTGTTAAAGTCTGAAGAATCATCTTAAAAGGAGACAGGAGGAAGGGTTGTGATTTGACTGTTAGTCCACAGGGAGCTGGTCTAAGACTGTTGTTTTCACTTCACATAGGCCACTGAACAGCTCACAGACCGTAACAACTCTCAGCCATTATTTTAGCTAGGTTGGATTTGAACTAGTAATATAAAGGTGAAAGGCCCTATGGACCATTATCTGTCCCTAGTCGTATTTTTGCCTGTCTTTTTAAATTTGTGCTTCATCAACGAATGTGATTCTAGCACAAAAGCAGCCAGAACTTTTTGTCCATTGGACATACTACCCAGACATTGTAAAGTACCCAGGGGCGAAAGGGGGAGTTGCTGTCTTAGTTCTAGTTCTAGTTCAGGCTGAGTTTAATGAACCTCATCTTTTTWTTTTTTTTAATATAAATTTAGTCCTTAAAGCTAAGGACTAAGTCTTTAGTTTCTCCCTTTCTCTCCTCTATCTCTCTTTCTTTACTTTTCAATAATATTTTTGTGGACTGATGTGAGATTTCCTGAGGTCTTCTACAGAATTTTTATTTTTGAGTCTCACTGTTTTTTTTCCTATGGAGGAATAGCAAGGTTAAAAGCAGTGGGAAAAAAAATGACATTATTTTCAGTGTGCCTCTCCTCTCTGATTCACATTATCTCTGCTGTGTGTATGTGTATGTGTGTGCTTGTGGTTGTGTGTGTGTGTGCGCACGCATGCGCATCCCTATTATCTCTGCTTGGGATACTCTTGTGGGAAGTATTACAAACTCTGTACAACAGCACTGAGCAGTAAAGGTTAATGTTGGTGCAGTATAACTTTAAAGTAACAGCCTAAGACCATGTGTATACTGAACTCCTAATTATTTTGTTCCCTGAGTGTATCCACCCCTTTTAGCCAAAGATTTGTTAAAATAAAAYATTAAGAAAGGCAAAACCTAAATACCATGTTGGGTGACTACACTGGTATTGTGATATATATGACTCAAATGACATCTTTCTTTTGATACCTGTATATCGCCCTGCAGACACATTGAAAATAGATTATAGAAATCAGTTACCTGCATCTTTTTAAGCCCCAGACAATTGTTCATATTCAAAATACCCACAATAAAGAAAACATTGACAATCAAAAAAAGAAAAAAAGATAAGTGTTACTAATAACTGGGAATAAGGAGGCTTCAAGCTTACAAATCAGTATCAGTTTCTGTTTCTTAGTGGGGAGGGTATATTCATTCCACATTTATGAGCACAATTAAGTGTTTAATTCAGTTAAAAGATAGTTTGTAGCTTTGCAGCATGGAAAGCCATGTAAAACCCTGGAAGCTGTGAAAATTGGCTCCACACCCAGTTAGCTCATGCAGCAAAGAATTAGCTGAAATGTGAAAGCCAATTAACAGTAAAACTTTTATGCAGCACTAAGCTGTAGGCATTGAGTTAGCCAACGAGGAGTTGTACAGCCTATACAGACAGATCCTTTCTCTATTAACACACAGTGATTTAAAAAAATCTTGTAAATCTTCTGCTGTCCCCACCCTGCTACATAAAAACCACATATAACGATGRTAATTGTTATATTAGAAACAGGTTCTGAACCTGCAGAAAACAGGTTCAACAGCCATTTGGGGGGAAAGGAGCTGTCTCTGTAGCTATCCATAAGGTTAAAAAAATGGGTCTGCACTTTAGATGATTATTTGTCACTATAGTCTGGTGATCACTATTAGCAAATATCCACAGTCAGAGGATATTCGTATATCCATATTCAAATACTGGCTTTCATGCTCAGGTCTGTCATTGTCAGCACTGTGTTATCATTTAACATGAGGGATTCTGTTTTTTTAACCTACATAATGAGCATATCATTTATATTGCAAAATCCCATAGAATCACAGGACAGTTGAGGTTGGAAGGAACATTTCAAAATCACCTAGTCCAGCCCTCCTGCTCGAGCAGGGTCACCTGGAGCAGTGATGGCAAAGTGCTGTGTGTAGCGCTTAGGGGTTGAATCACATGGCACAGGTTGAGTGCACGTAGGTGCAGACGGACACAGGCTCGTTCTGCTGGCGGTCCAGGCTGACTGGCTGAAAGCCAGGTCTGGCCCACAGCTCTTAGAGCTGTGTTAGCACAATTCTTTGCCTGAGCTAATTAATCCCTGACCAGATCTGCTTTGTATCTGGCCAGGCTGGAGCATGGGCAGAAAAGCTGGGGTCTCTCACAGCCCTGGATGTGCACAGACAAGGCCAGAGGGATGGCTAGGTGGCAAAACAAATCCTTTTTGTGAAGACAGGTTGGCAGCTCTCATTCCACTGATCCAAAATTGCATAAACTCCCACAGCTTCTGTTTTATTGGCAGGGCCTTCCGCTTTCCATCTCACTGTGCAAGGTCACGCAGAGAGCCTTGCTCTGCAGATAAGTGCCCTCTTTGCGCTGCGCGTTGGGAAGCGTGCTGCTGGGGACGCTCCTGAACTGCTGCCGAGGGAGCAGGACATGTCCCTGGATGTTTATAAAAGCCTTTTGACTTCCTCAAATGGAATGCAGAATATGTATGCAAAGTGTTATTATTATGGGGATATTCATCGAGAATACTGAAAACACACAGAAAAATCAATTTAAGCTGCAATGCTGATGTTGGATTCTGTCTAGGCACAATCAGGGGACAGGATCAGGACCACAAGGAGAACATATATATATGAACAAGGTGCTTAAAACAGCTTTTTAAACATCTGAAAATGTGTTTTTCACTCTGCTGATCTGAATTTGGCAGCAGTGTCATCTCTAGGGGCTGCCATTTCAATGATAGTTCCAACCGGAGACCCAGCCTAATGACCTGTGTCAGAGCGAGAAGAGCGGTGCTGCAGCCAGGCGCGCAGAAAGCTGCTGCTGCCAGGAGACACCAGGAACACTGGACGGTTTCTAACACCATACAGATATGGGTTTTTCAGAGCATTTTGAATTCTATTTGGAGCACAATGTTTGTGTTATTTAAATACAAGAAACAAGGAAAAAAGCCGCAAGAAAAATTGTAGAACTTATTGCAGAGAGCTGTGAAAAATCTGCTGTTACGTCATGTCTTTTGGCTGCAGCTTCGATTTCCTTGATCTACCTTTTAAGTTTCTTATTCCACATTAAAATATATTAGCTATAGGCCTTAAAAAAAAATGTCAGTGACTTAGGCTTCAATTATTAGAAATAAAGAGTGTTCCATTCCTAAAGTAATAGGGCAACAATTTCAATGTTCAGTTATCTGGACTTTTTGCTCTCTGAGGTCTCTAAGGCTTTTTGGGATATTGCCCTTTTAAAGTGCTTTCCTGGATGACCAGTGCCATATATTTGTCTTAGCCCCAGGCTGCAGAGGGGAGAGGCAGGCCTCTGGTATTTATATTAGTCTCGGATGAGATCAGAAACTTGATTCATGTAGCAGCCAGAGAAGTCACTTAGGGTCTGAGCGGCGGTACGGATATCTTTCGAGAGAGAACAGCTCTCTGTTGTACCAAACTGGAGTACATTTACTTTTCACTTAATGAGTTATATATAGCTTATAAATTCTAATACGTCACCAGATCTCTAATGGCATTGATTTTCCTGAGGTGAGGCATAGAGGGCTAGGGCCTATGTGACTGTAACAGTAGAGAGCAGCAGGTATTTATGCAACTTGCAATATTTGTTAAAATATATTATTTCTATTAGTAGATGTGTCTTATTCTTTTTATGCAACAGTAAACAGTTGCCAGACCAATGTCATTATAGTAGACTCTGAAAGATAGAAGCTTTTTTGGTCTTTCAGATTTCTCTCATAATTATCACTGTATGAAACAAGTCTGCATACAGTAGTATAATTTTATTTCAAAATAATAGAGAACATTCATATGAAATTGAAACAAATCAAACAAATGTTTTTCAGTAGTTTTTGTTGCATTTTGAAAACCTGTCAATTTTTTGTTTTAGAAAAACAAATTAGTATTTTTTATTTCTTTAGGTGTTGCTTTCTCCTTTAGAAGCCAGAAAGACTACCAAAAGAAATAAAGACAGGTAGCTACACATGAAGAAACTGTACCAGACTATATAGAAAAAAATCTTGTTTCTATCTTTCACTGCTGGTTTAAGAATTTGTAATCTGCAGTGCTGTAAGAAGTGGTCTGAAATAGGTCCTTGGATCACACTGGGCTGTTCACTCAAAGCACTACTGCTAAGTTTTGCCCCACTTCCCTCCCCCCCAGCTCTACAGGACAAAATCACAACCTTTTCTCCTTCCATGTGATCTGGACAGGGATTCCAGATGTCATCCTGCTGTCTGGTTTAGGGACACAGACCGCTGCTATGTAAGCTACAAAAAAAGTTAGGAACTAGTTTCTTTCTGTTATTTTCTAAAGAAAGAGATTCATCCAGTAAGTTGAATAGCATATGATTTAATATWGAGCAGTGAATCTTTATATTTTTGTTTCAATTTGAATTTCAGCCACTTCCTTGGCTGCAGTTACAAGTGTTAGGAACTTGCTAGCTGTCAGTTCGCTTCTGCATTCCCATGCCACCTTTGGTGCTAAATCCCTCCATCAGATCCACAACACAGATTTCAGATAAGCAGCTTAAATAAAGTATTAACTTGGCTGTAATGTGTAAGTGGTCATTTCCAGGATGCTTTCCCATGGAGCTGTTTTCCACTGGAAATAAATTACTTAGTACAAAGCTTATGGATCATCATTAATTAGCATGAATGGTTGACAACTGTTCCAGCATCCAAATCAAAATGGTCATAAGTATCTTAGCTGACCTACTCAACACCTCTGGCTCAGATCTCGTTAGTCATCTCTCACAGACAGATTAATGGAAGTAGACCGATGAAGAGAGGGGGGAATCACCAGCAGGGCTTGTGTTTTTGTGTTTGCTCTTTCGTTGTTCAGGCTGCTCATAATATAAACAAACTTGTATAACAGGGCTTGAGGCCTTTCCACTGATACTACTAAGAGGGAAACCAAAATGCCTTCTTTTATGGTGAGGACTTAATATAGTGCCTGCAGGAACTCAGGTTATTAGGCTTATTGAATGCAAATTCCCTTATTCTGTGTGTAAATGGTCAGCTTAGAGAAGAGAGTCTAATATATGGATGAAAAAATTGTACAAGATTTTACTGTATGCAGCAATCAAGGCACTATTTGTGTAAAGGAAGAATACATATAGAAGAGAAGATGTAATGAGTCAGATTGGAAGATTTGAGTATCTATAGSTATAGAATAAGGAAAGCAGTACATTTAACATTTGCCAGACCTGGGGRTGGGTATTTACATGGTTAAACCATCCTGTATTTGTTTAAGTAAATCAAACTCTCTCTCGCTTTTATCTTTGAACATTTTTTAATGGTTAAAAAATAGCACAAGGACCACTATTAGTCCTAGTTGCTAGCACTCAACACATTTTTAATTTTCACATCAAACTGTAACCCCTTTTACCTGTCAAAATCCCTTCATCTAGTTGCAATAAATTCCAGAGGTTAATTGGGGGAATATTGCTGGAAGGAACCAGCTAGAGGCTCCTTCCTATGGGCTTGGAAAGAAAAGCGGAGGCAGGGAGAGCTGCCGTGGGGAGGTCACCTCTGGCCCGGCACTGCCTGAGCCCTGAAGGCTGCCGCGGAGGCTGCTGGACCGCAGGASCCTGGGACCCAGGTGGTGCCGCAACCCGCTGCCCTCCCTCAGCTGGCCTTAGGGGAGGCTGAGGAGAAGAGGCAGCTAGAGACTGCGGCAGCAGGAGCAGCTGCAGAAGCGGCGAAGGCAGTGACCTGCACGCTGTTATCACTGCGCGCTTGCTGCCTGCAGCTGAATGATTCTTGTTCTGATTTTCTCCTTCCCTCCCTCATAGTCTCTTTATGTCAGTTTTACTCCATACTTGTGCCTGCTTTTTTCTCCCCTGCCTGGTGCKCCTTTCATCCATTTCGATCTGTGACCTTTCCAACCTTTTTTCCCCCATCTAGTTCGTTCCTCCTTACTAAGCTACCCCACGATGGGCCAGGGTGGTATCACATTTAGTTCATCCGCGTGTGCCCTCCCTCAGCCACCTTGTTGCTCCAGACTTTCAGTTCTCTGGCGAGTGCTGTTTAACGCTCTCCACTTGTATGGTGTCTGTACAGTAAGTCCTTCTTCTCGACTGCTCCACAGGGCTATGGTAATTAATGATACAGTTATGGCTATATTATTTTCCAAGGTATTTTTAATTCATTTTAAAACTATTTCATTTTAACATTATGGAATATACTACTGTCCTTGAACTGAGTATGAAGAGATACAAATTTTTTTTTAACTTACCACCCTGCTTTTAAGAATGTACCCCTCATATTCTATCTTTTCCATCTTCTCTCTGAAACAGATGCACCTGTAATTCCCACAATCGATAGAATATTAACAGGCTTCTCGTAAGGACTCTTTCTTTCTCTTTCCAGGGCTATATCTTTCTCCACTCTACTCTTCCTTAGATGAAAAGAGCAAAATTAAGCAAAGTGTTCAAGTATGCAGTTTACACCAACTAGCATTGCATATTTGCACTCAATGTTTAATGTTATTCAACATCCTGTTTTAATTTTTCTTTGCTTTACTATACAGAGGGCAGGTGCTTCTTCAAGAATACATGGTTCACATATCATTTCCATTTACCTGGAGCAGGATGAATATTTGAGACAAAAAGTCCTAAATTATGAAAGGAATTGAAAAAATACAGTYGGGTACTGGGAAGGAAGTAGGAAAGAATTTTTTGAAATAGTAAAGATTTCTGAGTAAATTCTTCTCTGCAGATACACAAACAACATGGCTTTAAAGGTAAGCAAAGAGCATAAAATGTCTAGGCAGACGTTTGTTGCTGAAGAAGGGGAATACTGAGATAAATGCTGGAGAAAATAATATAATAGAAGGAAGAGAACCCAAAACATACAGGTGTGTTTGGCCTACTAGTCTTTTCTTCTTACTAAAATGTCTTATGTGCATATGTTCACGAACTCTTGCGTTTCCCAGTGTCACCCTGACCCTGCTTCCAAGAAGGCTGGCAGTCCCTAAGGCTTTAACAGCCTCTTTACGCGGGGTGACAGGGAGCGCTGCRGTCAGCAAGCCCCTCTGCTCCCGAGGCGGTAGGCCCGACTTCCATAGCGCTTCTGGCCTCGGAGCGCTGAGCTGCCAAGGGAAGCACGGTTGTGACACCGGCCTTTATAATATGTGACCAAGAAACTAAATGGAAGAGAAAACTGGAATGAATTGCAGGAGTAAAGTTAGATTGAATGCTTTCTGGGTATAAAGTTTATATAAAATATTTTCTATGTCTAGCCCTTTACGTGTCATTTATTTATCATCACTATTAGGGGAAAGGTCTATGTGAGGCAGAGGTAAATTTATATTTGAAAGACATTTCTGTCTTACACGTTTGTGTTTCCAAAACATTTTCTTTATCCTATCTGCCAAACCATCCCTTTCCCCCTTCATTTCTTCTCACTTGACAGCCCTTGTAATACATTTTTAAAATATACATCTCTTCTTTTTTTCATGAAATCCTTATTCTCTCAGATTATTTTAGTAGTTTAATACCTATTTATTCATTTTTGTAGCTGCGGAACAAGTGAACACTGCTGTAATTCTCATGTGACTTGCCTTCTCTTATTTTTAGTTGAATCCATTTGTCATATCTACTCTAACCTGTGAATTGTGAGTTCTCTGGGGCAGATATTTTTTTCACTGAATATGTGATATATGCTTAGGACTTCTATTAATCCATAGCATTATATTTGCCTAGAGCAGTTGTATTCTTGTCCCTAATCAAATTCCTAGGTGCTGCAGCAGCAGCAACATAGTAAGAAGACCTATTTTAATTTTGGGGTTGTTTTTGCTGTTTGCCAGATTTCATTTCTGGCAAACTTTGTCATAGACATTTGTCTTCTGAGCTAAACGGTTGGCTGCCTACAGCCAGCCTCTGTACTGCTRCAGAAGTGAGAACACTGCAAATACATGTTAATTTTAGTTTGGTGATATATTATTTTGTATTATTTATTCAGCATTAGTACAAGGTAAGATTATCATGAAGCACTTTTTCATCAGGCAGTTTACAATCTAAAATGCAATGTGTGACACAAGTACAGAAACTTTCTGCAACAGGAGCTATGTTTCTTTGTGCAAAGGCTATAATTCCATCCAGGTGCCTGGTCAATGCAGTGGTTGTTAATTAATTTTATTTTAAGTGTAAAACTATGCAGAAACTGTATTATTTTCAAATGAAAGCACTCAAAATTTAGAAAATGCTAGAATACTTCTCATGTAGCCATAATTAAACCTCTTTTGCAAACTTCCTGTGAAAATTTTTTTAATTATTTGATCATGTATTACTCTTTTTCTRGTCTTTGCCTCAATCAGTACACAGAATATGTGGTGATGTCTTAATGTGATAATTTAGTATATTTTTAAATACTGCTCACTATTTTATGCTCCCCAAACCTGCCAGTGAAGAAAACATTACTAATATTCTTAGTAGTTTCTCTCTGTTGCATGTTGTTGTAATACTTGAGCATTCACAGTAGCTGCATGAGATAAAATGTGGCATTAGCCACATTTTTATATGGAAACCTGAGGTGCAAAAAGAGTAAGATTTACTAGTTTTGTCTCTCTAGTTTATAACCCCAGATTTTTCAGAATAATCAGCATTATGTAGAAGCTCTTGTGTTCAAAATAGAGTTCCCGTTGCCTTCAGCGTAACTATATCAGATCCATTTTTTCTGGCAGTCAGCCTCTATGATACCAGGCCTGGAACCAAAGGTAAGGAACACAGATAGTGTCTGTCCACCTGCTGATTGAAATGACCYGTCATGGCACAGGATCTCTGTGGCAAAGGCAGGGACAGTTTCTGAGTCTTCAAGCAGAATTCAGCTGCCTTAACCTTTCTGTCTTGCCTCATTCTGCTCTAGTTCTGATACACCTAGAGGATGCTAAACTACTACTGCCATCAAGTTGCTTCATATGGGAATAATTTGTACTCCAGAACAAACGATTCCAGTCTGGCAGATAACCAATTTTGGCAATATAATGTCATATAATAAAATTCCTGGGATTTCTGTTTGCTTAAAAATGAAAACATTTAACTGAAAAAAAAAAAACTCATAAAAGAATGATCTTAGCTCTGTCATGTCCCAGGCATTGTGGGCTTGAATTTTTAAACTTAGCATATGATCTAGTCAGAGAAAAATTAATCTACTTCCTAATGTCATAACAATAGAAATCTCAAAATTTCCATTCTTTAGAAACTGTAATAGTGTTTGTTTTCACATTCTTCTTTGTAAACTTTACTGTAGTCCATTACTGTTAAAATACCTATGTTTTCCCTAATTCCTTTTTCATGTTTTTTGTGTTTCCTCTTCAAAGAAATGTGTCATCATTATATTTAATTTAGTGATAAATCATGATATATGAAGAATGTCTCTAAATGACATACCAAACCAATGCTACATCACAAATCACTTACCATTTTTTTCAAATTTCTTTATTTTCTTAGGAGCTAGTATGATATTAACCAATGATGCTTCCTCCTACTAGGTTACAGATTATTTGCTCTATGATGAAACCATCAAAAAAAGAGCAAAGTTGGGTAACAAAAACACAGTGGAGGCTAGCTAACATTAGGCAAAACTGAAATTCTCTAATTCTCTAATTAGTGCCATTTGGGTCAACCTAAATGAATTAAACATTCCTTGCAACTGTAGAATCAAAGAAATATCAGACCTTATTCAATTTAGCTTAAAAACTTTTCTCTTGATACTAAAAAAAAATGTATGGTTTAAATTACCCGTTGCTCACAGGTTAGTCTAATATTGCTACACTATTATGCCATCTTTTCAGTTTTGTCTATCAGACATGTTACTGACCAGAGTATCATAGAATCATAGAATCAGCAAGGTTGGAAGGGACCTCTGGAGATCACCTAGTCCAACCTCCCTGCTCAAGCAGGGTCACCTAGAGCATGGTAGACAGGGTTGCATCCAGGCAGGCCTTGAAGATCCCCACAGAAGGAGACTCCACAACCTCTCTGGGCAACCTGTGCCAGTGCTCCRTCACTCTCACAGGGAAGAAATTCCCCCCTCACTGATGCAGAATCATGAAAGCAGATTAATCCSTGAGTGCCTCTTGTCCAGTTTGTTCCAGCATTTGTGCAAGACACTCATTTCAGGCAGGGCTTTGAGTGCTATATATATGTATACATCTCAGAAAGTGGAGAAAATTGTTTGGTGGAGATAGGTGGTTTATAGATCTGTTATTATACTTCTTTCTTTCTCTCTCTCTCTCTCTCTGTGTCCTGCCTGTCTTGACACTTAAATAAAACCGACCTTTTTTATTTATTCTGTGTCACCCTGTTGGAAAAGAGGGAGAGATTACTGCCCTTCTAAGCAGACCATCAAGTGTACCTGGAGAACAGAGAAAGGAAGAAATAGGTTAGATGGGTGGAAACTCCTAGGTTTAAACATCTGCTGGGTCTGGGAGAAGCACCTGCTGACCGYAGTGAGCCGTAACGGTGTAGCTCTGCAGAGACCATCCAACACTCTGTGGAGTCCCAGTCTCTGTGTCCTGCTGTGTTCATGCAGATTGTACTGGGAAGAGCAGAGACCTGTGCTCTCCTGGAGGCAAGACGTTGACCAACGGGGCTGCTGGGAACAGGTGGGGTCTGTGGGCTAGTACAGGAGGAGGGAAACAGGGAGCATACTGAAATGCTGGGTACTCACAAGCAGAAGTCAGAATTAGTAAAGAGGAGCTTATATAAGAATTTATTTGCACTTGAAGGGTCAAAAAATATGTGTATTTGGTTGATTTTATGTAAGCAGTCTTAACTGTGTGTAGTTGTATGCGGTGCCTGTGAGGGAGAAAGAAAGAAAAGGCTCATTTTGGRGTGGGAATTTTGTAAGGAAAAGAGTATGTAATTCCCAGCTCCATTATGTTTATTTTGGGCATGGTAAACTTGCTGTATCATGTTAGCAGCAGGGCTTCTGAGCCTGAAAAGGAGCCAGATAGCTTGAACTGTGTGAACAGAARGCCAAATAAACCATCAAAGCGTAAAAATGTAGAAATTGGGGTAAGAGCATCATAGCTCCCTATCAATAGCATTGTAAAGAAAAATCTCAGGAAACACAAATGAACATCATGTAATTCATGCACATGTACAGAGAAAGAGACATCCTTTACACAGAAGATTTATTTTATTTATGCTAGATTAGGAAAATAAGGATACATGACACACTAGGAAATGGTATATGTGTAAGGCTAATTCTCATTCCATTTTATCAATTCTGTTTTGATTTTTTCTTGGTATTACAGAAAGATTTTTTTTTCATTATCTTGAAGTGTAATTTTACTTACCTATAGAACTGCCCCTGTGTAATAGAGTGGGGAATTGTCCCTCATGGGAACATTTTTTTTTCCAGGGAGGAAGGATAAAAAATACTCAGGTTCAATATAAGGCTACCAAGTGTGCATCCTGRGGCTATGAAATGTTTGCTTTCTGATTTATGTGTGGAAGTTTCAAACAAATGGGTGCTGCTTGCATTTATGTGATCAGAGTAGAATATGTAACAGGCAAAGGAGTGATGCCCCAATTTGGTGGACGTAAAGCAAGCTGGCTCTTGGGGTCACATGTGGTCCATGGGCAGACTATAACTCTGGATTGTTCCATGTTGCTAATGACCAAAGCTAGAAAATATGAATTAAACTAGTACAAAAAAAAAAATCATTTCCTGAAGCAGCAAATTGAAGGGAAAGGGAAGCTGTGAGCTTCTGATAACCTGTTTTGTAATATTAAGATTTCTACGTTCAAAACTGTCAGTTTGCCTGCCTATGCTTACCTAAGAACAGACAAAAAAAATCAAATGTAGCAGATGCTGTTATTAGTGGGCAAATGCTGAGTAAGTCTAACTCCATTTATGTTATTTTTAACAGAAAAATATTTCCCATTACCTCTTATATGCCTCCTCACTTCCAAAACTGCACACCAAAAAGGTATGGTGATTCTCCTCTGACTTATATACATCGACTGTAAATCTCTTGGCTTTGACAGAGTGAGTCATAATGATGACAGAAGAAAATTGGTCTCAGTATCTACGTCTATACAAAGTAAATAAAAAGCACCCTGGCTCATGCTCTGGCCTTGAGGGCAAGTGACAAAGCATGGCTAACATCCATATGGCTGAACTTTCTTCTTCTCTAAAACACATCAGCCTTGTCTCTTAYTGCATATTGGGAACTCTCCCAGGTTCACATTGCCCTCCAAACTGTGCCCAGGTGTTGCCTGGAAGAGGGCTAGTTCCCATGAGTCAAATCTGTGCCAAGGAGTGTACTAGCAATTAAATAATATGGACAGTTGCATGCCATAGTACACTGGCCCTATTTAGTTTACTAGCATAATAGTTTACTAGTCTGTGTCTGCAAAGAAAGCTGCTGGCACAGTAAAACCGGCAAGAGCTGTTACTGTTACGCTGTTTGAATACCAGTTAGCCACATCTTTACATGACCAACTTTAGACTGAAATAAATTCAGGATAATCTCTTCAGTATGAATTTTGTAATAGTGTTTTGAAGTGAATACTGTAGTGATCAACTCTGCCATATCTCCATACTGTATTAGGAAAGTACACATTCAACTGTAATTTTGTAAAATCTTTATTATTTTTGCTTCTTCACTTCCTACGGACAGTTCTGTTCCATAGGATTGCATCCTACTGTTATTAGCCAGTATTTTCCATAGATACATGACATAAATTTAACTAGTGTGTCTAGAAACAAAGCAATGATTGTATACTAGCTCCATTTTATTAATTTAATACTCACTTCCAGGATAGACATCTCTTGGCTTACCTTACTTTTCAAATACTTTTATCCTTATTCAAAAGCTATAAGAAACTTGCCAGGTAGCTAAGTAGAAGCTTTCCACTCCAACAGTCCATTCAGTCAAATGAAGTTCTAATGATGAAATGATTTGAATATGTTTTTCATCAGGAAAAAAAAAAGCATTTGGAATCTGTGACCAGAGGATTCAGAAGAAAATTTTCCAGCTGAATATTCAATACCGCTACTTTGTCTCTGAGAAAGAATGTAGTATAATACAGCAGGACACACATTTTCTATCTATCCCATTGCAACAGTCAAGTATGGAGGACTTGTAGTTCTGAGATTAAATAAGGGGATATGGGGCACACATGCCACTTTAAAACTTTGCACCAGAATACGAAAGTATATCCAGTGCGTAACCTAAAAGATAATTTTTTTTWATTCTAGTTTTTGTTTTGAAAGCTAAATGGAAATTACTTCAGGATATATGGAGATGGGGAAGAGACGGGATACACCCTGATTATTTCATCTTCTCTTCTTTTGTTAAACCCTAAATAAACAAATTGCTATTTATGCTGATTCTATGTTTACTGAGGTGAGGACAAATTTATCTGTATGCTGATGCCAATGAAGCATGTATTTGTATGTCATGTGATGCAGTCACAGCCATTATGTCAAATTGAAACTCTTTCTGCCACTGCTGCTAAGAAGAGGAGGATTTATATCACATATTTAACTTCTGCGAGCTCCCTATTATAACAGCTGTAGATAGTAGCTTTCCTTAGTATTATCATCTCCAAAAAGAGTTAGGAAATAGAACATTTTAGATTTAGAATTTGTGAAGAACAAAAATAAAGTCTATAGAAAAGGTTTGGCGGAGTCTATTGCTGCTAATAGAAAGCTTAAGGGAAAATTTTTGAAAGGCAGGACATGGAGACTTTGATACCCCATAGATACAGAATAAGATAATTCAGTATTGGTATTCAATATTATTTCCACTACATGAATTATAATAACTAAGCCTTGAAAATGAAGCCGATATATTCCTTTTTCTGTAAAATAGTCATCATTGTAAGATCTTGAGTTTTGTCGAATCAAATCTCTGTGGCTTGGTAAGGGAAAAATAAGGTGAATTAATGGTCCTAAATAACAAGCAACCTCCCCCCCACCCCCCCCCCCCCCCCCCCCCCCCCCCCGTTTCCTCTGGACATCTATTCTGAGCATGCTCACTAGAAATACCTTGGTGATCAGTAACTGACAACCTATTTAGAAGAACGCTTTCAAACCTGCCACTTTAGTTTCAGGATCTGGATTCTTAAAATAGAATGATTTCTGAAGTGGTATGTTCTCAGATAAAATACCTTTTATGGGACAGAAGGAGCTTTGCTGAAAATTGAAAGGTGCAAGAAGGACTCTTAATCAATGATCTATATTTCCTCCAGTTGTGAAAATGGTCCCTAAGCACCTTTATAATAGAAACAAGAAGTAATAGATAATTTTGTTACAAACTGCTTTTATAATAATGGGAATAATAGGTGGATTCCAATAGCTCTTTTAGTTATAAATCTACTTCAGCTAATATTTGCTTAATACTATCTAGAAAATGGGTTCCTGCTCTTCTTCCTCCTTTTGTTTTTAAAATTGAAAAAAAAATATTACTTTAAAGTTTAAGTGAAAGTGGTTACACTGTTAATTTTTAAGCCTTGTTTGAAAATCTGTTGGATATTTGGCCATTTGTGTTACCCCTTCAAGATATTAGAGGCTGCCCTTTGAGAATAAATTAATTGCCTGCAAAACTGTAGTGAGAGTAGCTCCAAGTTTTATATAAAAAATAGATACTTTAGTTTGCCCTTTTTTTTTTTTTTTTTAAACTGTACTTCTGGCTTCCAAGCTTCACTATGGTCTTCAGCCTGATTATGTCCATGAAATTTACTTCAGCCAAAAGTAACTGGAAAAAAGAAAAAGCATCTGAACTTTTTTGTACTTCTATTCAATGGGTTTCACCTTGCCCATGACTAATGAGCAGAATTTTGTGAATTTCAATTTGGGGGACAAGAATGAAGAAAAACTGCACATTCTGCAGAGATCTGCTCAATAAAAGCAATAAGCTTTCCGGTTGTACCTGTAGAAGTTAATAAAATATTACAGAGCAAAAGATATATTATTTGAAACTTTACATAGGCTGTCAGTTAAGTTTTTTACAGCTCCTCATGCATTTTAAAGAGGTGCACACAATGTACATACACATAAAAATTATAAATCAAATACCTCCCAAGGCTTGATGATTCTTAATTTGTGACGGTTCTGTGAAGTGGTTGCTGAATGATCTGATCTGGAGAGGATGAAGAAAAAGGTGCCAGAAGGGCATGAATCCTGACTGCTTGGCAAGCCAACCTATTGAGATAAAAGGTTGATCTGTCTTAGAATACCATACCTGCACAAGAGTTAGAAACAAAAACTTTCATACCTTTTAGCTCCTGAGGTGACGTATGACGTGGAGGTGAAGAGTTCATGCATGGAAGCACTCCTTTTTKTKTGTGTGTGTGTGTGTGTGTGTGTGTGTGTGTGTGTGCGCGTGCTGTGGTCTTCAGTCTTTTAAAAAATATCTGCCTCTCTGACTATTCATGAAAGTATTTTTAAGATGGCATCTCTATGACGTTTAACTACAGAAGATGAACTGGAAAGAGAGGTCACAAAGCATTAATTTTAAATAAGAAAGGCAAGTGAGAAATATTGAGGAGAGAGAGAGAGGCGGAAGTGTAGCTTAGCTCTCATTTTTGTTAGTCCTCTGTTTTTCTGTACAGTATGGTTCTTTTTTATTGACAATTGTTTCTAGAAAGCTGTTGCTTCTGACAACCATTACCCTCTCTTGCTCTTTCAGCAGTTTGTGCATCATACAATTTCCTTGAAAAATGTCAGGAATACACCTGCAGTAACAACTGGAAAACTCAACAACAAATGCTATTTGTAACCACTATTTGTAGTTCTCTACAACTATTTCATCCCCATAGATATGAATCCTCATTTTATTCCAGGCTCCTCCTCATACATTTTTGGGCAAATTTTAAAAGCGACAAACATTTGCAACTCTTATTATCTTTGATTGATTTTGAAAAATATAGCTAGCAGCATTTGACGTCTTTGTTTAGCTATTAGATGGGAGGTAAGCTCTTCTGAAAATCTGTTATCAAGCTTGTAATAAGAATTTGTAGAAAAGAAATTCCAGGTTACAACTGCATAAGCATCTATAGTTTCTGAATTCAAGGGATATCCCTTAATGTCTGAGACCGGTGTCTATAGCAGAGAACAGAGAGCTAGGAATGGCCTCATGTGAAGAGGGATTTCTGCTGAATAAATCAAAACTGCTATCAGTTGAAAGGGTAAAATGTGAAATTGCCGTTTTATCTTTTCCTTTCACAACACTTCCCCAAAAAGGCATCTCTTTTAAACAGGGCTTCACTTTACTACTCCCCCACACCAAAAGAAACATCTTTGAAATGTTTCCAAAAAAAGCAGGTGTACAAATTATTCTTGCTAAAGGCTTCGTACCATCATCTTTCAGCATGTAAACTGTGTTCTCTCAATGAGACTAATCACAT
This sequence comes from Rhea americana, assembly GCF_003343005.1. Lineage (NCBI taxonomy): Eukaryota > Metazoa > Chordata > Aves > Rheiformes > Rheidae > Rhea > Rhea americana. The sequence goes on along the minus strand of NW_028186979.1, from coordinate 367,299 downwards.
GATACTGGGCATAATAGTGATACTGGGACCCACTCAGCCTGGCAAAACTGAATAGAAATCAGACCAATCTTAACTGGGAGCTGTTCCAATTCTGTTTTGGAATAAAATCAACTTTCTCTGAACCATTCGCCTCCCTTCCTTAGCTACCCCCTCCAATCCTCTTCCTCCTGAAAAGAAAGACTAATAATTGAATAGCATATTTCATTATGCTTATAGATATCCTAAGGAGATTGTTTGTAACCTAAGATTTGTTTTTGGAGTACTTCAGCACCCTAGAAATGCCAAATCAGCTTGATACAGGGCTGACTCTGTAATTCATTCTTTAAAAGGAGATTGAGTTTACAGGCTTCTGGTCTTTGATGTTATCTTAAAAACTAAGTTTTCTATTCTATCTGGACATCAAGATGTTATGGTGTTGGCTTAAGAGTAGGTGTTTTCCCTGCTGTCCAAGATCAAACAGTTCCTCTCTGTTCTGCTGTTGCACAATTAGGACATTTGCCTGCCACAGAGATGACTGCATTTGTGTGCCATTGTAGGCATGTAATTGGAAGCATTCTGCAATCTAGCAATCTACCAGGATGAAAGCTGCAATATAAATGTAAATTATTATTATTCAGCATATTAACCCTGTATTAAAATACATGGGGTTCCATTTTCAAAATAAAATATGGGAGACAGACTTATAAAATCCATTTCCATCGCATGTCATTCGTTAATGAGATGGTATATTTAGACCTAACAGACTACTTTAACAATTACCTCATAATATCTGTGCATTCTGCAGGTATATAATATGGCATGAAAGTGACTTATAATATATGAAGCCCAGTGGACTTACCTTCCCCCCACCCCGCCAAATCTTGTTTCATTGATATTTTCTGCTCTCATTGTGAAAAAATCTCAAGAAGAAAGTGTAATTCAAGAGTAACAACACATCAAGGACTGAAGTCTGATAGCTCAGACCCACGACAAAGTCTGTAGTGGGAAACAAAGGTGCAAAGTTTATGCATTTGTACAGCAAAGTTGTGGACAACAGGGAAGAAAGGAACAAAATGCATCTGCTTTTGTGACAGCCTGAAGATCTTATTCATGGCACTTCTCAGATGCCATAATGCTGGTAACAGCAGCTTATGATGTGGAAAATACATTTTCATGCTCATGCTTTCTAACTTCTCTTTATAGTCATTTGCCATTAGCAGATCCTGAATGAGAAATAAACAAATTCAGCTATCAACAAATATCAAATTCTGATTACCAGTGTCTTCAGAAGATTTTGACCCTTTTGAATTATCACGGAAAAGAAACCTGGTGTTCTTAACCCGTAAAAACTAGTTTGAGTAAGCTTAATCTGTGATGAAGAATACGACTGAGCTCTTGTCAGGAGCAGAAGAGCGTGAGCAGCCCTTACTGACCCTGCCTGGGCTCTCCCGGGGCTTCCCCCCACCTCTGCCCAGGCCAGGGCCCCATTTCAGCTCAGCCCCTTGAGTCCCAGCTCAAGTGAGCTGTTTGCAAGCAGACCTGTGCCCAGCTCTGTTCCCAGCTCTGTCCCCAGCTCTTCCTAACTTCATGACTGGACTTCCCAGGTTGACCTCAGAGCCCCCTTGTCACCTTGTATTTGGCTGGCAATCACTGGGCGGTCACCTGACTATCACCTGCCTGTTTTGCTTACTCTTCCTACCCTCAGGGCTGCACCTCCATGGRTGAGGGCGCAGCCCTGCCTGCTCTGTGAGCACCCTCATGGAGCAACCCCGCTCTTGCTGCTCCCTGACAGTTAGCTCAGAYCTTCCTAGGCCCAGCACCGTGGAACCTGGCTTTCTGACCTTGCCCTGATGGCTCAGCCTCCAAGGTGGGTGCTGTGGAACCCAACCTGTCAACTGTGCTTGACCTGGCCCCAGGACTCCCATGCAGATTCAGGGTAAGCTCCAAACCCTACAGGAGGCTATGGCCAACCTTCAGAGGGAGGCCATAATCTCCAAACCCTGCAACCACAGCAACCCCTGCTCCCTGAGTCCTTCAAAGGTGATAGAGTAGCATATGGAGGCTTATTAGTCAGATACAGCTAGACCTTACCACCTACCTGATGGATGTTAACTGCTTAGAGGTAATAATTTCCTAGTTCTTGGCACTAGCCCTAGATTGGGCATCCCCTGATATGGATGACTTTGTGCTCCAGTACTCTGACAGCATCATACTGAAGCACTAAGTATGTGAAGAGTAACAACTAAGCAATTCTTAAATAAGGTAAAAACACATTGTCTGAAAGCACTGTTATAACACTGTTATAACAATGATGGCTCTGAATATTAACTTACAAAAACGTGATGCTTATTGTGTACTTTGGGCACTAGACAGATTAGAGTCTGCTGTGCATCAAGGATGAATGACAGCTACTGCATTCCAAAAAGCAGCAAAACTTAAAGACTCACCTTTCTCTTTTGTGGGGTCTCATATATGTGATAGCAGTCTGTTTTACTGTAGCTTAGGTTCCAGTATTAGGCTGTGCAGATCATGTTTGAGAGGTGGACAGGCTTACTGTTGTTCATGCACCTGAGCCCTGCACATATATACAATGTAAACGGGCATGTTGCACTGCCTCTTTGCAGAATGTTCTGTTCAGATCTGGATGTATAACTGAGCATGAATGTTGTTTAGCAAATGAAAATATTTCATTAGAAAGCAAAATGCATTTGATAGGAATTGATTACCCCATCTGATAGCTGTTACAGGAGGGATAAAGCCATAATTCATGGCCTGCAGTTATCACTAGTTCCTCTCTGTTCATGTCAGGATGAAGACACCTTCCTTGCATATATTCAGTTGTATATGGGACAAAGGCAGTGTGAGAAGTATAGTTGGACAGATCAGTGCCCTCCACTACAGAAAGAACACAAACTGTCCTTGGAGCTAGCAGAAGAGTAAAGGAAGGCCCAAGACTTGTTCCTGCGAGAGCTAGTACTGGAAGTAGAAGTGATGTAACTTAACTGGCACTATACTCTAGTTAGTAAGTCTTGTTGGGAAACCATCCCAGCACAGTGATAAAAGTTTCTACACCTGAGCTGATACATTTGCATGATGCTGTGTGGCTTTTATGTACAACGTGGACATTACTTGAGGACCCCTGTGCCATGTTCAGTGTACAGGAAGATTCCAATAGGTATGCCCAATCTATTCCGTAGAACATTATATTTGTAAACATAGAAAGATTAGGACACAATTTTCTGGGGATATTGATTATATTTCCTTATAGAACTACAAACAGTGTGCTCAGAGTTAACTAGCTAAGGGTTACTAAAGCCATACATATTAATTCGTAATTAATCTGTATTGCCAAGCCATTAATTTTTAATGATGAGAAGGAACTTTTCTTTCTAGTATAACCATACAGTTGTAGACAGTTGATTTTATCTTACATCTCAGAGTARAGGAGGAGGAGAAGGACATGGACTTTGTTTAATAAACATATTGTATACATGTAGGCTTTGAATTTACACAAAGATGTATTTCTTGTTCAGTAATCCTTTGTTTCATGTCCACTGAAAATGATACCTGAGGCTTCATTTGCAGGACCTCACAAGTTCTCCAGATGAAAATTTCTATGCAGTTACTACAATGAAGTTATGATTAGTCAGGCTTCCTTTGGACAGCTAGCTCTTTGAATTATGAAGCTTATGCCCTTCATGATGCATTCAGCAAAAAGCAGTTTCACTTTTATGTTTTTGTAGAAAAAAGGTTCTTAGACCCCTATCTTAATTTTACATAGCATCTGCTGCATTTAAATTCTCTACAACTTCCCTTAGCACCTGTAAGCCTATTCCAATTTCAAAATGAAAAGTAGAGATGTCTTGTTCAGGGCAAAATACAGCATTTTCACCTATCCTTTCAGTTATTTTACTTTAGCTTATTTTGCAAACTCTAAGCTACTGAGCTTTATCCATCCGATTTTATGAATATTTCACTGGGGRATTCATTATCACAGTGTGTCTTTAAAGCTGGTTGGCACTGTACTCATCAATATGAGAAATCTCTCCCTATCTCACCCTATCTGTTGTACCACCGATCTGTCTTGGTTAGTTTGAATAGTTTGCATTAAGGTATTAGGTAGTCTGAATTATACCTTTAGAGATGTTTCTTTTCTTCATAGATTAAATGGTGAGTTTATTAGGGTGGCTACGCTTTTAATTTAGGTATCTTGGTAAAACAGATTAATATAGGGCCAAGTCTTGTCTATATGATTTGATGGCAGTGATGGTGCTGGTGGTTGGATTCTTTATTCAGTCTGGAGACRTATCATTTCTGTACTACGTTTGCAGCCTGGATTTTTGGCTTTATTGGCTCTTTGGGAAAAGCTCTATCCCTTTTCCTATTGTAAAAAGGGGAGATAACTTTGCTAACTTCTGAGAACAATTTTTGTGCGGTAAATGTGTGGTTTCTGAGGAAGTGAAATATGAATAATAAGCATATGCCCCAAAAGAGAAATATAATAGTATAACCACTGATAAATTTAGTGCATGTTTTCACTTGAATCCTTTTGAAGCATCATTTACTTGTATTCTTTATAATAAGTTGAAAGATTTCAAAAAATTATTTTAAATTTTGTACACATACCCCAAAATATGAAACCTCACGTTTCAGTCTGCTCTATTACTTACCTAAATGCTCTGAAAATCCTGTTACTAAAACTGAACCACTCCTCTGTTATAAAGTAATAAACAATTCCCCAGATTTCTGCAGTAAGACACTCCTCAGTGCATGAACGGAAGGAAGTCCGGTCAGGTGCTCTGACTGATGGCTGTCCTGAAGCTGCCAGGACAGGGGAAAAGGGACTTAGGCTGCAGTTGATCTCAGGCTGCAGCCAGACTCATACAGTTTAACAGCTTTGAAGCTGCTTTAAAGGACATCTGAGACCAAGCTGTGTCCACCATATCYGGGAGATATAAATAACTTCTTGCTTTCTCAGCCGAATGTTGAATATTCTTATTAAAGGAAAGAGGAAAAAATACAACTTTATCAAAAAGCGTAATTACTACTCTTTAAAATATAGAGAATATATATTCAACTCTATTAGATGTGGAGTATTAATGCATAGATGCCCTAAGTGAGATTGGTATCCTATTATGCTATACAAACATACAGTAAAAAATGGTACCTGCCCAAATAAATTGCTATCTAAAGAGACAAGATAGAAGGAGAAACAGCATAGAACTATGATTATTACTTCCTGGCTGCAAAGGCAAATTAAATGAAATGTCCAAGGTTACAGCAGAAACCTGCTGAAGGTGGAAGAAGGGAAGCTCGGATCCCTGAGCCTGCCTGCTGGCTGCACCCCGAGGAGGGATCGCTCAAGGGCCCTGGTCCAAATGCCCCCGGTGGCAGCATTCCCTGGTACACCCAGCAGGAAAGCCTGGGTGACTCTCCTGCTCCTGTGCTCTGTCAGGAGTGAAGTTCTACTTCAGGAAGGTGTGCTACGCCGTTTATTCAGAATAGTGCTCAATAATGCTCAGCACACTGCTGTACAGGGAGCCAGGCCAAATGGTTGGATTTTTTTTAGTCTCAATCTTTCTGCTTTTTATTGTAAACAAGGGGAAAATCATGTAAAATAAAACCTAAATTACTTGACAGATCCTAGATGTATAAATTGGATAAAAAATAATGTTTATGGATTTTGTTTGAAGTTTTAAACTGGCAGAGTGGAGGATGATTTTCTTCTCCTGTTTTCATCATACTGTTAAAAAGAAAGCTCTGTGTGCAAGCTGAGGAGATCTAACTTTCTGTTGTTGTGTATATGTTCCTGCTTGCACTTTGGCACTGGTGCAGAATAGGAAGGATTCACATCTTCTGTGTCTTTGTATTTTATGTATTCCTAGTGCACTGATTACTTTAGCAGTTTTGGTGGTCAAATTTGAACAATAAGAGGATTTGATACCTTTAGTGTTGAATACAGTTAACTTGTTCTACTGAGTGAGATTGTTAAGTGAAGTTTGAATTGGTGCTAAAGGTTGAGATGGCATAGAGTATGCTTGTCTGTAAGATGAGAGTAAGGTGCTCCCAACCTCCGGAAGCAGAAACTATATTTTCTTTTTTAAAAAGTGACTAGAAAGGTAACTTTCAAACATTAATCAGGTGCAACTGAAGCAGCACTGGCTGAATTATTTGAGGGAAGCTTTCAACAGTAGCCCAATAAGTGAATTCTATCATATACAGTGCAGTTCAAATAGACATAATTTACATTTCAGTGGTGTTAATTGTTTCAAAGCCAATTAAAGTTAAAGGGTCATGTTATGGAGATCCTGAAAGTGTATTTTGAGTGACAACCCCCTGAAAGAATAATGTATGTAGCATTTAAGAGATGCTACTACATTTTTTTTAGGTAGGAAGCAGACCTGAGGAGGCAAGCTGAGTCTAGTCTAAGAGGTTTGTCTGAAGTCAGAGTCACATGGAGGAGGAGCCTGATGGAGCTGAGCAGAGGAAATACAAATATCATTTAAGTATCTGCATAATTTTCTATGAATTCAACTGTTATTATTCCAGGATAGCTGAGCCTCTTGGCGTTTTGTGGTGACCTCAAGTGCATCTAAAATGTGTTSAGACAGTCCTCTACTCCCTACCTTTACTTGGCATAAAGTTACTTTACRTTAATTAATACATTCATCTGCTGTATAGCACAATCACTAAACAAACAGAATATTAATCAGAGGTGAAGTTTGAGGAGGGCTGCAGAGAATTGCTGCCCTCCCTTGACCAGGCTACCTGCTTGGCACTGCCTGCCCTCAGTGTGCTTGTTCCAGCAAAGCCTACGGCCATATGTCATCCACAGGGTTAAGTCGTGATCATGGGACACTTCCAACTCATCAGAACCATCTTGTGGCATCTTGAGTAGGAACTTGGCTTACAGATGTAGCTGAAGTGTTCTACTTCTCCTCTCTAAARTGCTGCTATCTTTTCTGGTGATGTTCTCTGTAAATTTAATATGGATACTCTATTTCTGAGCTGTTAGAAGTTCAACAATTCTTTGTCTGGAAAACCAGATCAAATTGGAATTAAAACTAATTCAAATTGTTTATTTAGCATAGGAAGCTTACATGAAATGGTAGATAAGACACTCTAAGGTCATATATTTACTGAGATCACTTCCGTATGTGTTTTTCCGTGTTTCTTCACCTTTAAAAAGAATTGAGGTAGGTTTGAAGCCTGCATTACCTTCTCAAATCATAAGACGTATTTCAAAAACTYACTCCAGGCACACTGCTGACGTAATTTTGGACTTCCTAGTGCTGCTTACACAAATCTTTCTTTGTGAGTAAACCTGGTTCATTCTCTACATCTATTAATTTAGTGCCCAGGAGTCCAGGATGAAACGTGGAAATCCTTTGGGTCACTGGTTGTAAAAAGCCATGTTTTATACTGATACAAGGAAAGAGATTAATACATTTCTGAATTTGGATCTAAACAGCATTGTGTGCACAACAGCCAAGTGTGGGCACAAAGCACTAGGAACAAAATGAGCATCATAGAATTATGTGTCAGTGCTATAACAACAGTAGTTTAGACCATGGTAATTGATAATTTGAGCCCAAGGAATCTTGTCACTGGGAAAAAAAAAGCCCAAGTCAGAGCCCAATTTGAGAGCACAGGAATAAAACCCAAGGCTTTGCTATACTTAGGAGTATTTCTTTGTTGCCTCATATCTCTAACACTTTTACCTCTGTCACTGCTGTTTGACATGACTGCAGTTTTTTCCCTAGCAAAGCAAAATTTATGTTAACTGCTGCTATCACCTGCTAGGGGACACCTCTTGTCTGCAAGTATCTTCCTTCATGTTTTGAATTTACAGACTATTGCTARGATTGTCCAGCTGTGCTCCTAAGTACTTATCTCCAAGGAAACTGTTAGTATTGCATATGCAATGTGCTCAGATTTTCCTGGATGTGAGATAAAGCCCTACATTTCCAACATGATAGATCAATATAATGGCACATCAGGTCAGTTTGATCTTTTGCATTGTAAATGCTTAATTTTCTAGATTCTCTGGATTAACAGAGTATATTCAAATTGGAGACTTTTTCCAAGCATTAGAGAGGTTGTAACATCTAAGCACATTGCTATGTCATAGAACGTAATTAATTTGTATTTGCTTTGTTCAAATATAGAGGAAACTGCCCAAAGAATGTAGCACAGCAGTTGGCCTGAACTCTGTCAGGTGTTATTTTTAGGGAAGATAGAATTTTAAGCACTTCGATTTAAGAATCTTGTGGATTGRAATTATTTTGAAATTACACTCCTTTCTGTGCTTTTATGCTGCGGTGACATGAAAAGCCTCAGCAGTGTAAAGCGTGGCAGTTACCTTAAACTTCCATCAAAATGAATGCAAAAAGTAACATACAGTTTGATTTGTCTGTTCTGTGATTTAAATATCTACATTTCAGCTTAATGCCTTGAGCTTCCTAGTGGCATTTAGGGTGATGAGGGTGATGAGCTCAGACAGAAATTTCTATATTGCAGATACCTTCATTTGGTCAGTGAGTACTAGCAGTCCAAAAAAAATTAAGAAGAAATATGTAATAATTTGATGTAAGAGGCTATTGAACACTTGGCTATGTGTATCACYAGTATAAGATACAAAACATTCTCTCCAGTCTCTAGAGCTAGTGCTACATGTTAGAGGAAGCATTTTGATGAAACATCAATTACTATAATGCACATTTCTTTTGGCAATGTCAGTAAAAAGAATGAGGACTGAAAGAGCAGTGGAAGTATAATTTAGAGATTGTACCTCTCAAGGTCAAACGAGAAAACATACTTTGACATGGCCTTTACTTTATCTGCTCTGTGGACAGAGATTATTGGATGAATTACTTGCTACTTTATGTTTTCTATGAATATTAGCACTCATTTGCACACATTTCAGTATTCTAATCACATAGAAATGTTTGGACTCCTGTATCTCATGCACATACATAAAGGCATAAGGAGTAACTTTAATCACAACGTAAGAGAGAAAAGCTGTGTTCCAGTGGCATCTCTACTTCAATTAGAAAGCAAAAGCTTTTGTTGATGAGTGTTCCTATTAAGATTTGTACGTGTTTCTCATTTAGGGCACCAAAAGCTACTTTGTGAAGGAAGCACATCTTTTAAATAGTTTGTAAACTGCATGTTCTGTTGCTAAATTGACTTCTTAGAGTATTAGTTTATGAGCGAGTGTGGTTCAGTTTTTTGAATTGTTTTTATTCTCAGCAAACATTTAAGGCTTTGTTAAAATATCTGTAGTAAACAAATTATATTTTGTGCTATGTAAACAAAGTTGTAAAGAGTAGCACATTACACATAGATCTGGCGGTAGCAATATAAAGCCAATATCAGCAAATGAGACAGAAGGAAACCAGTTGCCTCCTCTTTCTAGTGTGCAATCAGTGTAAGAGTCTCTAAGATGGGCAATTACCTTAACTGTCTGCCTAAAGCAGCAACGAGTTGCATGATCAGTCCAGTGCACAAGATTATACACTCCCCACCAYTTGATGAAGAAATTCAGTCTGCATTGATAGTTACCATATGATTCTAGTGTACTGCCTTTGAACTTATTAAGCAATAAAAAGGGTACTACGATAACCAAGTTAAAAAGCAATGGAAAAAGTAAAATTGTATCAGGTGTTGACTTCCTGTTGGAGGTAGTATAGCACGGAGTGATACAGTGATTGCTCAGAATCGGATTGTAAAACCTTTCTTTTTCTGCTTGAAGGATCTCTGCCATTTTCATTTGTGTGTGTTAATTTTCTTTAACAGATTTACCTTTGTTCTAGTTGAAATATGCAGAAAAATAGTAATATTTAGGATAATTTATAAGATAGAATGTTCCCCCCCCCAGCCCTGCTGTTTCTAGCAAAATGAAATATGAACATTCCTAATCCTTTGTTTGAGTCTATGCTATTTAGTAATCCATAAGGGAAAAAGGCCAAATAAACAGCTGGCATGTTTCAGCAGTTACTACCAGCTTCTCTCCTGGCTGTCTCTGTTGGATAGAAGAGTTTGCCTGGTGAATTTAAACGCAGGGCTGAGCGCCACACACGTTCGCATCTCCCATTTTGACTCTGCTGTTACACTGAGCAATTCTGGCAGAAAGGAACTCCACAAATGATGAGGCTTCTTGGTGGTAGGAGCGAGACATCCTTCCCCAGGGTTAACCTGAAAATGTGAAGTGGGGTCCAGCGTAAAGACTGTCGCAAGCACCACTTCCATTTCTAGTGCAGGGCCTGTTTCTCAGGCTGTGTTCTCTGAAATAAGTATATGCCAATGTGTATGTATAAAAGATGAGAAGTAATTATTTCCCTCTGTCCTTCAAAAAGGCAAAGGCATTGAGCACACTTTTCTCTTTGGATGATGATAAAACAAAAAAACATAAACCAGGTGTCTGTTACATATTAACAAACTTGCAGTGATACATGCAGTATGAGATGTGGTAGTACAGAAGTTGGCTTCACTCTAAGAATGACTTTCTCCACGAGAAAAAATCAAGACTTAGTTAATACTCATAAATCAGTGTGCACTATAAGTACAGTCAGCAGAACATTTTTCATTCAAAATGCAGAAATATGCAAACTGTTACTACTTTTTTGATTCTGTCTTCCATAATTTGTATTTTAACATTATCAGTATTATTCTGTATAAATTGAGAAGATCGATATGACTCTGCTGTTTCAGATACATCTCAGTGTGTTCTTAAAAAGCTCAGCAATTTTTGAATAACTCAACACCAGTAAATGGCACATACGTTTTATTTTCATAATCATATTCCTATTTAAGAGCATTTTCCCTACCTTTGTCCCTATTTTTCTGTTATAGCATCTCAGCTTCTTGCATCTCAACTTCACTCAAGAAGTAACTAGTATTGAATTATGTTTTTCTGTGGAATCAGCAGTATCATTTGAGAAGCAAGGTGCTACTTTGAATTTATAATGATTTATATTTATTAATGAATACTAATTTATACAAATAGTTTACTTGACTTCACTGGAGGGTAGAAATGTTCAGATGATGCTTACAGGTTCGTATGATAGTTAGCATGCAGAGGCTACACATCTCACTGTGGCTTCTGGCTGACACCATAAAATATGCATATTGAGCTATGAGTCTCATAAAGCTAGAGTGTAACCCATGTAGTGTTTAAGTCTATTGGGTTACTTTTCTGTTTTTAATTTCTTCATGACAGATATTTTAACATAGCACTTCATAGTTCTAGAATTTTTTTTTTACCATTCTGTATTTTTTTTAATTTTTTAAATCCTAGTTGTAATGCAGTGCAAAATGCTGTGGTCTCTAATCTTAATTTTTTGCTTCATGATTATTATGTCATCTTCTCTGTTGAAATATCTACTCRCTCTTTTTAACTTGTTTAGATATCAAGATATTGATTTATGTCTCTGGCCCATAATGTCCAGCTACAGTAACATTTCTAGTCCAGTCCTCCTTTCTTTACTAATTTTAGTAATGATGTTAAATTCTAGGCTTTCTGTATCTCTTTGGCAGATTTTCAGTCTGGTAATAATTGCCCATACCTTTATATATACCCTGTCTTTAATCTATGCTGTATTACTCTTGATTTATAAACATACTAGTACATCACTGAACAACTTAATTGCAATCACACTTTATTATAATACAAAAGAATGCATGTAAGTATATATACATATAATATATATGCATATAACACTTTTCTATATAAAGCTTTTAAAAACTCAGGTCATCATTTTCAAATTTGAGTTGAGAGATAATTTAGTTACCTAAAGCCTCTCTTAAATCTAGGTTTTGGTATATACTGTTAGAACCATTATTCACGTATCTATATATGCAATTTTTTACTGTAAAAACTTTTAACTTCTTTTAGACACTCAGTGTGAATACATTGACTTGTGCAGTTGGAGAACCTGAAATCTCAGTGCTCAGTCTCTCTCTTATAATTCTGCCTGCTCTTTGTACCCCAATCTGCACCATGTTAAAAAATCCTTTACCCTGAATTCTCTCTTTACTCATCCCTGACATAACCGTCTGAGCCAATAATGAACTCTGGTAAGTATGGYAGATCAAACTAGTTCTTTTCTCTGCCTCTTCTATTGATGATAATAAATGTAAATCTCAACTTAGTTAAATGGATAAATATAATATCTTTCTGAATGCTGGGACATAGTCCATGCAATACTAGAATTATACATCCCTTTTCAYTTACTAATTCTTTTTTTTTACCTATTCTGGTGTCACTCTTCATTTCATTAATTTTTCATTTTCTGCCTCCAGGAAACTTCTCTGATTCTGGCATATTTCCCTCTTTCTCCCTAGTGAACATACTTGAGACAAAGAAATCTTTTAGCTTTGCAGCGTTCTGTGCGTCATCTGTCATCAACTTGCCCCCATCCATCACACCAAGAAACTACAGTCTCCGTCAAAATCTTCCTGGTCCTTATCTATTTGTAAAACCTTTGTCTGTCCTTCTATCATTGACTAGAATTCTTTATAAATTTTTTCCTTCTGTACTGTTTTTTAAAAAATTTTACTGTTTTAACAGGTATATGTGTGTCTCTTAATTACAGCAATAATAGCATTTGACTGATGTTTGTAAGCACATTCTTGGAATGGGGGAAGAAAGCATGTAGTTAGCAGCTGCAAAATGTTTAACAACTATATCTGCCTGTAGATTTTACACAAAACATCCATTGACTTTTCTGCAGTAGCAGAACACTTTATTTTTCTCAGAAAAAGAAGTCAGAGTATATATAAGACCCCAGTTCACTATAATGGCAGCTGCAGACACTCAATTGCTATGAATTGTCTTAGCAACACTGAAGATCGGGGTTAAACGGTTTCCACTAATGTGCATCAGGTGAGCATATTGTTTGTAAGGGTCTTTTGTGCAACTAATGAAACTAGAAATATCATGTTAAGTGACCAGAGAGTTGAAAGAAGCTCAGATTCCAAACTGTGACTATCAGCTGCTAAAGAGAAAAAAAGAAAGAGATAGTTTGAATATATCCTGGCTTTGAACAGTGGTCACTTACCATGTTAAACTAGCTACCTCTGTAATATTTTCTTGAGCATGAGCCATTCTTAAATTTCAGACGAAGAAACATGAAACACTGATGGATTTCAGGCTTGTTCAGAAACAATATTTAATATAGACCAGTTCACTGMAGCTACCACAGTCTGATGTAGTGCACCACACAGTGTGTGGATGTGATGTACACAGCAGGAGTTCATGTACTTTGTGTAATGGATAAGCAATTTAGGATTAATGTATAGGATTAATGTATACATTGTCAGTATGAAACTAGAAGTGCAGCCTTTGTCTTTGATAGATTCTCCTGAGCCTCATGAAAGGGCTTCACCAACCCTTACAAGGTGAGGATTACCATTCTGTTCTCCCTAAAGAAACCCTGAACTAAACACTCCTAGAGGAGACAAACGTTAAGTAATATGAGTTGCAAATGAGTTGCATCTAGCTCTTTAACAAATATATTTTTTGGTAATTTTGCTATTTTAGTGGCATCTTGGCCTTGTCTTGTGGRAAAAGGTACCAGTGCTGGACGTTAGCGAAAGTGGACAAATATAGATCAAAATACWGTACTTTTATTCATAAATAAATAAGACTGCAGGTACTGTACAGCAGAAGAAAAACATATTGATAGTGAAGGGAAAGCAAAATACAAAACATTCTTGGACATTTTAAGTAGTTATCTCACTATACTTGTCATCTAATCTTTGTCAAGGTTTTACTTGGGCATCACCACAAATGAAAAACTAAAGGAGCAATCTGAGATGTAGAATTAGACAGCTTTGATGATGTTAATGGAGACACTTAAGTATGGAAGACAACCCAGAGGAAATGTCAGAGAATTTGTTAGAAAAATGAGCGGTTATATGGCATTTTTACTTGAGAATTTCTCTGTACAGAGAATAATACTCTATGCAGAATTTACTTATTATCTTTCAGATCTTATAGGTCTGTGTACTCATTATCGCTTTTCTATATAGTTTTGATTAACTGATTCTTTATATCAGTTTAGACTGGAATTTTTGAAATTCTAATCCAATRTTTTTGCTCAAATCTCTAATCTACCAACAGAATTATGTTCTCAGTCCATTCATTTGTTTAAAAATATACTGAATTAAATTCTGTCTGTTTGTAAGCCAACCTAAAATCAAATTTAGAACTCATCTACCAACTCTGAAATGGGTTTTTAAAAAAAACTTTCCATCTACATAGGTAGAATTAYAGAATCACAGTACAGTTGAAGTTGAAACGGATCTCTGGAGATTGTCTAGTCCAATCTCCCTGCTCAAGGCAGGGTAAACTAGAGCAGTTTGCTACAGTCCAGTTGGGTTTTGAGTATCTCCAAGGATGGAGACTCTGGGCAACCTGTTTCCTGCATTCTAGTTTGTGCCTATTGCCTATCATCCTGTCACTAGATACTTCTGAGAGGAGTCTGGCTCCGTCTTCTTTACTCTGTCCTATCAGRTATCTATACCCATTGATAAGATTCCCCTGAGCTCTCTTTTCTGTGGGCTCAGTCTCAGCTCTGTCAGCCTCCCCTATATATGAGAGATGCTCCAGCCCCTTCATCATATTCATGGTCCATTGCTGGACTTGCTCCAGTGTGTCCCTGTCTTTCTTGCACAGGGAGCCCGAAAGAAGGCACAGTGCTCCAAATGTAATCTCATCAGTGCTGAGTAGATGGGAAGGATCACCTCGCTCAATCTGCTGCTGATGATCTTCTTAATGTAGCCTAGGATGCTGCAGTCTTCCTTATCAGAGTAGTGCATTGCTGGCTTATGTTCAAATTGTTCTCCTTCAGGTCCTTATCTGCAAAGCTGCTTTGCAGCCAGTTGCCTGTACTGTTGCCTGGTGTTATTCTTCCCCAGCTGCACRACTTTGCATTTCCCAGGTTATCAAGTGCTGATTTGTCACTTGCTGATCTCATTTCTATAGTTTAAGTTACTTTTGCTTTCCCTAAGATTTCTGTTTCACATATAAACTCCCATAGATGGGATTTTTTATTATCTATTTTTGAAGAAATCTCATCTGTCAGCGAAATTTGGCTATGAGCTAACCCAAATTCTAGAAGTATTCAGAGAAGGATTTGGTTTCTTCACTCAAATTATTTCAATTTTGGAATACATTTTTTTGTAATTAAACAATGGTAAAATGTTTTCTGGTTCATAGTCATAACCAGAAGTTCCATTATCTTACCTTTTTTTTTGRAAGACTGAGAAGTTGCATGTGCGCTATCCTAACAGAGCATCCTCCATGGGACTGAAGTTAAATACCCTTACAGTTCTCACTGGCTAGCTCTTTGCATGCCCTCTAACACTTTCTGACTATATTGAGTTTCCATGAAAAAATACTAAGAACACCTTATCTCTCTGTACTTAGTTTAAGAGTCTGAGTGTCCCAGCACAAGACCAGATGGCATGACCTGTGCTACCATGTCATCGTAGAACTTCATACCTTCGTGCGTGGTATCCTTCCTCAAAAATCCCTTGATGTAAACAGAAAGTTCAGGCGTGTCATGTTTAATAATGTGCTGTTGCTCTGTCAGGCTTACTACTGCAACAGCTGGCAATGTGGAGCACCTGGTCCCAAGAGGAAGTATAGGTATGTTCTGTACAGGAGGGRAGGATTAACAGTGCCATAACTTTGTCAAAATGTTGCGAAACAAACTCCTGTATGAAATAATTGTTGTTTGTTTGGCCTAGTAGAGCTGCTGGTTAACGGGCAGCTAATTTGGCTTTAAGAAGTTAATAGAAACATGCAACAAGGTTAGGAAGAGCAACTCTTGCTTGGGATAGATAGGCCTGAGACATTCTGGGAGGTCCTTGTCAGGCTGTCATTTAGCCTGTACATGTCAAAATGCCATTCTTGGGGAGAAATTCACAGGCTGACCATAATTTTCACTAGAAGAAGGAAAGACAGAGGTAGAGTGGCAAGAATATCTCCAAAGAGGATGGTGGTAAAAATTCTGATACGATCATGTAACTGTATCGTTCTCTTGAAATGTGCAGACAACGGAGAACTCCTAGTAGGTAGTAACGTATCACCAGCCTGATGAGGGGCCCTGCTCAGGTACAGTAAAACAYCTCTCGCTAGGGACTGATGATTAACAGGCCTGGACCATAATGAGACAGTAAGGCATCTATCTGCTATCTGCTGAGGGTATTTCCACTTCCAGAGTGGTCTGCCCTACTAGCTCTTCCCTACTCCAGACCACTATCACCAGCCAGATGTCCATTAGCTCACAGCAGGATCTCCAGTTAAATTGGTTACCCTGCTGCCCWGGTTCATGTGGAATAAAGACACAGACCTTCTGGGTTACTTGCTTCGACAGTCTTCTCCAGAACTATCAGAGGAAGATGTCCATACCTCAGACAATGATAAGCAGACTGGTGTGTATTTTGTGCYTTTTCAGTTGAAAAATTGGGAGCAGGACTAGACAGGCCAGAGGAATAAAGGGAATACAGTTTTTAGGTGTTGGTTACACAAGAAGAAAATGAGGGAAAGATGAATATTCTCCCACAAACAAACCCTGCTTCACACAGTCACCATTACTCCAAAGTCCCTGGGATAAGAAATACAGCAGATGCATATAATGTGGACTCCCATATTATATTTGTTGTTCATATGTGGAGATTAGAYTGTAAAAAAGTATTTGCTTTACAACAGCCTGCATGAGTGTCCTGCATGCTCCTTTGCCCTGTCAGGGATTATAAGCCACCTCAGCTAGGAATGACAATCTTGTCATTTGTACTTTCCTTATAGAGTTACCAGAAAATGAAGGTCAAGAACAGTGAGGACTTCTTTGTCTCCTGCTGTACCAGTGGAGACAAGAAATTAATTTCAGAGTACACAGGAAATTTTGGCAACAGTGTACTGGACTCATGATAATTTCCATGCAGGCATGGAGACACTCACCTGGAAGGAAGATATGCAAGGCATGCTACCCTGACATGCACCAAGGCTCCATGATGACTGACAAATAGGAAGACTGACATTACCAAGAGATTTTGTATGAGTTCGTGATATGATGGTGCTTCTTGTATGAAAACATGAGCTTAATGTCCACCACAACTTTAAAGGGTTATTCTTCCCCTCACATCTTTCTCCTCATTTAGTTTACACTTATGCTTCTTTTTAAGTATACAGAATTAAACCAAACAATCAAACTCCAGCTGAGAACATAAGCTGCTGCCATCCCAAAACTTTGGTATCCAGCAAAGTGCAAGATCCTAGGGGCAATGAATGGCCTAGAGAGAGTACCTGCAAATTCCTTAGTATCAGTAAGAAATACTTCTCACTCACAGTTGTCAATGTAGCAGTGGAGAGAAAGGAGGGAGATGGCTGTGGGTTACCCTACAAGGTAATTGAGCCTAGAATATTTTCTGACTTTGATTTCTGTCATGTATTTGTAGTCCAGGAGATCCTGTCTGTTCTTTTACAGACAATTGAATAAACCACTTCTTAAAAGAATACAGGAAAAGGGAGCTGAAGGTSTGAACTTGTCTCTCAGAACTGTAGGCAGAGAGTGCTCCTAGCCTGGTTTATTGTTTATTATGTTTCTAGGTTATGTACTGATTGCTGCTATATAGTCCTCTTCTTCTCAGGAGGATTTTAAGGACTAGAATATGTCATCTGCCCTGGATAGTGCCTGTAGGTATATTTAATCTGAATGAATTCCGAAGGATTACAGATGATTGTAATAAACAAACATAAGTGATTTGTCTCTAGATTGTGACAAGCCATGTAGTGTGATTGGGCCCCAGTACACGGGGCTGATTTCAATAAAGATACTTTCTTACTTTGTGTTGGTGCCAGTAGGAATGTCAGATCTTCCCTTATATTTTCGGTCTACGCTGAGTGCGCTGATCTTCCAGTTGAACAGACTAGTTAGTATGTTCATTTTTCTCTGGTCTTTATTATCCCAAAGAGGTAAAAGAAAGTCCCTGGATTGTGTTAATCATGTGTTCTAAAGCATTAATGCTTATTAGCACTATCACGGTATGTATCTGGCAGCCAGTAACGTTTACTTCCTTAAAATCAGTTTAAAAAGTCAGTATAGCTATTTTTTGGACTTTAGAGAGATTTGGACTTTTAAATCAATCATTTTCTTATCTCATTCTCTGGAAGAYAAATGCCACTATTACATGCCCGCTGGGTCAAGCTCGTAGCTTCTAACATGAAAAAWACACATCCTCAGATGACATTCAAAGAGTGATTGGACAAAGAGTGTATGTGCAGTATAGAGCAGAGGCTCGCAGCATCAGAACCAGGGCGAGCGTAGAGTGAAGAGAAAGGTTGGAGAGTGTCTGGGTGACATCCTCCAGCGTGGCACTCAAAATGGCAGGTGCATGAGGCAACTGCCTCTTGCTCCATGCCAGGTGGTGAGCCCAGCAGAGATGCCTGCTCACTGCTTTCACAGGTACAGAGTCGTATTTTCAGATGACTACTGGAGGAAAGCCAAATAGGAACAGATGGGTAGGGAAAGACATGTGTGAATATAGATGGTGGAAATGGCRCAAGCCTTCATACACAGGAGCCTAGGTTACAGCTAAATGGTGTATTATAAACACATGGAGCAGTTTTTCTAAGCAATTGCATGGACTGGGAAACTGTCCATTTCCACCATAGAGGCTGTTCTAGCCCTTGCAGACAGATAGGAAAGAGTACAGAACAACAGGTTTAACTGTTTGATGTTGTCTCAGGAACTCCAATAATGGATTGGACAGAATGGCACTGCTTTTTATGGCAAAAGCTGGAAAAGTCCATTAAGCTTAGAGGAAAGTAAGTGGATAAAGGTGGAGAATAATTGTCTGGAGAACTGGATGGTAGGTTTAGAGGGAATGGTGAGAGAAAAGAGTTGAGGTTTTCAACTTTGAAGCAGATAAGTAGGGGTATAGAGAAATCATCCCCCCAATGCATTTACAGTTTGGATTTGCATGGCTTTCCTTTCTGAAACTAGGCCCATCAAAGTTGTACCCAAGTTTGGCATTTAGTAGGTGAGGGCTTTCCAAAGACCCTGGTGGGGCATAGGTTAAATTCACATACAGACTGTGAATTGCACAGTGAGCTGTGATGAGGTTGAAGGGTTCTGATGTTGTGTCAGTCTTGTGGAGAGTGCCAGCAGGTCTTGAAAGATCAAAAGATTTGCTTCAAAGACAGACAGGAATAATTCAGATCTTGTTTAAATGGGGACAGACAGCATAGTCATCAGAGTACTGCTACCATGGCAGTAAAGACACAATAGCTCYTGTGCTGCTCCTTGGCATAAATGCCAGAACTCTAAAGCAGTTGTCTGACCAGCATTATATGCAAATTCTCACACAAAGGTCAGCAAGGCYATGGAGTGTGGCGGAGTGATACTTCTTTGGAGGTTACTGTAAGRGAGAGTGTCCCATCCCAGAATGCCATGGCATGACACAGCCCCCTGGCTTTGCCTAGCCAGTCCATAGCCTGACAATGATCTGTAATGAATGTGATGGTGGGCCTGATAGACTCAAAACTGCTTTGCCACAGGCCAGCTTTTGGGGGGGTAAGACATCATRCATCTCCATTGGGATGGGGTTCAGGTGACACCTCTTTGGTGCCAATGCCAAGGCTTGTCATAGTGACTCGTCTCTTACAGTGCTAATGATGGATGGGCAGTGCTGTCAATACACAGTGATCCAATGCAGTAGCATTAGCAGTCAAGTCTGTTCCTGCCTAGACTTCACTGGGGTTTCTGCCTCTTCTCTTCATGTCACAAATATCAGATTATCCAATAGGAAAAGTCAAATTGCAGCTTAAAGAGGAGTGGGCAGGTCTCTATGTAGGGTTCAGTAGTGGTTCAGCACTTTCGACATGGAAAAGACAAGTGAGAGTTGCACCAAGCACTACAAAGACCTTACTAATGATGTAAGAGAGCTTATGGTGTAGATACTGTGCCTAGCTCTGCCTCAACATGGAATATGCAAGTTCCTAGTCCTGAAGTGCCCTGCAGATGCCTGCAGCGTAGACACATATGGGAAATTCCTGTCCAGAAAGCAGTCTTTTATGAGCAGCCTAACAAAGAATTACTGATGTAAACAAGGCGGTCTCTACTACAGCTGAATATATGAGTCAGAAACAGGAGGAATTCTTTTAACTGAGGTGTCTCTCATATTGTGAAAGATTAAACCTCACCCAAATGGTAGTACAGAAAGTAAGTTAAACTCTCTACTCTGCCTCCACACAAGGATTTTCAGTTGAATGAAGCTGAATGAGAAGGGAGAACCAAGTTGTAAAAGAGCACGTGCATTCTTCCCTTRTGCTGAGATGGCCATGCATCTCTTGTACTTGGTCAGCTGTCCGTGGTCAGGATGTCTGTCTGATTGATAAACACCCATTGTCCTTCTTCCTTCAGGCTTTAAATTTTTTGATGGTAGATACATTTTGATGACTGATGCATTTTGCACACTAAGGCTTACAAAGCTGAAATCTGATTTTCTGTTACTTATGTTAATGAATACTATAAAATAATATAGTATAGTCCCATATAGTATAATATATTATAGTACAGTGTAGTATAGTGTTATATATAAAGTATAGTATAGTGTTATAGATAAAATAACTATAGTTAATCTAGCACATCTTTGGTGTATTATAATGTGGTTTTTTTACAATGCCAAAAAAGAAGAAAATACCTCTAACTTGGTCCTGGGATTTATTGTCCGTGGGATTTATTATCCACATGAAAGTCCACTTACATACTTCCTTGAGGTTCAAGATGAGCTGGTGTGAGTATCTCTATTGTTGCCCAAATTAACATTTCTAGTTTAAATTTAGCTTCTTAACTGCATAACAATACATATGATTGTTTCTGTAGAGCAGTGAGAACAAAGGAGTCAAATCAAATCTTGATTTCCACAGTGACACTCAGACAATGTAATAAGGTCAGTAAAGCCCTCTCTTCTGTAGTGTCCTGTTTGCACATCATGCTGGCACACTACTGCTTAAAGCATTATGGAAAGAAACTCACACTTGTGAGACAAGTTGACAATATCATCACCTTACTATCATAAAACATAACGTTGAATGCCTTCTCGTCATTACACCTTGCATTAGTGGACTACTGAAAATTTACTTCAGGTGTTTTGCCGCCTAGTCTCCTTCATTAGCTGCTAATTTAAAGTTTTTTTTTCTACAGTGAATGTAGAATCTAGTAGTTTATTTCATTTCATGTATTTTTGCTTTACCAATGCCAATCAATAGTAGAAGTTTATGTAATTCCTGTATTAATAGCTGAATATTCATAATTGAATTTGTTCTATAAATTGGTCCGTAGTGTAAAAGCTGTACAAACTTGTTTCTTAGGGATGGAAAGACACTTCTGTCTTATTTCAGAACTGCTGATGAACTCACTAGACTACTGGTATTTTTGTTTAGTGTTCAATTTATTTCTGATTTGTTGGCAATATTATAATAACAGTATGTAAGGCTATAAAATACACACAGATGTTACAAACAGTAAGAATGCAGGCTACAGTTTTATTAGTGATAAGAATTTAGGAAATGGCCCACATGAAATGAGCACAGAGATCCCMAAAATAATGCAGTGTAGGATTACATGCTGCTAGAACATACTATCCTGAACCAATTAAACAGCCCAAATCTCCCACAAAGAAAATAAAAGCACCAGGCATAGAAAGGCAGAGCAAGAGTGTTCAAATTTAACAGTGTGATGGTCAGGGGTTGATTCCCTGAAGAAGTCTGTTAGACTTTCAGAATGTACTCAAATTAAACTCTGGAGTGAGGCCAGTACTGCAGAGTCCTTAAGAGAGTTCAAAGATGCAGCCTAGCAGTCATCACCTTTGCTGTCCTGTGTCTCCTCTTTAGATCTCGCTCTGGTGATATTAACTGCTTAATTCCCAACTGAAGCACTGAAATCTAACCCACATGACTGTTTTAAGATGCATATTATCTATTTGATATGAATTATCTGATTTTACTAAGTAGAATGGTTTTATCTTACATACTCAAATACCATAGTGATAAGCATATTAGATATACATATTCAGTCAGAGAAAAGCAGTTTTTCTCACTGATTTTATCTGTTCTGAAAAATAYACTCTCAAGCTCTCTGTTCAAAAATCATTTCTAAAAGCTATGGTGTTAACTTTTAAAAAATTCACCACTGCACCTTGAGACATACTAGTCCCATTAAGGCATAGGCAGACTGCTTAAGGAATAAACTTTCATGTAGCTAAAGTGAGGAAAATAGTAAACTACTTCACAGTCTTTCCTACTTACATATATGTTGTGTACAAATGATAGTTTATTTTTAGAGACATTGAACAGCTATGACCAAAGTTGTATGTCTGCTAATGAAAACAGACTTCTGCTAAGACATCCTGAAAGCACATTAATTTAGGATGAGACAACACAAACAGCTATAGCATAATAACAGATAATTCCTTCRTCTCTGATCCTTGAAGATTAGTATGGACAACTGATTTGTAAATGGAAAATGGCACAGATTGCCCCAGTAGGTACTATATACCTAACTTATGCTTAGAGCAATGGCTTTTAGAGTACATATAAGCTTGTCAACCTTAGCCTTTCAGAAACTTGTGACTTGCTATTTAGATTATATCTTAGGATGCAGTTCTATGGATAGATGAGGATATTTAGCATTTGGAAAATCAAACTAGAACTATTAATCTTGGTTATGCACAGCTCCTGTTAAATTACACAAGTCCTGACCTATAATTGGGTTTGAGATGACATGGGTTTTGAGCAGATTAAATTTCTTTTCAGGGACAGATATTCATGCACAGCTGAGTATCAGGTACTTGGCAGCCAAGGTGTTGAGGTCCAAAACCAGAACGGCTTGACAGGGATTTGGACTAGATGATCTCCAGAGGTCCTTTCCAAACTCAACCATTCTGTGATTCTGTGATGTGTATAACTTCCACGGAAGTCAGTAGGATTAATAAATGCTGAATGAGGGATATTGTCTTGTAACAGGTACAAGACTTCAAAGCAGAAATATATATCTTAGCAGATCAAATCTATTTATTGTGTTTTTTAACCCTTGTTTACTATGTTTTACAAGTTTTGGCAAATATGCACATGCTTAATTTACTAGCATAAGCATTTTCCTTTAATAGTCACATTAAAGTTGAATTGTAGGTAACTGCAGATTGGTTCGCAGCGGGTATTTCATTTTGGTAAAATGGTAGACAGTCACAAGACTGTGTCCACCATATTGTTGTACAAGCTGTCATGATAATTGTCATTTCTGGTTCTTGTTACAATATATATCACAAATAACGGATTAAATTTATGGCATTTTCTTACTCTTGTCCTAGTTTTTGTCAATGCAGTCTGAATTTATTATCAGAGACAGACAGAGATGCCAGCCATTAAAATGGGGACATAATCCTTTTTTGTTACAATTCTTTTTATAAAAAAGGAAAATGGCATATGATTAACACTCAATTATGGAATAAAGTCATTTAATATTGCCACTAAATAATTATGATTACTGAGAATATAATCAGCTAAGTTCATTTTTTGGTAATATACATTCTAATATTGCTCTGTAATATGTTAAGGTAAATCGATCTGTTAAAAAAAAGTATTTGCAAACTAAACAAATTGTGTTTTGGAGTAAATCTGTAACTGATTACAACAGTAATCTTACTAAATAAAAATACATGATTGATCAGTTAAAGGAAGGAGAAATGGAAGGGCTTAGAAGAACAAAAAGGATACAAAGGTGTACTGAGAAGGAAGAAATGAAAAAGAGCTAAGAGATTAATGGGTGAAAAGTTTAGAGAACATGAAAGTGTATGGAGGAGGGAAAAAGGAGAGTAAAAGGTGTTGTGCAGTGTAAAAGAGGGCAGCAGAAAGGGAGATGGCTGATAAGGATGAAACAAAGGAACATAGAAACTCAAAAAAAAATGATGATGATGTCCTTTTCTGCCAGTAGCTGTGTGCTAGGAAATTTGTTTCCAGAACAGCTGAGTGAAATCACAAGATGATGCACAAATCACCTCACAAAAGGTAGGAGATGAAATCTGGGACATGTTAACTTGTGGACATGTTAACTTGCGGAGGTTGGTAGAGGAAAGGAAAGGATGATTTTGTGTGATATCCAAAAAATGACTGTAGGTGTATTCTTAATGTGTGAAATTTTTAGGTTTTTTTCTCTCAAACTAACAAAAAACGTGCTCATTTGGGATCTCCAGTTGCTCAGCTTGTTAAAAATTAGAGAGACTATTGAGCAGAAGCACTCTGCAGGCTAACTTCCTGAACTTCAGCCTTGCTTTTAACTCCACTAACTCTTCAAGGCATTATATGTGGCATCTTAGTGTACCCCATTCTTTGTGAACAAAGAATGGTAACTGCTGGTGATAGAAAAGACAAAATTTATTCTTATTGTACCTACAATGAGTAGTACCAGAAACAAATTTCCTTGTGTTTTTGACTGAGAGATTCAGTGAAAAATCCAACTTTCTGTGATATTATTAGCTCTGCTATGCTGCTAGAACTAGTTGATATTACAGGCCCCATAGGTCATGTTCCCCATTTTTTTCTGTAAGTGTTGAAGTCTTGTGCCAAGACTTGTGGACAATTTAAGGATTAAATCTAAATTGTTCAGTGCATTCTTTCAAGAGACATAACTGCACGAATGTGGAAAAAATAGGAAATATTTGGCAATTTTAATTAAAAGAAGCTAAGAGGTTGGACTAATCCCCCCTTCCTTCTCCTCTGAGAAAATAATATTGGCCTAGGAGGAAAGAGCTGTCATGCGAGCTGTTAACTAGACCTAATATGATAACTCTGAATGGCACCACCTTTTCTGACTGCACAAGATGCACAAGAGTGATGTGCCAAACAGAGTTCCTAAGATTGAAGAACAAGCAGAAACTGCTGAATTTAGTTTCAAGTTAGAAATGGTAACTTGAAGATGGTAAAAATACCTTTTTGTTTTCTTCCTTGAAAAGGTCTTATTTGTGGGATCAGCTTAGACACTGCTTAGACTGACTCCTACAATCCTAATACTAGTACTTGGAGAAAGATAATTAGCTGCAGGCTGTTTGCACTTGTCTTTCCCTATCTGTTTAGAGTATTATGCAACTTTTCTAATTTTCCATCTTCAAAGTTCACATGTTGTTTGGGTAAAACTGGGCTTATAGTCAGTCCTGAGAGTCTTCTGCTTCTGTTCTTGTGTTGTGTTTTCTCAATGTAATTGTATAATTTCCTTAATTGTGTAATTTCACATCTATTAAAATAAAAAATGGTGATATATCCTATTCAGATATCACTATATAGAATAGGCAGATAGTTATGAGCCTTATCCTAACTCATTAACTTCACTGAAAACTGGTGTTACCATCATTTGTCTTTCTTGGGCATGATAACAGTGATCGCACTGATGCAAGCTTGAGTGAAACCTGGCTGATTGAAAAAAACAACTGGAAACATAATTTTTGTCCTTAGAAATACCATTATATCAGAATTAGTTTTCCACCCAAAAAAAGTACACAAAAAAAATTTCTGTTGAATAAAGTATCAGTATTATATTATTTTCCATTTAAAAGAGAATATTTACATCTTGCAGCATTTTGTTCTGATTCAGTGTAGTACTGCACTGTGTTCATTCAAGTCACCATTGTCTCTTGGAAAAGTCAGAGTTCAGGAATTTCATAATTCATTTTCCTCCAGGGAGCTGTGTCCTTGGCTGGACTGTATCTTCCATTGTGCCTTGTAGTTGTGGTAGCTGCATGATGCCCCAAAGCAGCCAATCTAGAGAACAGCTTTGTCTCCCATATGGCAGCTCAGATAGGCATGGCATGATACTGATCTGATCCAAAGTAAAACATTTTACTTGTTTTGACAAAATAGTATGAGTGAGTTTTGGTTTACCTAACCAAAAATATGTAAACTATTTTGATTTCCAGAGCGTTGGTGATTATTATGAAAATAACAATGTTTTGGTTTTGATGTTTTCCAGTTTTTCTTCCTGTAAAATATCAGTAAATTCATATTTCTGAGCACCTGAGAGTTCTATGCTGATTTTAACACCCGTGGTTTCTTAGAATTCTCTTCCTGTCTGCCTTGCCTGTCCCACAGACCCATACCTCTTGCTTAGCAGACACGACTTAATGTGTTTTGATGGTTGGGATGCATTTCATATTTAATAGTACATGGTGAGCTGCATTCCTGTGTACTGAAATAAAATATACTAAAATTGTGATGATGAAGAAGAAGAATCCAAGACTGGTAGTGTAGACAAGTGGATATGCACTGATTAGAAGCATCAAGTAAAGAAAAAGGGCCTAAAAGGCAATGGAAATGTTTTGGGTTTCATTTGAATCAAAGTGGAACCAGACTGCTAGCTTGTCTTTTCAGTACTGTTTCAGCTGAGTGTATATCTAGTAATTGGAGAAAAAAAGACAATTGAGGAATGCATATGTCATACAAAAGCACATCTCAAGGATGTCAATAAAATAAAAGTATCAATGTATCCATTAAAAGTAAATAAAAAGGAATTACATAAAGAATGGAAAAAGGACACATAGGAGACTTAGGTTGCATCTGGGAACTGTCATATGGCAGAATCTTGGTCGCATGGTCAAAATCAAAATCTGTAGGTATAGGAACATAGAAGAAGAAAAAAATAAAAAAATCAATGAATTAGACCTAATTTATACAAGAAATGACAAAAAAATAAGTCAGGTAACACAGCATTTGCCTACAAGGTGTATTATACCTATCTGTAAAATAGACCAGGCAAAAGAAGTGGAAGAATAGCCTTATCTAGGAAGGATTGCACAGGCTCCAGGAAAAGCAGAAGTTCTTAATAGGTAAGACCACACAATCATATCTGTATGAGTTTAAACCCCAAACTCTAGGTACATAAATAAATTAAGGAAGACTTGCTTTAAGATTAAGAAATTCAGTACACAGTGTTGAAAGGTATCAGTGACGCAGTCAACTCTACTTTAATAATCATAATGGTGAGAGGAGAAGTTAGTGGGGGAGTGTCTTATCCCACCATCATTTATAGGATGATTGGATGAGACAAAATTTTGAGAGGTCAGTTCTCAACACATCTAATAATAGATTTTTGGGAAAAGATAATGCTAGAGCATTACACACAAGAAGAATTTGCAAGAGGCATTTGTAAGGAAAGCAAAGAAGATCATTCAAAAACAATTCCTAAAAGAATAAAATGATGGTCATCATTAATCCTTTGGCAAGTAAAAGAAGAAAAGTTGTACACTGACACTAATTTTAAGAAAGGAAAAATTCATTCATGTGCAAAGATTAGCCAGAAGGACTTAATACTAAAAAGTAAAAGAAACAAAATCCTTTGCTGAGAGAAACAACAGGAGTATGTAGGCAAGTATTTGAATTGCTAAAGGAAGAAGGAACAAGGAAAGGAAGAAATAATTCAGTAGGGCTACATTACAGTTCAGAATGTTTTTCAGATCAAAGAAAAACCTTTCAAAACTTAGAAAAAATCCTGATGATTCTTTCCAGAGCTATGGAATGAAATTGAAAAGATATTACTCCCAACTGTAAAAAAATAAACATTTTTTCACAGAAAAAGAATAGACTGTGGAATTCCATTCCACATGATGACTTTTAGTGCAAGAAATAATTGAAATATTTAAAAATACGTGTTTTTATTTGGTTAACATTTGTATCAGGAATCATAACAGTAGAGACTAACAGCAAGTGAGAAGAAGCATCTTTGTAACCTTAAATCATTGAAGATTATTAGGTTCTAGCTGGTATTAGCTTTATCTGAAAATCACAAGCCTCTATTTCTGGCTAATTTAGGAAGCAAATTTGGTAAYTGATAGCCCTGGCTACCCTATATAACAAGCTATTTTAATATAGTTATATTTTTAATAGTGAACTCTTGTCTATTTGAGGTGCCACACATCATGGTGTATGTAAATAGATGTATATTTTTGTAGCTATGCATACAAAATAAATACACTTTGAAAAATGTGTTCAAGTACATAGGGGATTCACAGATTGTACTAAAATGTATAATGAATGAAAAAATAGTGACTAAATATATGATCATATGTAGTGATAGGTAGGTGCTTATATATGAATTAAATACACTTCAAAATGTAAGAAATGTAACTGGGATCTTCATTTCTGACACAAGGAGTAATCCAAGCACTGAAGCATGTAATTCTATCATGGGTGTTTTCTTGAGCTGTTGTTTTTAAGCACATTAAATTTCCTTAACATGAAGAAGAGGTTGTGTTATCAAACAAAAAAATATAAAATACATAATTAAATACAGTAAGATTGAATCAATTTAGTGGGTCTAACTGAGCAGGGAAGACACAGCTGTTAATCTGATGAGATTCATGAAAGACAATAAAAAATTGCTTCTGAGAGATTAATTTATGCAGAAGAATATGTCAAATGTCAAATGTTCGAATAATATCAATTTTTTGTAGATAGAGATAGTGCTGGTGGTACAAATGCATATTCTGAAGACCCAGATGATTTGCAATAACAAATAAAGAACTTTGTATAGATGTATCTGAAATTTTTGTTGGAAAAATTACTGCAAATTCTAAGAGAGAATAATCTCCCCATTTATTGTTGATCTAGGATTTGTCCCAGATATTTGGAAGTAGATAAGCAATCTCTTATTCTGAGGATAGATCAAGCCTAAATCTTGTTTTACTAGACAATCGCTATTTTATACCTATGTTTTCCCAGAAGTGAATGTTTTTATGGTACTGTATGTGGTTTACCACTCAGATCACTGGAAAGGCTTGATTGCCTCTGAGATGGTGAGACACTTGAGGTGAACATATGTCTCAATGGGATCCATTCCCCATGGGGGACATTCTTGAGCCCTATCGGAAGCCGTCTGCAGAACATAGCACACAGCCTTCCATTTTGTGCTCCCTTTGTTCAGAGTATCTGGTAATCACTGCTTACACTAATTATGTGATGTTGTCCTTATCTTAGACCTGGCAGTAATGAGACCAGTGCAAGCCCTTCCTCAGTGGGATAGGGTGGAGAAAGCATGCTCCCAGCTGTGTTTCGGATTGGATACTTTATAGCTCTGCTGGGTGCTTGCAAAGTACATGGAGGGAACAGCTTCTGTCCTTGCTTCATAGGCAGAAACTCCAGACTGTAATTATACACCTCAGCAAGACAGATGAACTTGGCAGTAAGAAGTAGTGTTTGCCTTTTCATTATGGCTAAGTAGACTGGCTGAAATTGATGCAATCGTTACCTGGATCTGTCCCACCATGGTCTGACCTCTTTCGACACTGAGCGTGATGGGGGAACAACTGTATAGCTGTGGCAGACTAGCCAGGATAACTTTCATTGGGAAACGATGGTAGCCATCTCAGACTTTATTTTCCTGAGTATTACTGGTTACTTCTAATAAAGCAGACAGATCTGGACTGCAAATCTCGCTTTGCTTTTTTGACAAATTCTAGTTTGTGACGGCATTGTGCTTTTGGTCCAGTTAAGATGGACATGAATTTTGAAATAGCAAAATCTATCTGGAAAAAAATATCATCTCTTTACCAAATAGATTTTGATAATTACGTAGTACTTTTGATTTGTGGATACTGCAAGCGTTTTAACATTATAAATGCAAAACAATGCAGATGCATTGTCTTTATTGTTGGTAAAAAAGTCATAGTAGCAAATAGCCTTTTTTCCTAATATCTGCTCAAGAAACTTTCAAATGCTGTTGAATTTTTTAATATAGGAAAGGGTCTTATTAAATGTTTCAAAATAGATTTCTAGATTAAAATTTGACTAATTATAAAGTCAAACCATCACCGTATATATTTTTTCTTTTACTCAAACATACAGTGTGAGATGCTCAGTTGTTTGCCAGTCAAAATCTCTAGAGCTCTGGTAGGAGTATATTCAGTGGCTTGCGCTTTAATGATTTAAATGATAAATCAAATGTTCTGTTATTAATTAAAGACATTTTCTCACTGCTTACTAGTGCTTTTAGGCTTTATATGCAAATATATTTATACTATACCTTAAAGGGAAAGAATCACTTAAGAGTCTTAAGTGTGGACTACATCAAGATAGTTAAGTGGTAAGTAGAAGATATGTCTTAGTAGTAACATTGTAGAGTAGCTACATCAAAATGTTACACGCAGTTTGGGAAAATCATCTGAATTTCACAATGGAAATACAGTGAAAGTATGATTATTTTATGGAAGCGAAGACATTATTTATTATGTCACAGCACCAACAACTTCCTACTACTATTGTCACTTCATCATGCTAGTACTGAATCTGAGCAAACACAGCAAAAAAGATATAAGTCTCTAACTCAAACAGTGTACAGGCTTTAGTACTACCATATTTAGAGTTATGAATAATTTCATTATTTAACCGTCTCATATGATGCTGAGTTGTCTTATTGGCCTCACTCAATGATTGTGCACTCTGTGGTGGTCATATGCATAAATGTTTGCAACATATTCAGTATAGCTAGAAGATGTGTTTGTGGGGCAAATAGCTTGTGAAAATGATAACTTTTTATGATATTTTTGGTTAGCAATAAGATTTTTGCAAGTGATAAAACAAGGCAGACTAGAGATCGGAGGTTTTTTTTATCAGAGTCCAGTTCTTAACAGGGCCTACATGTTAGCTCCAGGCAGTCCCAATCTCCTACTTTATGTGATTCACCTCTTCTTGATGATATTTAACGATAGTCAGAAACGCGTTCTTAGGTTCTTAGGAGGAAGAAAAAAAAAAGTGACCTAAGAAAATCAGGAATAATGCTAATGGGGAAAGAAAAAAGAAACAACAAAAAGAAAAAAATAATTCCCTTAAAAACTCTCCTTTGCAAGTCTGATATTCAGCTGGCAGAAGCACTTGTACTTTCATCATCTGACCCACATTTTTGCATAATTTTTTTAAAAAATAATACCAGTGCTTTTGGTTACACTGCCATTTAAATTGTTAAAATATTGCTTAAGACACATGATCTTAATCTTATTGAGACAAATTTCCTGAAGTCTGGGGCTAGTACTGTTTAACAAGTCAAATTAATCTGTGTTGATTATAATAGATTCACTGCTCATATTAAATACAGTTTTTATTGCATGGCTTAATTATCAACTGCTCCTTGGTAGCTGGCTGACCAAACTGAACTGTATTTAATACTATATTCTTGGACCAACTTTGTCAACAGAACTTCCTAACCATTGAATGAGTAACATAATTTCCAAATAAAACTAAGATATACTTCAGGTGAATTCAATGGACATAGATAAATATTAAGCATTCTAAAAGTCAGGATACTTATTAGGGCATATAATTATTTATTTAGGGTATGTAACTGTAGTTATTTGATTTTTAAAATGTTGTCATTAGTCTCCTGTAGGCATTTGTGTCCTTGAGCAATTTATTGCACTTTTGCCTTTAGTAGCATTTCTTGTCTTTAAATGCATACAGAGTTTTACTTGCTTAATAACATTTAATGTTTTGTCAGGAAGCTGTTTTCATCTTAAGCATGTATAAGCAAGGTGAGCTATTGTCACAGCAGATCTTAAGTGCCGAGTAGATGATGAAAATGTTCCCTGGAAGGAAGGATGTGCAGTAGGCATTTACAAACTAAGTTCAGCAGCTGAGGCACTAAAGTGTGAGAATCAATGGAAGATTTGCTGCTAGAACCTGCGTACCTGCTTTCCTGCTGGGCATGGTTGTATCAGGTAGTATATCCATGACATCTAGTGCCTTTGGCCACCAGAGGTTAAAATACCTGATAATGAGCATGGTAAACATTTTAGAGTCTTAAGAAGAAATATGAAGAACCTGTCATCTCCAAAGAAAAGCAAATAAGTAGATCTGGAATAGTTGTGTTAGGAAAGCTTCCTACAGGGTTTCTTTTTAGAAAATCAAATAGTGCGTGAATGGGTAGTATAGAAGGTTTAGGCTTTCCAGAATCAACTTGAAAGACAATGTAATATAGAAACAGGACATATTAACATGTTTTAGCTTTTTCTGTTTTGATGACCTCTGAAAGATCCAATTGCAAAGCTTGTCCGATGAATCCAGAGATCCAGATTATTTTATAAAACTTCTAGGTAATGAAAACTTTAGTGTGTTTTTTGATCAATAGTAAAGCTTTATGTCAGATATTTAATTTTTGTAAAATCATGCTCCTACTTAAAAATGAAGTCTAATACTACCTTGGTCCATTGTGACATGCTTTAAGATTAAAGCAGATAAAAACTCCAATTGATCTGAGATAAACAGAAAAAAATTGCCGAAATAGAAAGTAACCTCGTACTGTACTGTAGTAACAGTTACTCAACAATTACTCATCTCTCGCTGTCTTTGACTCACTTTCTCAAGGGAAGCAAGAAGTTCTTGAAGTTTTCTGGCTGCATCTCTTCACTTTAATGAACACAAACAATGTTCACTAACCTTTTAGGAAAAGCTTTTTATTAATGTATCTCAAAACACTTCACAGAAAAAGTTGGTATTGTTATTCTCCTTTTATGGGGGGGGGGGGGAACTGAGGCATGTTAAGATGAGAACATTTGTCAAAAGTAACTGAAAAAACCAAAACTGCAAAATAAGGCTAGAACTTCACTGGGTCACATTGCTCTGTAGAAAAACAGGATTTCTGTGCCAGCTATTTCTGTTTGTTCTGTCCTTTATTAACTGTCTTCTATGCAGGAGATAACCCTAACCTCACTCAAGCTAGCTATATCTTTTCGGTGATCTCATATAATTTTTTGATAAATCATGTAACGGTTAGTGCTATCTTTATACGATATATGTTGTAAAAAATATTCCTTTTACATTCATCATACCTCTGAAATCATATCACTAAATGTTGTAGCTCAGGATATTTATGAATAATAAGCAAGTGTCATGGGGTTACAGTCAATTCAGAGGTTTCCTTTTTGTTTTTTATATGGTAAGCATTACTATATTTACAGGGTTTTCTAAACTTAAGTAAAAGAAATACAAAAACCTGCAGATTCTATAAAACGGGTTCATTTAAAAAAGGAGGAAGAGGAAAGGACAAGATAGAAATTAAAAGTTAAACAATCAAAGTAGCGTGTAGCACAGTTTAAGTAGGATATATGTTAAAGTTCCACTCTTCCCTGTCTCTGTTTAACTCTTCATTTCCTATACTTAATATTTTAAGCTGGTTTCATAAGGAAATGAGGCCTTTGAAATCTCACTTTGTCTCTAGGGTCTCTAAATTCTTCTAATTTGGTCATACAAATTGGTCATGAAAACTAGCTACTCTGTAAAGGAAAGAGCCACCGAGGGAGCGTCAGGTGGAGGTTCGAGTTGGTGTGTTCGGGAGGCTGACAGGCCAGACCCACATACATGCTCCCTGGCTACTCAGCACGGCCAGAAAAGTAACAGGTTTGGAAAATTAGACTGAATCAAGATCATCGGTGCTGTAATTCTAAATGACTTTAGGAAAGCTCCATCAGAGCTGAATTTTGCTCAGACTCATTAGAAAAAATTCAGAGAAATTCTTTCAAGTCAAACGATCATAATATAWGTGGTTAGGATTTGGTTTTAATAGATATTTCCCATTTAGTAGCAAAAACAGAGAAACAGGCCATGATTCAAAAGCAATAAATCGTTCTGCAAGAAAAGCGGAGTAAGCAGCAAAGCAGGCTGATTTAAGAAAGACACATCAATGAACTGAAGGGACAAACAAATTAGTTGCCATAAGAGAGCTAACAAAGAAATAAATTAAGCTTATGAAATAAGAAGGAGAAAATGAAATATAAAAATACAAACGTGTTTGGAATTTTACTTTAAATTAACTTACAATAACTAACACTGAAAGCACAATCAAATCAGTTTATAGTTTGTAAACTTTGTGAAAAAAACTATGCAAATGTAAAGCTCCACAGCCATCCATGTGGCCAGCCTTTTTCCCCATTGTGAGTATTTTTTACTAATTTAACTTAGTCCACTTTGAAACAGAGTTAGGTTAAACTATGTCAAATAAACAATCCAAACCCCTTTGAAGTGCAGAATACCTATTCTTGGTCATTTTCCTGTGCAGATGATTCTTTATACGGTGCAGTTGTATTCTTAAATATATAATATATATTCTGACCTTTGTTTGTAAAGTGTTCTTTTTAAAAGATACCTTATTGCCATTCTTTCTTTTTTTCTTTCTTTTTTTTTCTTCTTCTTTTTTTTTTTTTTTTTAAGGCTTCATTTTAAGGCTTCTGTTAAGACATTGGTGGATACAGAGACCTCATGATTCTTGAGGGAGGGAGGCTTGGATCTGTCTGTCAGTTTATGTGCATATCTTAGGATTTTCTTTTACGTATTTTGTTCTATCAGTAAAATGCTCTTTCCTTCTCCCCCTCCTGCTTTCCTACCAATATATCCATGCATGGGTGCTGCTCATTTCTCAATTGTGAGACTTTTCTTTCTAAGCAGCCTTCTGTCCTGGTGACTGCTGCTATAGCACTTTTGCTTTGGCTGCGCAAAGTGAATCCCACGGAGGCAATACATCACTTATGAAACTCTCTCCATAAATTTTAATATCAGCACCTGTGATCGATGAGGCCAGTCTTCCAATCAGTACATGGAGGATTTTAACATAAAATTTTCATGGTGTTAAACTTCTCACATAAATCCTCTACATGGTATGTTTGTGTGTGGAGGCTGGGTGGCTGGAAGGAGAGCAAGTGTGCAATGTCTATTTTTTTCAGCATTAGCATCCTTTCTCCCTGTCTCTCAGGGTTCCTCCCCTGTGTCGCTGTCTTGTCCTGTACATATGTAATACAGTGCCCTAATTTGGTCACAACACTTCCTGTTTCATATATACCCATCCACATTTATGTACATGTCAGTGTAATACATGCCTAAGCCATCTGGTATCTTTCCTTGCAAATGTTCACACAGAAAATTGACTGCGAGTAAGGTTCTGAACCTGCCTGTCCAAATGGTCCATATTTGAGTTCTCTAGTAAATGCATAACTCCTATTAGTGAGACTGATCCAACATATTTCCATGTGTCAGTTGTACCTGCTGGAAGTGTCATTCTGTTCAGTGATAACAGGACTTGCATCCTAAAATAGAGAGAAAACAAGAACATCAGGTCCTTTTGCGGATCTGAATCGCTTTTTCCACCATCTGCTGACCAGTGCTTTGAAAGAAAAAGTAAGTCTGTGTCTGGATTGACACCTTTCTTCTTTCTAAGCTGATAAAAGAATGTGTTACATTAGCAAGAGAAGCTTATTAGAACATATAATGTCAGTGGTATCACATACACTTGCAACTCATTACGGTATACAGGAGCTGATACAGGTATTTTGTTAGTGTATTAATTATATTTAATTCCTTTGAAACTGATTAATTTAACTGTTTGATCAAATACTATTTTATTTTTGGTTAAAATTTTATGTTACAGAAGTAAGAGAGATTAGAGAAGAGAAATAGATGTAAGAAAAGTAAAGTTTGAGTCCCTTGTTCTACTGCTCCAATATTGAGACATATAGTTTAGGAAGATTTTTTTTAATGTTCCTATTTGAATAATCATATCAATGGTAGGTACATAGTCATGGTTAGAAACTGTAGGAGTTACCAGTCAAGCTGCAGGACCCAGTTCAGTTATCATCAAGTGAAGCCAGTAGAGATGTTTGCATGGTGGAAGAGAGTGTTTGGGGTAAAGAATACTCTTTTATTGTGAAGCACCTGATGTTAGTCAAGGAATAATACTATTCTAGATGAGCCTGTTCTGCTATAGCAGTGTGTAAAAAGTATGTAAAATGAAAACAAATTCCTCAGTATTCTAATCTGGATATTCTACATTTCGTATGTGTAGCTATACTTACTCACTTCATCCATCATTTTTTCTCTTCATGTGAAATTAGTTTCATGTGAAATCAACCATTATTAAATTCCACTTTAAATTTTTTCCAATAAGGCACAATTGGCTACCCAGAGAAATGCAATCTTATGTTCTCATCCAATAAGATTTCTTTCTTGCGTAACACATCAATTGTAAGTATTTTATTAAAACAAAATTTATTTTGTATTAATTCTCCTGTATTCAGTTTAACAGTACAATGAGCTATTTTCTTTGAAATAGTGTGTTAGTCCATGGAAATTCTGCCGTTATCTAGCATTAACTACTTTCACTTACGTGGCATTATAGAGGGATTCTACTGGAATGCATACGCTCACTCTCACATCAGATTATTTCAGTGTGATTTCATAGCACTCTTCGGTGCTTTAGAGTAATGTACAAGATACAGATTTTGTTGTTCTGTAAGCTCAGGCACAGGGGGCATATGTGTGATTTCTTAAGATAAATAATACATACAGAGTCCACCGCCAGGAAATAAAGGCCAACATCCTGTTACGAGGGAGTTAAACCATCATGCTAATTTTAAAAGAGCAGCCCAGTAGGGAGACGCTGCATTGGGAAGCAAACGACACTGGCTCTGTTCCTAGCTTTGGATCTAGCATGCTAAGTGGCTTTTGTACAGAAATCCTATCTTTTTGCAATCTATTTCTCCATCTATGAAGTGGATGCAATGATACTTGTCTCCATTTTAAAGTGCCCTAAGATCTGCATCTGAAAAGTATATCGGAGAACTGTATTTGAGTACTATATTATTTTATCAATTGTGCTTTGAATAAAGTAAAAATAATCTAGAAAACAAAGTTTCTGTGTTTTCATTTTTAAAAATTGCAAAAATACTGCAAATTGTTTTACTGTTACAATATTGTTTAAATACTGTTTTATTTCAAAGGCCTACTGTATAGTGGTGAGGAGTGAGATTCTGCCCAGAGTCATTGTAGCAGCAGCCTCACAGACAAGGGCCCACTGGTAATTTAACTGGCCTTTGTCCTGTTCCAGTGCCAGCGTACACCTGATACTGGATAGCCCGCGGTGTTTTTTACTTCTGCTGGCCTGTGGGATGCTCTGTTACCCTGACTTAGGGACTGCCACAGTGCTGTAGTTCTACAGATTTGAGCTGTCCCTGTCAAACAGTCAGGTTCTGAAGGCAGCCACACAGCCCTGGAAAATCCTCCTTAAAGGCTTTTGGGGTGTCTTTTATTGCCAAGACAGACTGTAACTCAGAAAGAATTAGTTTCATTGATCTTCAGACTGACCATGTTAACGGCTAAGCTTAGCAGCCATCTCTGCCTCTGCAGTCTATAGCATATATGTTGTTTTTCTTCACTGTTTGTCTCACAAAATGCCTGATATTCAATCTGCAAGCAGCAATCTTAGCTGAGCTCTCTTCATCAGAGAGGATAGACGTAGTAAAGTAGCTGAAAGACATTGTATATGTATGTGTATTTTTAATAAGCTTCTTGAACTTCCACTTCCGTTTCTTCCCTTGTGTCATGGGTAACATCAGTACAAAATCTGCAATATTCCTGTAGCTGTTTGTATCATACAGTAGACGGAAACAGTCATTTGCATTTGATCCTCTTGCAGGACAGACCCTAGACCTTACGGAGCATGCCTGTGTGGCATGATGCTGCAGTGCTGCGCAGGCACATGACCCAGAAAAATCCTAAGTCTGTTAGCCTGACTGAACAAACGCTAATTATCTCCTCCTTTGATTACTGTAAGCAGTCTGGCTGCCCTACACAGCTTGATATTGGTCTACTGCCTGTGGTACCTGACCTAGCTGGCATTATCTAGGCATTTTCTAGGAGCAGGGAGCTGGTGACCTCTCCTCTCAGCAGTGTATGCACGGTAGAGGCGCATGCCTGAAGTCTTCATGCACAGTTTATTCCTTCTACTAGGGAAAAAGGTATCCCTAAGAATGTTTCAAACTCTCTCCTCTCAGCCATACCTATTGCCCTTTCTCTGTTACCCCCTGCTATCTAGCACTGCTTTTTATACCTGCCTCAGAGGTATTTCATCCCACCTCTGCGTGTATCTTCTCCTTGCTGGGTTCCTGAGCTTGTACTTGTGACTGCTGGTACTGGTCCCCTTCTTCACTTGTGTCACCAACTGTGCCTGGCTCTAGCTTGCTTTCTTCATGGTCTGCTTTGTCTGGAGGAGGTGGCTCCCAGATATTTTAACAGTCCCCCTGTGTTGTCTCCTGCCATATGTCCATCAGCTTTGTCTCCTCCTCTGGTTTATGTTTCACTTCTTTTGCTAAAGGCGCAAGGGGAATGAGCAGTGAGAGAGTGAGGGGAAGAGACACAGCACTGACCTCTCACCTGTTCCACAGCCGTGGGAGAGGTGAAAATGAAGAGAGAAAGTAATTTGGGCAGATGGCTAACAAAAGCAGGCAACACCAGCTGTGTTACTAGGGAGCCAAAGAACAGGGCAAAAAGCCAGAGCCTAGGGCCAAAACCTCAAGGTTAGGCAGACCTGGGCTCTAGACAAGCCTTCTTACATGGACTCAGCAAAACCCAAACAAGTTAACATAATATGTGGTTGTATTTGCATGTAGAAAGAAAAGCATCATCCTGTATAATTCCTCTCAAATCTATGTCATGCAATAAAAACCCTATAGTTCCTCCTGCTCGGTTCTCCCTGTCCCACTGCTTTATCTCACCTGTCTCTTGTACCTAAAGCTTTTCTTCTGCTGTTTTACTGACCTTTGTGGTATGTATATATGTAACTCATCTTCAGAAAATCACAAGACGTGAACTCAGAATATCTGTATGACCGAATCAGCAAAAAGAAATGTGATTTTTACCCAACCATGGATAAAGCAATGCTTTAAAATAATAGGTCTTGGATTGTAGCAAAAACTATTCATTAAGCATATTTTGACTAACAAGTAGTGATTTTTTCATGTACATTCTAACAAAGAAATATACAAATTGTTGAATGTGATAATTAATACTTCAGCAGTGATGTCTAAATAATCTGACATGATTACTGTTATAGTTGCCACTTGTTGTTGTTTGTTATCATCATTTATTGTAGCATGGAAAGGTTATGGACACATGATTGATGAAGACAGATATAGAAACATATTAACAATCAAATACTTTATACATAAAAAACCTTTAAAATCATATGTAGCTTTTTTCCCATCATAATGGAACTGAAAGCTTAAGGTGATTTGAATATTGAAAGAAATTTTCAGAAGTATATTTTAGAGATAGAGAGAGATGCCATAAAAATGTGCCTGCCTTCTGCATGGTTCATTGCTTTTTCTCCCAGGGATATTCCACATCACCCTTGGCCTGTGACTGCACAGGTGCATATTACAATGAATAAATTATGCGTGCTAGTGAACTAAGGACAAACGGCAGGGACACAAAAGACCAGAATAGTGACAGCAGTGATGTCACCTGCTACCACCACAGAAATAGGGCATCACCCCTTCCATTCCTTCCTGTTCCAACCTCACTCGTAAATGACTAGATCTTATAGTACTTGCTTTATGTACACAGAAAGTGAAATGTTTTCATTTCAAGCTCTTTTTTTATATTTGTATGTTTATTGTTGATAGCTTAACTAATCCCTCGTTTATGCATGTGCTGTTAACACTAAGTCAATTGTTGGGGGAAAAATATGGTAGTCTGATTCAATGCATTTAAAAATACTAATGGCCTAATATAAAATGGCCTATTCTGGACAAGTAATAAAGTTAGTGTGAATGAACAGCCTTTATGGGGTTTCAAGTGATTGTTTCCATCTGACAATGGTAAAAGCTCTGTAAGGTTGATAGATACCCTGGAAAGCAAAGGCAAAATAAAGAGAACAAGGACAGAAGTGGAGTTGAAGATAGGAAAAGCTACTGAGGAAAGTCTGGAAGGGGGATTTGCTAATAGCACTTCTTTGGGGGATGATTTGTTGAGAGAACAACATGTATAGAACAATAGAACTATAGAACAAAAAAAGAGCACTATAATGTCAGCATTTTATTTTCTTAGCTTATTAGAAGCAGAAAAGAAAGTACTGATATGTTTGTGAATTCCTCTTGTTTCAGAGAAGCACTGAAAGAGCAGCATAAAAGCAAAGCTACATACATAACTGAAGCTGAAACTATATATTCATGTTATTCCATACCAGTGGAAATATATCAATACTGTTATTTAAAACTTATAAAGTTGATTGGTCTGAGTTAGAATCAGACTGTGTTTAAGTTTTATCTAGATAATGCACAGTAGAGAGCTGGAGAGCAATTAGTCCTGTTGGGATAGTCCTGCATCGAAGAGAGCGCAGTACAAAAGTTTGCTATGCCACAATATGGCAAAGCAATCTATAGTACTTTTGACGAACCTTAGGTGGGAATTACAGATTTTCTTTTTAATAGCATTATTGCAGCAAATAGTTTATAACCTTCCTCATGCACAGAGACTTGTTCAAATTAATCTATATTTGAGAAAGAAATTAGCAATTGTGAATTTAAAGTCAATCATGTGGGTAAGTGCGTAAGTGCTTTCCTAACTAGGATGTGTTCCTGAAATGAATTTACTTTCCTTCTTTTTTTCTTTTGAGGTTAGTAAATCACTGTTAATCTATACGCAAGTTTCTGAAAACGCATTTGTTATCAATAAGGACTTGTTGTGTAGGCCAGATAGTATTTTCAAACTGTGTGTGTGTGTGTGTGTGTGTGTGTGTATGTTTCCTAGGGCATATCTACGTGGATGAAGGTTGAGGGACTCAAGCTCAATTTGTCTATACTAAACAGAGTACAGGGTGAACCGATTCTAATCCAGGAGTCTTCTACCTGTTTCAGCATCACTGTACGTGATTAAATGGCGTCTGCCTCTTTGGAGTATATTTGTGCCTCTCATATGACATGGCATTTTCAGCATTGAAGCTGAAGATATCTCAAGAAGTATCCACCCATAGTTCCTGGCTATTTGTTCTTTTCCTTGTGCCATAGGTCACTCTCCGCTCAGTTATTCTAATAACAATAAGAAAGACTTCAATAAAAACCAAAATAATACACCAAAAATGGGATAATTTCAATGACTGGGTTTACAGCCTGATACCACCCATAGTTATATCAGCAAACTGCAGTACAGGGAAAGAAATGAGGGGTTAGATCAGGGAATGGTCTTCTTAAATCTGTTTCATTGCTGATTTACCTAAGTCAGGAAAAGGGTTTTGACCTTCCTGTCACAGACAGTTGTGTTACGGCTCTAGTTTCAGATATGCTAATGTATCCTGAACCTGTTCAGATTAAATTATCACCTGCCCGGAAGGTAAAGAAAGCTTAATACTGCTTAGGGGCTTGGCCAAGCCACTAATGAATCATTAATCCATTCTTAGGTGAAGCACTGGTAGGGCACCACTGCTTAGTGAGACAATGTTCAAAGCTCAGTATGAACAATGTATTTCATATAAATGTACAATTTGCTAACCATATTTTATACAGCCGTGTAATGGAGATAACACATACTGCACATTGTTGTTTCTTGTTTGAGAATGGATGTAGCGGTAACTGAATCACTTTGATTTGATAATATGTTTGGTCTTCTGACCATGTCTTTATGAGATGCAATTGCCAGCGGTTACCTGGATATGTTCTTCCTCCCATGAACTATTGTATTGGAGGGGAGCCTTTCTTCTATGCTTAGATGAAGGCTAAAGCACAAGCACTGGGGAAGCTGCACCTCACAAAGCCTGATGACCCTGCTACAGCTTGGGCTAAAGTTTATTCATCTTTTGATAGAGGTGCTAGACACTTGTATGGGTCCTGTGGTCAATTGTTGCTGACATTCAGCACTTTTACGTTATACTTATCCTCATGGAGAATGTATAAACATTCCATGGCAAGGAATTTTTTATATAAA
Organism: Rhea americana; assembly: GCF_003343005.1. Taxonomy (NCBI): domain Eukaryota; kingdom Metazoa; phylum Chordata; class Aves; order Rheiformes; family Rheidae; genus Rhea; species Rhea americana. The sequence continues at coordinate 325,535 of NW_028186979.1, read as the reverse complement.
AAAGTTTCATTGCCCTTGAAATTACTGGAAACTGTCATTGATTTTATCTGAAGTAGGATTTAGGCCAAAAGTTTATTTATATATATATTAAAGCTGATCATGGATTTCATAGGATTTTTGTCACATAGAATCACAGAATGGTTGAGATTGGAAGGGACCTCTGGAAATCATCTAGTCCAACCCCCCTGCTCAAGCAAGGTCAGGTAGAGCACATTAGACAGGATTACATCCAGAAGAATTTTGAATATCTCCAGAAAAGAGGACTCCACAATCTCTCTGGGCAACCTGTGCCAGGGCTCTGTCACTCTCACAGTAAAGAAGCTTTTCCTCATATTCAGACGGAACTTCCTGTGTTTCTGCTTGTGCCCATTGCCTCTTGTCTTGTCGCTTGGCACCGCTGAGAAGAGTCCGGCCCCAGCCTCTTGACAACCCTCCCTTAGGGTATTTGTATATATTGATAAGATCTCTTCTCAGTCTCCTCTTCTGCAGGCTAAACAGCTCTCACAGCCTTTTCTCATAAGAAAGATGCCACAGGCCTCTAATCGTCTTCATAGCCCTATGCTGGACTCTCTCCAGTAGCTCCATGTCTCTCTTGTCCTGGGGAGCCCAGAACTGGACACAAGACTCGAGAGGAGGCCTCCCCAGGGCTGAGGAGAGGGGCAAGATGTTGCCCTTGACCTGCTGGCAACAGTCTTCCTAATGCACCCCAGGAGACAATTGGCCTTCTTGGCCACAAGGGCACATTGCTGCCTCATGGTCAACTTGTCACCTGCAAGCACTCCCAGGTCCTTCTCTGCAGAGCTGCTCTCTAGAATATCAACCCCCTTGTACTGGTGCCTGGGGTTATTTTTCCCTAGGTGCAGGACTCTGCATTTGCCCTTGTTGAACCTCAGGAGGTTCCTCTCTACCCAACTCTCCAGCCTGTCCAGGTCTCTCTGAATGGCAGCACAGCTCTCAAGTGTGTCAGCCACTCCTCCCAGCTTGGTATCATCAGCAAACTTGCTGAGGAGGCCTCTGTCCCTTCATCCAGGTCATTGATTTATTCATTGAACGTGATGGGACCCAGTACTGAGCCCTGGGGACTGAGCTACAGGCCTCCAACTGGACTGCGCTTGTAACCACAACCCTCTGAGCTCTGCCTTTTAGCCAGTTCTCAATCCACCTCACTGTCCAACTATGTCCTTCATATCCTTTTTTTTTTCTCTCAGGAGATTCCATGATTCCCAACTTTTTTTTTTCTTTTCTCTCAGTGCAAAAGATCTTGTTTGCCTCATGATTTCTTGTTTCCTACCATGTGGCTGACAAACCTAATAAGGAGCACAAGGTATCATTGCAAGGTCCGGCAGTCTCTCTGCTAGGCTTAGCGTATTGTCTTCTACCCTCCAAGGCTTCTTGCTAAGAAGTACTCCAAATACATTGCAAGCACCTCAAACATTGTGCACATCTGATCTGAAAAGAACAGTATGCGAGGTCCAGCAGAGAGCCTGGACCACTTCCTTAAAACCAACAATAGTAATAGCATTTCCTGGTTGTCAGCTAGAGGGAGAGAGAACTTAACTGAACAGAGTAAAACTTCTTTTCCTGATCTGAGGAAGTTTAAGGTCTGTGCTGCTTCTGTCTTTTAACAATTCATTAATACTGAAAACATGTATATGTCCATAGCAACAATTCTCTAAATCTTAGATATTAATATTAAACAGTGAAAAAAGATCCCTCTATAATTTTTATATGAAAAGGTTGAAGATCAGTCATGAATCATTAAAACCCTAATAGAAGCATTGTGTCTCTACAGTGTGGATTTTCTGTAAGTGGTTTGTCAGTTCTTTAAACTGAGGCTTGCACAGCAGCTGATGGCTCTTTGGACTTCAATATTAGCAGAATTTTAATACCACGCATAATTTAAATTGGAATTTAAAAGATAGATGCTTTTTAAGTCACCATCTGTATAGTGAAATCAATAATAGGAAAATAAGGCTCTTCTTTAATTAGTATAACTTGCTTAATTAATTAGTTTCAGAATATCAAATAGTACATGTATCAGTGTCCTAGGTGGCTTCAAAATTGTGTAAGGCCTGATTCTTGCAGCGCTTTGTGTATCTGCGGAGACAGTAGTTTAAATGTGTTCCTTCAAGACACAGTTGTTCTCTGTTTTCTTTGGCTCCAGCATTATGTGTAGTATTGTATTATGTGGTTTTTTATTCTTGCAACAACTGCCTCATACATCAGGTGTTCAGAGATCTAGCACCACGGTGTGAGATGGATAGCCTGTTATTTTTCCTCTTGCATTGGGATTCCCACTCATTTCCATGGAAACCTGAAAACCTGGAGGAATAAAGCATAGAAGCTATTGCTTTATTACAATACTGTACTGCTTGAAAAAGCAGAGATCACCATGGTGCCTATGAATACCAATATAGCTATAGGTCTGTCTGAATTTCCAGTCCACAACCTGTATTTTAAGGGGTTTACTTTTTAGATTTAATTCTTGTCCAAACGTAGTTTCACACTCCTCACGTAGAGGCATGTTCTATGTATACACCCTGTTACATACATAAATTCATTGACATTACTAGAAGGGCACACAAGCACATAAGTGTATATGTACATATATGTATATACATTCACACACACAGTCACAGTCTCAGCCAAAAACATATTAAAAATAAAGCTATTAAAGTCTGTAAGAAGACTAGAAGTGATTAACAAAGTAATTGTATTGTCTGTGACTTTGAAGGGTTTTCTTAATCAAAAGCAAAGACCCACAGCACTTCAGTGGGTTCCCAGATCAACAATGAAATATATATGAACATGACTAAATATAATTTTCAATGAAATAACCAAAAATATGTCTGCTCCACTAAAAGTCAGATATGTAACCATTTAATTTACCTCCAGAGCAGCTGGTGCATGACAAATGCTATGAGTGAGTATAGAGACATCCAGCAGAGATGATGAAATCAGAGGTGAAAAATAATTTAGAAAATAAACGAACATGAAGAAACAGATCAGAAGAAGACAGAAGTGATCAGGGCAACCATTTTAAGTGTTGCTATCTCTATGCTTCAAACAGCTTCATACTTTTCAAATCCCGCTGATACCTTAGGTAGCATATGATGATAATGTACAGATTATATGGCTTTCTGCAATCTCTGCTACTAATTGTTACTCTTTTTTTTTTAACTTTGTAGCACGAATATCAATACATTTTTAAAATACATTTTTAAAAGATCTGTCTTATGGTGCTCTTTTTTTTTTTTTTTTTTTTTTTTGACTGCAAGAACATAGAGATTGGGCCATTATGATTGAAAGAATGTGAAATATTAATGTGTAGATGCCTAGCATGATTAAAAGACTGTTGCTCCTTCAGACTGGTTATGCTGCAGTTCACAAGAGTATAGTATAGAGCACAAACTCAAGAAAGGAGGAAGAACAACAAAGATAACAATTGTAAAGCTGTGCTACCATCTAAGCCATCTATAGGTGTCCTTGGTGATTTCAAATAAGTATGAGTAAAATTTCTGAAAATATGGATTAAATACATACAGCTTAAGCTACACCTAAATTCCTGTAACTAAAAATTCCTGCTGTCTGGCATTATGCTCTGTGGGCTGCTTCACCAACAGAAAACAAGGTTCTAGGATTTAAGCGAAATTTAAAGTTTGTGACTGCATCCTATAGCTAGGCAAGATCAGTTAATCTTATAAGCATTCTACTGTAGATCAACTTTGAAGAGCTTTAAAAGAGAGGAATAGAGATTTTGTAGGCAGAATCTTCATCTGTGTCCTAAGCATGAAGAAGAGCCTGACAGAAAAATGGTAGTTAATAATAACAGATGATTTTCTGAAAGCCTCTATTCCTGGAGTAAAGCAGTTACATGAAAATCTAAGCTTTCAGTAAAAACAAAAATCTTCATAGATACTGTGGCAGCAAAGGGATGCCGGAGCTTTTTAATACAAGGAGCTGATAGCTGGGAAGGAAAACAGAGGGACAAAAACATACTATATTTAAAATCTTATCATTCTGGGAGCCAGTTCCTCCATTCCGTAAGGCTGAAACATGCTTTCTGAAGGCCTGAGTTGGCAATACTAGTGGCAGAAATTCATACAGGCTTCTAGAGATATTTGCTAGTAGATCCCAATCCTTTTTTTCAGTTCCGGAACACCTGCATCTCACAATTTTTGGTAGCTTCCCAAATGTGAATATATACCACAGTATGAGATGGTTGCATGGAACATAGCACTTCAATGAGGCATTTATAATTACCTAAAATTTCAAGAACATCTGGTAACCTACTTAGGCATAGTAGCGTGCCTGGCATAGTACTTCAAAACTCTGGGTTAGCAATTGAGGACACAAACCTAGTCTCACATAAGTCAGTTGATTTTTCAGTTGACATCTGTGGACATAGCCTTTCACTTTCAGATCCCAGTCCTATGAAGTAATGGAATTGTCATCAACTTGATCTTCATGAATGTTGGTCATGTACAGGCTTGCTTCATTAGACTCGTAATAGAGAAATAAAGGAAAACTAAGCAAGAGGAAGAAAGTTCTGGGTTAAGACCTAATGTGGGGTGAAGGTAGATGTAACTACAAGGGCTCACCCACAGACTCAGTTTCTAGAATTGCTATGATACAGGTATACTTGTAAATGAGACAGGACAGGGACTGTTTTCTGTCTTTGAGACCACTTGGCACAGTATAGCTAGCTTCCTTATGGTAAAAACTCTACCACCCTGTATACATAGATGGTGGTTCAGTCTGAACAATCTATTCCAAATAATCTCTCTTCTAAGATATCGGAAAGTTCTGCTTTGACGTGGGCCAAAATCATGGTGGGTTCATACCAGTAATTTAAAACTATGTTAATCCAATGTCAGTGTTTGAATCTAGCTCCTGGTCCTATTAGTTTTGCTAGATAACTTCCAGATTGCAGTGGTGATTGGGCCAGTAGGAGTTTTTTGGAATAGAATCTGCAGAGAATTCTCTTGATCTTGATCCATCTGTATGGATCTCTGCATATAATTCTCATGTATAATGAAGGCCTGGAATAGCCTAATATTTCTCTATGAAAGAGGCTCACCAAAAATTGTCCAACTAAAACATTCTTATGTTCTCTTTCTTCCTTTTTTTTCTGTTCTACTAGTCTCTATGTTATTTTACTGTTTCAGTCTAGAAAGAAGAAAACAGGAAAGCAACTAAAAAACAACATACTTTAATTGCCTCTCCTGTTTCCAGATTCCTTATCTAGTGTTTGTATTTTTCCTAGGGTTCTGTCATTCCAGTGCATAAGTTCTCTGACCTAAGCATCAAATCTATAGCTTGTAAAAATGTATACTTAGAAGTATTACCCATGATATATTTTAAGCACATCTGAAAGTGCTATGCTTTGCTAAGACTCTGAGTTAACCTTCAGGATAAGCTAAATCTAGTGACTGTCAAAAATTTGCAGAACATTCTTCTGATCTGCAGTTCACTTTCTGATGAGAATGCAAAAAAGAGCAAATCTAGGTAATTCTATCACTTTTTTTGAAGATGCAACTCGTGCCTTTGTTTTTGCTGTCCGACTTGTAGAGTTTAAAAATGTTTATACATGCAGTGAGTGACTCTGCTGTGTTTCTGTAAATTCTGCTGCAATATTTATGGTAACTAAAATATCACTCTCAGGGGTAAACAAAGAAGAATTTGTTCTAGTATATTTAATTTTAAAAATATATATGTTTAGTTTATATATTCAGGAATTTCAGTTTTATCATTTAGTAAATGAGCGAAGAATGGTTGCAGACATGAAACTACAACACGCTACTGTCCCATCTTTTTTATGTTAAGCAGTCATTAGAATATTTTCAGATCAAGGCTTCCATCTCATACGATGCCATATGAACACTTATATGTTCTTTCTGTGCTATGATCTGATACAAAATTGATTTCACAGAATCACAGAATAGCTGAGCTTGGAAGGGACCTCTTGAGATCTTCCAACTCCCTTTCTTAAGCAGGGCCAGCTAGAGCAAGTTGCCCAGAACTGTGTCCAGCTCACTCCAAGAATACTCCAATATCACAACCTTTCTTAACAACCTGTTCCCATGTTCAGCCACTCTCACGGTAAAGAATTCTTATATTCAAACAGAATTATGCATATTTCAATTTGTGTCCATGGCCTCATGTCCTGCCACTGGATACTTCTGAAAAGAGTCTAGCTCTATCTTCTTTACACCCTGGCATCAGGTAGTTATACACATTGGTAATATCCCCCCTGAACCTTCTTTTTCCAGGCTGAACAGTCCCAGCTCTCTCAGCTTTTTCTCATAAGAGAGATGCTCCAGGACCTTCATCATCTTCTTGGCCTTTCACTGGACTTACTGCAGTTTGTCCATGTCTCTCTTGTACCTGGAAGCCCCGAACTGGACACAATACTCCAGATGTGGTCTCTTATTTTAAGTAATTGATGAAAAGAGATGCGTTCCAAAACTCAAGGATCCTTTTAGAGGTTTATTTTATGCTCCGTTAATTCAGCTGGGGTCTCTCTGAAGATCTCAACTGCTGAAATTTGAGCTGTGGACACAAGCAGTCCTTCAGGTCAGAAAATCCCAAACCAGTTCAGTATTTTCCATTAATTTCGAATCTCAACATCTACAGAAAGCCTTTACATTTCTTAGAATGGTACAGAAAAATTTCTGGGCAATTGGCTGAGTAGGTTATCTTTCCTATATCCCAGCCATTGTGGAGTTGTCTCCAATAATATATTCATGATTATATATTCTGTTGTCCAGTCTGGTTTTGAATGAGACCATCATGTCCTGTCTTCTGTCAGCCTTAGGTTTCGGCTCTGTACTCTGTGAAAGGGATTTTTTTCTTATGTTGGATCTTCTCTATATTCCGTTTTTTCCTTCAATCTGAGTAATACTACCTTTGATTGAACAGAAAGATTCTATTTTTAAGAAATGTGTTTGTATTGCTGTGTCTTGAACAACTGTTTTTGCTCCATAGTGTTTTGGTCCTCAAATATTTTCATATATATGTTATAATTTCATGCTCTAGTGACTGTATATAGCCAATACCCAGGTAGATTTTTGCTTCTAGTAGCTTTCTTCTCTGCATAAAAACAATAGGATGTTCTCCTGTGTAGTATTTCTAGTGTGTACATTTTTCTTTTCTAGTGTGTGTCTTTTTTCCCCTTGGTATGAGGAAACTGTTAAGCCATATATCTCTGCTCAGCTTTGAACACATTGGTTTATGAATAAGTACTACTACTTGTACTACTTGTAGTACTGTAGTGCATATGAGCTATAATCACAATCCAAAAGTCTATTCTGCCAAATGCTGTACAAACATAGGCCCTGCCCGAGAAGACTTACAGTCTAAACAAATAAATATGTTTTAGTTTTTACATCAATGGAATATGGCATGAGTTCAACAATCTGTGTGTTGGGTTGTATTTTATGCCAGTATGATCTAATCTAACAGAGCATGCCCATGAATGACTTTTAGCACGTTGACATGGTATGTCTTTGTATAATATGTAATATAATACTTTAGGTGTATGACATATTTTCAGATGTTGTTAGCTGTTTCATTTGTACACCTGCATTTATGTATATATATATTTACAACATACGAGCTCTCATGTAAGTGTAATTTTAATTTTATTTATATATAATACTATTGTGTGACAACTGCATTGTGTAATAACTTGTAATGATACAGAGGTCAGAGAAATAAGTTTTCATTATATATTTATAATACATACTGCTAGTTGAATTTTTTGACGATTCTTTAAACAAAAATTGACTTTTTTGTTCAGAGGGTATTCTGTAGATATACCAGCCAACAGACAAAAAAAAAAAAAAAAAAAAAAAAAAAAAAAAAGGAAAAAAAAAGAAAAAAAGAAACACAAAAATTGGACACAATAAGCCTTTTAACTGTTGGAAATTTTATAAAAGCAAATTCTCCTACTGTTGCTGGCACTGTTCCTTTCCCATAGGTGGAAAGAACAGACAGAACTTTGGACATCCTGTTTAAATGTCTTTGGAAGCCCAAATGCCATTTCTTTATATGTGACTGTCTTGATATTTGCCAAGAAACATTCTATCACCCAGACAGGGTAATGACTGTATTAAAAGTATAATGTCTCCTCAGAAATCCTGCCTCAGACTCTAAATTTCATGTTAAGAATTTAACATGGAATTTGGGATGAAAAGAACTCCAGAAGAGAACTGCTGAATCTTAACTTTTTCTTGGATCAGATCAACCCTTTCAGGGTGTGTCTAAAACAATGCACATACCTGTGTGTATCTTCTAAGGGTTTAAACTTTACTTTTTTTTTTAATATTAAGTTTTTCCTGTATTCCGTTTTTTCCTTCAGTCTGTGTAATACCATCTTCAATTAAACAGAGACATTTTTGAGAAATCTATTTGTATTACTGTCTTTCACATATTTTTTCCTGTTACTGAAGGACAAAAAGGGAGCTCTTTTTATGCTGTATTCACTTCACTCCTTTTGCCAGATTGTCAAAAAAAACCACCCTCATGTTGCAGTTTCCCACCTCTACAAACATGAATCAAGGAGATAAAATCCTTACACCTTGACCCTGTGTGGCTGCTGGTGCAACAGGAGAGCGTGCCACAAACCTGACATGAAGGATGCAGAGACATAATTTTGAATGTCTCAATTTTTAGTTCTTTAATCCTGATTCTGATATCCTACAAGCATGAACAGAATTAATCAGATTCTTTCTCACTGATAGCTCAGCAGCTATGTTAATTTTGGTCAGAAGGCAAATTTTTAAATGTGGGAAGAATACGGGCAGTTCTACCAATTTCCTGACTTAACTGCTTTGAATTATTTAACTACAGCAACAAAATTCTTTCTAGATCCTAAAACTGCTTCAGACAGCATAAACTTCTGAAACAGGAAGTCTCTTTTTGTTCCTAGTTAAGAATAAATGCACTTTAAAATCTCATTTTTAAAAACCCTGCACATAATAATAGAAATTATTGATGCTCAGACACCATAGTGATGGCAAGAAATGAAATAGAATAGAAAATATATATTAAGAAACTGAAATAAAATCACCTCCAGACTGTCCTTTCATTCCAGAAATTTAAGAGACACTGTTTACTCCAGCTTAATTATATTTTAAAACTCTTTATGAGTTATGTTAACTGTATTGGTAAGACTGGGCCTGCTTTATTAGAGCACTTTTATAGGTCTTGAGTAGGCCACTAGGTCACTATTGTAGCAATAGTTATAGTGCTACACTTGCAGTCATCTGTGTCCTAGGAAGATATTTGGATTTTTGCTGTACATGTTAAGCTACAGATTCCTTCCTGTGTGGCTCTTTTATTTTTTCATTATTATTATTTTAAATGGAAATGCTATAAGCAAGTCTCAGGCAGAAAATTTCCAATGAATATTCATTATTGCATTCTTGTGCTCTCATTTATTATCTTTTGGGTATTGTGTAATACAATTTTAGTGCTAAAAATGCAAGGTACTGAACAGGTAAAGTAGGTGCTCTTGTTTTATGCTGTTTTATGCAACAGCTGCAGTAATCTGTGATCCTGTTTAATTTATTCTAATTATGTTAGCGGTGCCATGATTGATATTTTGCTCGTCTCTCTTATTAATTTATCAGTTAATTGTTGCATTTCTAATAGCTATAAAGTATTTATAACACACCCTTTGATAAGCATAATAGTCTGCAAGCTAATAGCACAAACACGTCTGATGGCACGTGGTTCTGCGCTAGTACCATTGCCGTCTCCCTGATTAGCCAAAACCTAAAAGCAGAACCAAATTTTCATTGCTGAGTAGCGCTGAATAAGGGATACTAGTCTGTTTACTTAATGAAATCAGTAATTAGCTAGTTTTAATATGCTAACATGTTTTTTACTAGTCTGCTTTCATTGTGAAAACTGGTAATTTACTAAACTCCAAGGCCAAAAAGTTTTTTAAAAAGTAATTAATAAGGCTTTCCTGTTTGTTGATCTGAAATATTTGTATGTCCCATATTAAAGAGGGTTAACATATGTTTAATTCTATTTAATCAAACCCTTAAACATGATTCCCATATGTTTTGATAATTCTTTCATTTTATGTGGTATCTTGTTCTGTTCTGTTGTGAAATGCTTATTGTCATCTTCAGTGACTGTCAGTCTAACTCGGTGCCAGTGGAGGTATTAACTGCTGACTACGGTGGGTGCTAGACTAGGTCAACAAACTTTAGCATGTGATTTATTTGGGGCATATTTTTGAGTTTCAGATACTGGGTACTATATTTTTAAAACCAATATCCTAGACTTTTTAAGCACACAAAATACATGTACACATACAGAATATGTACATTCAGTGGCTTAATTATACTCACTAACATCCATTTACACAGATGATGCTTTCGCTTATACAAAGGCCTGTACTGGACACCTTAGGTCCTACATATCCATGTATACGCCTCAGTAAAAAACAGAATGCATGAGAATGCTAAATATGTTTAAATTGCTTTCAGAGCTGATCTGTTTTCTCCTTGGCTTCAGGAGAATAATTTTTTTTTATATACTTTACCGGTTTAAAAGGTGAATTGATTCAAGATAAATTGTGCAGCTTAACTACAAGCTCAAATAATGCAGATGATTTCCAGAGGGAAAACCACACTTTGACTGAAAATAAAGAATAGGATTTGCTAACAGGCACTTCAGAAATCCTATTCCTTCTTCAAGGCCACTTGCTGTGGCAGAACTGGAAATAAAATTTGCCAAGCAAAGTGGGACCGTTAAAGTCTTTTTTTTTTTTTTTTTCCTTCTCATTTTCCAAAATGATCTTTTGGTCTACAGTCCTTAGGAGCTGTAACTCTTACAACTCTGCTTCTGGCAGGACTATGGGAACAAGTCAGTAACTTTATGTTTCCGCAGAGCCGTGAGCTCTTTTCCAAGCAGTTTGCCAGGCGTAGTTTGGGCGGGTTTTCCCCCATCAAAGAGCCTCTAGGCCTGAATTGAATGTGGGTGACTCAGATTAACAAGGAGGTTGAAACACAGCATGACTGTGATTACAGTCATTTGGAGATCCAGAGTTAAAGCTGAAACTTTAAAGTTATGACCACTTTGACCTGAATTTCCATGATTGCACTTTAGCTTTTTATTGTATGGTCTTAGTACTGCATGTGATGATAAGTACGGTATTACATGTTCCTCAGTACTACTAAAGGTTATTAAAATGTCCCACATTTGATTTGTTCTTTATTCTCTTAGGATTTTTAATGATAAATTAAAAATTTGTAGTTCTAATATATTGTATGAGAGTTACAGAAAAGACTGGGTTTTGGCCCTTCAAATGTAGTTACATTTCAGCTAATAAAATATGTGCTTACAGAGACATACGTGGGGTATTAAGTAAATGGACATACAAGTACTTTCATTAACTGTGCTATACCCAAAATGGCATAGCATGTATTTTCAAAACTTACACTGAGTAAATGTGTATTTAGATATTAGCACTTGTTTGGAACATAGTCTTCATCTGTGCAATTAGTCTCTAATGTTAAATACTATGAATTAGTCTCAGATGTAAACCTGTCTTTTGGAGTGCATTACCCTTCAGTATGTGCATGTAGGCATTGGGGGTCGGTAAAAGTTAGACATATATACTGAGGGTGGAAATAGACTGTCCTTAGAAATAGTCTACAAATACTGTTCATGCTCCTCCCGTTGTAGCAGGAGCTTTAGTCCTAACAGTGGGCTCCCATCTGCAAAGTTCCCTTGGCTCTATTCTCTGTGCCCGATAACTTCTGACAGATGTACAACCTCCATTTTAAAGCAACAGAGTAATCTGAGAAAAAAACGTACATATTCATTGCTGTTTGTTATGTGTTTTTTTATGATAGAATTCTATAATCCTAATGACAATCTAATTATTAGGTATAGAAAGTTTTGCTTTACTTGTCGTAACGCTTACTAATTATATCCAGTTCTTCTCCAATCTCCATATTAAATTAGCATCTTTCAATTTTTGTTTTGTTTCATGTTGTGCTTGGTRGATTATGGAATACAAAATTTACTGTTTTGTGGAATATGACTCCAATTCTTTGAGACAGAGCTGTTGATAAGTACAAACCAAGATAAATTCCCTGGGGATCTGGTAAAGTAAAATGTTACTTCAGCCCCTCACAGATATCTCACAACACCTTCTACAACTATTTCCATCTTGCAAAACACATTGGATTTCCATATTCACTGATCCAGAAAGAAAATGCCAGACCAGTACAAGTACTTTTATTGTCACTGAAAAAGTAAATGCAGCTAAACTGACATCAGATCTAGTTTTCGCTGATTTAACTTGATCCATTCTAAAACAGGCTTGAAGTTGCACGTTTTTTTGACTTACATGAGGTATTAGATATTTCTCAGCAGTCTTACTATTAGAAGAAGAAAGACAGGAGTTGCATGACTGGAATGCAACAAATATATAAGTGAACATTCTTGCATGGCTCTATAACTTAAACTGAAGTTTAGCTCAGATCCTGTTTGCCAAGCCGGTTCACCCTCAGCATTATGCTCCATTTTTGCAAAAATTTGGACCTTTTCCATGCTATCAATCTATAGCATTTTTAGGGAATTAAAACAATGTAATAGTATTTTGTGAATATTTATGAAATTTCTCGGGTTTGTCCATGACAGTGAGATTTTACTCTTTAGATTCCAATCAGTTTTATTGTCTTCTTCTCCTAAAAAAAATTTTTTGTGGTACATTTTTTCTTTGAAAACACCATTCTCACTGATTTTCTTTTGTAATAGATAACTTAGGACTGCCATGAACTAAACTATATGTTTGTCTTTGTTCCTGTGTAAAATATAACAAACTGCCACAGTTCAAATTCAGAGTTAAAAAAGTTAACCTTTCTGGATACCATACACCTGTCATACCATGTGTTGTAGCTGGGAACAAGATAATAAATTCCTACAAACTCTTTCTCTCAGACCTTCTATTTCCTTTTACTGCATGACCTTTTTCATCTACATACCAAAGTATAGGGTCAGCTTTGATGTTTTGGAGCTTAAAGAATGTATTTGATTTTGGTGTATCAACAAATCATTGCTTTTTTTAGTTCAGCAGTCAAAAAACCCAAAAAGTTTTGGATTGACCAAATCCAACATTTTTAAATATTTTGCTTTAAGTTGAAATAAATCTTTTATTTATCAGAATTAGAACATTGTGTCATCAAACGTTTATAATGAAAGCAAAGGAAAGCCACAACTCATGAATCTCAGTAAATGTGAGAAAGATGATGCAGATTTAAAACCAAATCTCTAACCAAGAACTCAGACCTTCTGTCTCTCAGGAGAGTACTGTAGCCACACGGCTACAAGATTTTCTGGGGCTTATTTCCCTTTTTAAAGGGCTAATCTGAAGCATTTATATATTCACTGAGATAGATAGACTGACTGAATAGTGTAATGGCTAAGTGATTTGTCAGACAGGTGCATATTTAAGCATTATATTGTGAACATCATCATCCAGTGATCCTGGTAACAGTTCACAACAAAATAGCTTAAATTATGATGGATAAGAAGTTCTTCACATGTATTCAACTAGTTTCAGGAGATGGAGGGTTTGGCCTTTTATATCACACTGAGTGTGACTAAAAACGGCTAGACTATTGAGCAGAAAATGTCATAACCTCCTAATTTTTACGGATATAGCCCCATGCCACCGGAATTTCCAGAAGAAAATATTTGGTGAATATAGTGCAAATTTGGTCAAGAATCACTAACTATAAATAAAATAATTTTTCATCTCATTTCTTGAAATATCCACAAATGCTTAAGCTTTGAAGTACCATGATATACTTTTGTTTATGACTATCGGAAAATTATGGTTCTCTAAATTCAAATTATTTTTCAATATATGTGATTTCCATTACTTACTATAAATGCTCAGTTTTAATCTGTGCTCCTTCTGACAACTTGGCTGACGGCTATACCAGTTCTCCTATTTCTGTATGATCATAAAGCCTTTGGAAAAGGACTATGCTTTTATTAAATGTCTGCATCTAACACAAAGAAGCTTGAATCCTTGTTTGAGGCCATCCATATTACTGAAATAAGAACTATAATAGCAACAGTAAAAAGTTTACATTATTTTCTTCTCATATGAGGAAGAAATATCTCCCCAATGCTTATAAATAGGGGAAAAAAAAAAAAAAAAAAAAAAAAAGAACATAGCTGATTTTGAAGATTGTGAAACTTCAGTATTGCATGGTCCTGTTAGCATGCACCAATCTGACCATTCATAAAGCAAGTAGTCTAATGCAGGACCAGACTTGAGGGCTGCTTGAAGGACAGTGTGCCAACACTCTAGCTTCACAGCTGAACTGGCCCTTCACAGCTGCATGAAAAAGCAGGGGCCAGGGCATAGGTCAAGAGATTTAAAATTAGACACTTAGATACTAGGACGTGGCAACTAATATTTATGAGGGCTTGTGAATTTTTTGAAGACAAAACAAAGTATTCCAGTGGCTTAAGAAACAATGGGGATTTTCCTGAAAGGTAGGTTGCTCAACTGTGTAGACATTTCCTGGATTCCCTCTTCCAGATGGAAGTTCTAGCTCTGTTGCAGCTCATGTCTCAAAGCCCACTGACTGAGCACATCTAATTCACCTTTAGGGAACCCACTATTCAAGGATTTAAACCACAAGTTGAGAAATAGATATCTATCTCTAGAAAAAAATGCTATATATCCGGGGCTACATCTTTTTACCTCTCCTTACATATTACTTTTCTCATCCCTTAGGTCTAAGAACATAAAAAGGTAGTGAGAGAGTGAATGCTGAAATGAATAGTATGCACTTGTGAGTCTTTTCTACTCTGCATGATATGAAGCCAATGAGAAATATTTGGAAATGTTTCCTGACTTCCTGAAAGATTCAGTGAGTCCCAAATGTATTTCTTCACAAAAAGAATATATGGTGAACTTGTGAGTTAAACAAAAAAACTGCTTATTCTGGCATGCATTTACAGATTTGGCTGTAGCCTGCGCTGTTATCTGAAAAAGGAAGGATGGGAATTCATCTGTGCATGATAATGGGAAAATGATTCTAACTCAAAGTTAGAGACCAAGTCCTAAGGATATATTCTGCTATTATTCTGCAAGAAGAATTCTCCTTGATAGTAGTAAAAATCTGGTGTGTCCATCATGAGTAGAAGAGGACAATGTTGTAACTTATATGCTACAGTCATTAGCTTGCTCACGTGCCTATTCTGTCTCTTTGCCATATGTACCTCAACTTCTAACTTTAATCTTTGCAGATTTCCCTCTTTAACTCTGCTCTAATAGGGCCTGATTGTACGTTTTCCAGAGGGAAAGATTCAAATATGATAATTCTTTTATAATGTTAGCTATTTTACTAAAAAGTGTGCTATAAAATATTTGAACTAAATTTCAACTGTCTATGCCAAGGAGGCACCTGAATTTGTAGAGGAATTGGTTTGAAAGGGCAGAGAAGTTGCTTTCTTTTCTTCCTGACCTTTTCTTAAGCAATCCTGTAGCTTCTCAGAGTCAGTGTGAGCTATCTGTATTTATTGTTGGCTTTCTATCTTGTCATTCTTTCTCTCTTTTTTTCTTGTAGATCTTATAATCAGAAATAAATGTATTAAATATTTTTGGGAGAATCATAYAGGATTTCTGCCAAAGCTAAGATCCTAAATGTTATTCTGCTCTGGTAAGAGCAGGATGTGCCTTACTTAATTAAGAGAATTGAGATATTAAGAACTAATTTTAAAGAACTGACAATGCACGTAGAGTCATAACTGGATACAAGAATATTGTGTTGAAAGCCTTATTAAAGCTGAGGTGCATGACATCCACTCTCTCCCTTGGTCCACAGATCATAGAAGMCACTGATTACTAAGGCATAAGTTAAGGGTTTTTTTGTTATCATCTCCCTTACTGACACTTATGGGATGTGAAGATCTGTTGGGGCATATTGGCAGAAAAGTTGCATCACTAGGTCGAACTCAGAAGTCTATAGATTGAGTAGGAAGTTCTAAATTGACTCTAGGGAATAAACCTTTAGAAGTAAGCTCTGGTATCATATAGAAAGTCAAGGTTGTGTACCTGTACATGAGATCAGGTTTAGATTAACTTGATCTGCACATTTCATTACCCCAGAACCTTTACCTCATTTCCCCCTTCTGCCTAATGGCATTATTTCCAGATTAAACTACATCCATGGGCATGTCACACAGTTTACAATTTAGAATTGTTAAAAATAAAACATACAGTAACTGAATCCTGGGCTGTTCGAGGCTCAGGAGCAATGTATGGCCACATACAGAATTATCCTAATGTACTTCTGGAATAATGCCATAACTCTGTAGTTATTTGAAATGCCCAGGTAAAATTGAGATCACATGCTAAGCATTGCCCAAAATTAATTTAAATTCATGTTTTCCAGATTTTCAGTTAACTTATATTAATATATGATCAATCTCCTTTCTCAAACTTTAAAATTGCCTTTGCTGTCTTCAGGGTCATGTTGTATGGGTTCAGGTATGTTAATAGCACTTCATGAGAGTTAACAATGGAATAGCTCCTAAAAAGTAAATGCACAGATACAATTTTAAAAATTGTTTCCTTCACTTCATGAGTTGTACCTTCAACTTAATCTAGGATATTATTTTCTTATTTACTTTATGTAATGATTTTTGCTTTTTGTTACTTGAAAGTGAAGGTCAGTGTACTGAAAGAGAATAGTTTTTGATTCTTCTATAGCAAAAAACATATAACAAAACATTTGGATACCCACTGAAGTCATTGGTAAAAGCTCCCATTGACAGGAAGGGTCCAAAACAGTTTTCAAAAAATATAGCCAACGTCTTAAAAACCACTCAGATTATCAGGAGCCATTGTAGGCAGTATGGCCTGCCTACTTGACAAACCTATTCATTAAAAAAATAAAATGCTTTCAGAATATAAGGACATGCTGAAACAGATGTGTTAGAATTTGGATTACCTGTTATATTTTGTGTGAAGTGCAGGAGAAGATCTGTTTACAATTTTTTAATTAGACTATTCAAAGCACTAATATATTATGGGATACACTGCTTACATAATCTGTTTATCATTTTCTAGGTTATATTTATTTTATTATGGGAATACCAAAGTATTTTAACTCTGGGAAATACATTTGACAGATTTTATTTTGCTTTTTGAGATATTGGACTTAAAAAATTCTTTAAATCCTATAATGTTAATTTTCACTCAGAAGAAAGAATATTTTTGAAGTTATAAAAATAAATRCGGACTTAACCTTGGCTAAAACAATAATACAGCATTTGTCTTATTTGTACAAATTTGCTTGTGAACCTTGCAACATGACTGGTTGAAAACCTGCCTTTACAGTCTTTACAGTCACAAGGCTATAAACTTTAAACTGCAAACTTTGTTATATGACCAAATCATTACATTTTTAGGAAATCAGAACTTTTCTCATGAATAGTTTACTTCTTATCACATTATAAGTAGGTCTAGTACTATGGACTAGGGAAAAGCAAGACTTTGAATATTAATAACATACTTGGTTGGCAGGAGCAAATACACGGAAACTATTTACAGGTGATCATCATAGACTTTTAAGTTGACCATCTAGTCTGATCTTATGGTAGTAGTGGTAGTGGTAGGTAGTATAGACAGCAAACGCTTCTCTTGATTAAATATTGGGCAGTTTTTCACAGTGTTTGAGAATTCAGTTTTTGAATTATGAGAAATCTGGATCTGATTTATGGATTTGGGAAATCCATGGAGCTCCTACAGAAACTTTGTTCCATGTTTGCATTTTCTAGCTTCATCTTCCAACCTTCAGATCAGTTTTTACCCTTTCCTCTTAGACCAAACACCTTCACTCMCGTTTTTTGAAAACACTGTCTTGTACACATTTATAGTCCATGATCAAGTCAATATTCTTAATTTTCTCTTGAAAAATCTATATTCCAAGTTCTGTGTTGCATATTACAATTTTTAGACACTATCTTACTGCTTTAATTCCTTCCTGACTCTCCCTGGTATTGAAATGTGCTTTTTGAGGTTAATTCTCTGAACTAGGCATAGGATTTCAGTGAGAACCAGTTCAAATTTGGAGTGTCTGTTTGAACACAAACTAAAGTATGTTATTTGTGGAATAAACTGTATATACATGGAAGGAATTCATAATTTCTAAATCATTCCAATGTAATAGCAGTGTCTCATTTTACAAACATTGGAAGGTAGAGTTTTGGTAGCCCAGGTCTCAGCTCATTCAGGCCTTCCAAGACTTCTGGTGCATTAGGGCTAAAAGGAAAGCAGAAGSAAGCATTGCTGGACTAGAAGTTTTGAAACTTTAGACTGGACCTCCCATACTCCTGACTTTTGTCACGAAATTTGGATACCCTGAAAATCTTAACAAGAGTGATCATTTTCAGGAATCCCCGCCTGCTAGGGAGGAAAAAGCTGAACTACCTTCTTGCTAGAAAGCAAAAAAAAAGGCTCCATTTTCCCTGGAAAGGAACCTGAAACTTGGGATGCTTCAGAGTAACCAGCTTTGAGGAAGCCCATATGGTAGCGTTTTTGATTGCAGGAACTTTTAGAAGCATAGACTCATCTAAGTCCTGTGACAAACTCAGCCTGAAATCTATATACTGTAAAAGCCTGAAGTCTCCAGCAGGTTATCGGACAACCTAATGAAAAAGTAGATATGGACCTGCTGAAAATTTATCCTCTATTTTCAAAAGTTACTGATCTTATCTGTGTTCTTATGGAAAATGAATATGGCCTTAAAGGTTGTACAGCTATGGATCATCTTCTACCCTTCAGCTACAGCAGTGCACTGGTTGCTCATGCTCATCTGGCTCTCTAGATTCTCCCCACTGTTACTGCCTTACAGAGTGTATTCCTTAGTCTTTTAAGCGTGGCCCATGTTCTCTGTTCCTAGATACAGGATGTAGAAATTGGCACGTTCCTCAGATGAGTCAAATCTGCCACACAACTCCGGTCACTTTCTCTAATTGGCCTGGCTCCAACATTATTTATCACTCCACTAGTTTTTGTGTTATCTGCATGTTTCAGTAGCATATAATCTTCCAGAGTACTGGTGAAGATATTCTATATTATAGGACCAGAACATATTCCTGTGGGATTACATCAGGTTCTCATTAAGTAGATTTTTATATTTTACAATTATTTTTATAAAGAAAATATTTTTTTATACAAAGTATCTTTTGCTGTTGACAATTATTTCTGGAGGAATATCTGTTAACAATTATATGTTACAATTCTTTTATAAAGTGCTTATTTTACAGTCAGAACATTAACTAAGATAAAGTAAAATGTGTAAAAGGTGTCTAAGGATGTGATGTTGTACTGTAGTTACCTTTATCAACGAACTTTAAAATATCATCAGAGAGCAGTTTCAAGTATTTTTCACTATAAGTTTTCCATGAGAAAGTGTTGACTGGATGCTAATTATGCCATCTTCTTATATCCCATATCAGCTTTTCTGTGGTTTTGCTGAGGATCAGTGTCAAGAGGATTAACTCAGTTAGCCACACTATCCTCTCAGTGCTTTGTTAAGATTGATTTAAACAGTTACAATTTTTCTGAAACTTTCTGCACTTCTCAAGCATTTCCCAAGTGTTCCAAAATCACTGCATATCAACAATAATGTTCTGGAAAACTATCAGGCCATGTTAATTTTCTTGGGGCACAGTTGTCTTGAACTGCTGGTCTTAAAATGTTGAATAGTTACTTTTTATTATTGCTTTTTATGTCTAGGTGATTTTTAATACTATTGATTGTCTCCAAATGCAGAAGTAATGTCTTTTCTTCTAAATTTATTTAAGAAATTTCTTGTTGTTATCATTACTCCTATTCAATATTTATTATCTCCTTAATATTTTTTAGTTCTCCTTGTCAATGTTTATGTTTATTCTGTGTATGTGTGCATATGAATTATTTGTTATTCCTCGTGAACGACAAGTTGTTTTTTTTAGTTTTGGATTATTGTGAGTTTTTTTTGCTTTTCTCTTTTTATTTTTTTATTACAGAATTTTTATGATGGGATTATACAAATATTTTTCTTGATATTTAATAAAACATTTTAAACTACTCCTAATTATGATCATCCTTTTACGTTAAAAGATTTCCTTCTACTCAGTCCTGTTCCTCTTTACTTCCAGCTTTAATATACTTATCCTTTTAAGGCACTTTGTGTGTGTGTGTGTGTGTGTGTGTGTGTGTGTGCATATTATTTGTTGGGATCAGATTCTGTACATAATAAATAGGATTAATTCTTAATTGTCATCCAGGTGACCACACAGAGCTTTTTTCATTTTTATTCAGGAAAATGAGGTTTAGTATAGAATTACCCTCAGCTGGCTAAAGTACTATTTTATATTAGAAAGTTATCAGCTATAATTTTTAGAAAAATCAAGGACACTTCTGCGATTATAGCATCAATTCAGCACCCCATAAAAATTCTTCACTGCAGCTCAGATTTTTTTATTATTTTTTTCAAATCAACGCTAAAGAAACTACTCAACCTATTTTCTGTCCTATTCAGTTGTATATAGCATTCCTTCTGGTATAACAGATGTTTTCTGGTACCTCATCTTGTGGTTTATTAGTTAGAATTCTGATCTGTAAGTATTCAGGGTCTTGTTTCTCTAGATTGGTGATAATGCTAATGTTCAAAATAATGATACAAAGCTGTGATACAAGCTCGTAGCTCTACATCTCTCTGCCCATCTTCCCTAAGTAAGGCATATCCAATAATTTGATCATTTTTAATGRTGATTTATCAGATTTAATTCACTAAGACTTTTTTTAAACTTCTTTTTTTTTAAAACTAAATCACTTAGTTTTCTGTATTTATCTCTAGAGCTTCTCTTGTAGGCAACTTAAAAATTTCCTCTTCTTACCCCGATGCTTTGCTCTTTACTTTCTTATATTTTAGGTATTTTGTCTCAGATGCCAGAATAAACTAATTCTAGCCAGCCTGTCCTCCATGTCCACGTATTCTCCTTTGTAAAGGTGATGGTATTCTGCAGAACTGTGCTATAAATGTCATGACTAAAGTAGGACTGCTGAGATGACTCCTTGTGAGTCATTGAGGCCCACATTTCGTCTTTCTGTTCGTGAAAAATCTGAGGAAGAAAGTGTTTCCTTGAGATTAGTGATAGGCCTTGGGAGCAGAGTTCTGTTCCGTGGCCATGAAAATGCCAGGAGCACATTTGGGGACTGCTGTGGTAGGCCAGCAAGTGACCGTCCCCTCACAGCGCTGGTGTGAGTGTCATGCAGAATTTCAGGAAATTGCTTGCTCTCAACATCAAACATTAAMTACGTGGAGTGATGAAGCCTGAAAATTTGATATGACAGACAAAGTCTTGAAGATCTGTGAGTGAACATATAAATAAACTCAAAGCAARATTCAGTAGCCTAAACATAGGCACGTAGCATCATTTGAAGCATCCTAGAGCATGCAAGACATACGTTGCCATATACAGCAAGGTTTCTAGGTCACAGCTCA